>NC_054479.1:9811528-10139028 GCF_017639515.1 Carcharodon carcharias | reverse complement strand
TACTAACATCTTGTGTGTGACCTTATCAAAATCTGAAAATCTTAATGTACTACATTCACAGGTTCCCTCTCATCTATTCTGCTTGCTACATCATCAAAAAACTTCAACAGGATTGTTGAACATGACTTCACTTTCATAAATCCAAGTTGACTCTGCCCTACCCTGTCATCATTCTCTGAATGTGTTTTTTTTTAAATTTATTCATGGGATGGGGGTGTCACTGGCTCGGCCAGCATTTATTGCCCATCCCAAATTGCCCTCAAGACCGCCACAGTCCATATGGTGCAAGTGCAACCATAATGCTATTAGGTAGAGAATGCCAGGTTCTTAACCCAGCAACACTTAAGGAACGTTGGTATACTTCCAAATCAGGATAGTGAGTGACTGGAAGGGAACTTCCAGATGGTGGTGTTGCCATGTATCTGCCGCCCTTGTCCTTCTAGAAAGTAGCAGTCATGGATTTGGAAGGTGCTAAGGAGCCTTGATGAGTTCCTGCAGTGCATCTGGTAGATGGTACACAGTGCTGCCACTGTGCGCTGGTGGTGGAGGGAGTGAATGTTTGTGCATGGGGCGCCAATCAAGGGGGCTGCTTTGTCCTGGATAGCGTCAAGCTTTGAGTGTTGTGGTAACTACACTCATCCAGGGAAGTGGGGAGTATTCCATCACACTCCTGACTTGTGCCTTGCAGGTGATAGAGTGGTTTTGGGAGTCAGGTGGTGAGTTACTCACCACACGATTCCTAGCCTTTGTCCTGTTCTTGTGGCCACAGTATTTATATGGTTAGTCCAGTTCAGTTTCTAGTTCATGGTAACCCCAGGATGCTGATCGTGGGGGATTCCGTGATGGCAATGCCATTGAATGTCAAGGGGCAATGGTTAGATTCTCTCTTGTTGGATATGGTCATTGACTGGCATTTCTATGGTACAAATGTTACTTGCCACTTCTCAGCCCAAGCCTAGATATTATCCAGGTCTTTGTGCGTTTGGACATGGACTGCTTCAGTATCTGGGTTGTTGTGAATTGCGAACGATGTGCATCATCAGCAAACGGCCCCACTTCTGACTGAAGTAAAGTGATGATTGTTAGACCTAGGACATTAGCCTGAAGAACATAGATTCTTATTCATTTTCGCTACAACTGAAGTCAGGTTAACAGGTCTGTGGTTCCCCATTTTCTCTCTCCTTTCCTTCTAAAAAAGTGGGGTTACATTTGCCACCTTCCAATCTGCAGGAACCATTCTAGAGCCTAAAGAATTTTGAAAGGTGACCACCAATGGATCTACTATTTCTGCCACCACCTCTTTCAACCCCCTGGGATATAGATCATCAGGTCCAGGGAATTCAAGTCCCATTAATTCCTCTGGTGCTTTTCTGTTAAAACTAACAATAATACCTCAGTTCCTCATTTACACCTGTCCTGATTCCCCATTTTTTCTGGAGGGGGGGGGGGGTGGTGCTTAGTATTTTCCTCCGTAAAGGCAGGCAAAGTATTTGTTTAGTTTCTCTGCCATTTCCTTATTCCCCATTATAAATTCATCTGACTCTGTTTGTAATGGACCACATTTGTTTTTGCTGATCTTTTCTTTTTTACATACCTATAGAGGCTTTTACAGTCCCTTTTTATATGTTTCTTATTAGTTTACTCTCATTCTATTATTCCTTTCTTAATCTTTTTTCTTGGTCATCCTTTGCAGAATTCTAAAATGCTCCCAATTCTCAGACTTAATATGCCTCTGCCTTGGATCTCATGCAATCCTTGATTTAAGACCTTAGTCTCTGATTGAACTACATCATTTTCAAACTTAATGCAAAATTCAATCATATTATGGTCACTCTTTCCTAAAGGTTCCTTTACAACAGGCTTGTCCAACCTTTCAGCGTGAGGGCGCACATTTCAAGGTTTTACTCACCAAGGGGCCAATGAGCAAATTTTGGAGAAGATAAAATTTGGCACAATATTAAACATGAATTTGGAAAAAAAAAACTCTGCAAAGATACAACTTGCTGAGAAAAACAAAAATCTAACCAATGAATTGATAGAAAAACTGAGTAATAGAGATGAACATTAGGGTGTGATAGGGTGACAGTGTGCATGTCCAGTTCACTCCCAGTCTCAAGGTGCTCACTCACCCACACCTACTGAGAGTGGATGAGAATGCATGTGAGTGTGTGGGGGTGAGGGTGAAAAAGAACGCTGAGACTGACTTTCTCACACACTCTCCACTCACACACTTAAGGATCCATCTGGCTCCCTTGTGCCCCATAACTTAACTTGAAAATTTATCTTTCCACCTTTTACTACTCATCCAAACACAGGCTGGTTCCTCCCTGCATTTGCTGCCAATAGACTCATATCAGCAGCAAAGGCGGGGGAAGGGGAGGGGGGGGACTAGCATGTGATTGGTTGAGCAGCTTTACAGCATTTTTTATCTGTAACACACCCTTTTTTGAATGAAGTGTAACATTTGCAATTTGCCAGTCATCTGGCACCGCCCAAGTCTAAGGAAGACTGGGGAAGAAAACACTAAAATCAAAGGGTTCTCAAACAATGACTCCCCGATGGAGTCACAGGGATAGCGTTTGTGGGGCTCCCCCTTCTCTGAAGCAACAATGGAGTTTGTGGAGACACCATCGGCAGGACAGCCCTGGACTCACTGGCTGCTTGCCACCATACAGCAAGGGGCTGACGACGAGTTCAAAGCACTCTAAGCTCAAAAAACAAAACTGTGAGGGCCAAGCGTGCCCAGGATCTTTGTGCATCAACTTGGCGCAGGCAGAGGCAGGCAAATATAACTCCATGGGGAAAATAATGGGAGGTCGCAAGGCTAAGCCAGGAAGGCGAGTGGCGGCTTCAGACTTAACTGTTTCTGCTCCTGTTGTACAGGCTTGTAACCCTGGACTGGTGCCTCCACTTTACAGGCACCAGATACCACAGACCAAAAGGAAATGCAGCAGCAGGGTGTGGCATTGGAAGAGGGGTTGGTTACGGTGTGCTGGGGGGAACAGCAGCGAAGATGGGAGATGGGCACTCACTGGGGAATATAGAAAGCTTGGCTGAAGTCTATCTATCAAGTAGTTCAAAATTATACTTTGAACCACAAAATGTTAACTTTAATTATTATGTTACTATGCTGCTTTATTAGTGTTTCGTCTTGGCTGATGTCTGGTGTCACTCATTTTCAAGTGTTAAAATGTGGTCACACTGTAAAAGAGTTTGCACTAAATGGTGACTCATTTCATTTCTAACACTTCATTTTTTTACTTGGTGTTTAATGCAGCAAATAAAATCAAGATTCCACTAATTGTGTAATAAACTTCACTACCACTTAGCAAAAGGTTGATTAATATTTGGACATAACTTTAAAAAAAACTGAACTATCAATTTGTTAGAAAAAAGTTTCACAAGAACCTTCAGCCTGACATGACATAAGGGAGCTACAATATTCTCAATTATTACAATTTTGTTACCCATCCAATTATACAACTCAAACTTGGGAGCTTGCACATCAGTACAGCCAACAAAAACAATCCTTGACTAGTACCTTCCCACAGCAGCACTCATACAGTGAAACAGAAATTATTCTACACTCAAGTAATTCACAGCAGCTCAGGATAGGATTTCTGTTTAAGCCAAGTTCCTAAACTCATGGAGAGGAAGGAGTCATATACTTTCAGTTCAGAAACTTTCCCATTGGGAAGTAGGGTGCAAAGGAGAAGGGAGTGGAGTTTATTATTTGTAGGCTTCTTGTATGCTGGGTTATTTGAGAATGGTATTGACAGTGTTCAGAACAGGTACATTTGACATTCCCTGGGACTAGCAAAGTATTTCAAGCAACAAAAGCTCATTTAGGAAGATGACTGTGGATAACTAAAGTAATTTTTGGCTGTGTCAAGAGGCAGGGGATGATTAAGAACTGGATTCCTCAGTAGATTAAGATGGACTCCCAGGGCATGGTAGAGGTTTTGAATGCTACTATGTATCACTCTTCAATCCAGTAGGTAATGTTTAGATTACAGTTAACACTAAAATGGATGCAGATCTAGTCCTGGATAGAATAAGATGCCTTGATTCTGATACAGCTGGTCCTAACAACAAACAATCAACCAACAGTGCTCAATAAATGCTCACTAATCCTAATCCCTAGCCATAGCCCTACAAAGCATCAGCTGGTTTATATTATACAAACAGTAGTCAAAGCCAGACATTGCTCTATTAGCTGTGGGCATCTGCGACCCAATTACAAGTATTACCTCAGTATGGATTATTTAATCAGGCAGTGGGATAGACAGACAGATTTGGGAGGGGTGATGGCATAGCGGTATTGTTGCTGGACTAGTAATCCAGAGACAACTGGGGGGCCTGGGTTCCAACCATAAAACCATTGCCGATTGTTGTAAAAACCTATCTGGCTCACTAATGTCCTTTAGAGAAAGAAACTGTTGTTCCTTACCAGGTCTGGCCTACACATGACTCTAAACACACAGTGCTATGGTCCTTACAGAAGAGAAGTCACAATGCCCAGGAGAAAAGCTGAAATGTGGCACGACCGCTGTGCTAAATGGGATAGATTTCAAACAGATCTAGCAACTCAAGACTGGGCATCCATGAGGTGCTGTGGGCCACGAGCAGCAGCAAAATTGTACTTGAACACAATCTGTAACCTCATGGCCCGGCACATCCCCCACGTTACGATTACCATCAAGCCAGGTGATCAACCCCGGTTCAATTAAGAGTGCAGGAGGGCATGCCAGGAGCAGCACCAGGTATATCTAAAAATGAGGTGTCAACCCTGTGAAGCTATAACACAGAACTGCTTGCATGCCAAACAGCATAAGCAACAAGTGATAGACAGAGCTAATTGATCCCACAACCAACAGATCAGATCTAAGCTCTGGAGCCCTGCCATATTCAGTCGTGAATGGTGGTGGACAATTAAACAACTCACTGGAGGAGGAGACTCCACAACTATCCTCATCCTCAATGATGGAGGAGCTTAGCACATCAGTTCAAAAAAGATGAGGCTACAATCTTCAGCCAGAAGTGTGCCAAGTGGATGATCTATCTTGGTCTCCTCCAGAGATCCCCAGCAGCACAGATGCCAGTCTTCAGCCAATTCGACTCACTCCACGTGATAAAGAAATGGCTGAAGGCACTGGATACTGCAAAGGCTATGGGGCCTGGCAATATTCCAGCAACAGTTCTGAAAACTTGTGCTCCAGAACTTGCCACACCCCTAGCCCAGCTGTTCCAATACAGCTACAACACTGGCATCTACCCAGCTGTGTGGAAAATTGCCCAGATATGTCTTGTACACAAAGTGCAGGTCAAGTTCAACTTGGCCAATTACTGCCCCCTCAGTCTATTCTCGATCATCAATAAAGTAACAGAAGGGGTCATCAACAGTGCTATCAAGCAGCACTTGCTTAGCAACAACCTGCTAACTAAGGCCCAGTTTGGGTTCTGCCAGGGCCACTCAGCTACTGACCTCATTACAGCCTTGGTTCAAATATGGACAAAAGAGCTGAACTCTCAAGGTGATGTGAGAGTGACTGCCCTTGACGTCAAGGCTGCATTTGACAGTGTGTGGCATCACTGAGCAAAACTGGAGTCAATGGGAATCAGGGAGAAAACACACTGCTGTTTGGAGTTAAACCTAGAACAAAGGAAGATAGTTGTGGTTGGAGGTCAGTCATCTCAGCTCCGGGACAGCACTGCAGGAGTTCCTCAGGGGAGTGTCCTCAGCCCAACCATCTTCAGCTGCTTCATCAATGACCTTCCTTACATCATAAAGTCATAAGTGGGGATGTTCACCACCATTCGTAACTCCTCAGATGTTGAAGGAGTCCATGACCAAACGCAGCATGACCTGGACAATATCCAGGCTTGGGCTAACAAGTGGCAAGTAACATTCGCACCACATAAGTGGCAGGCAATGTCCATCTTCAACAAGAGAGAATCCAACCATCGCCCCTTGATGTTCAATGGCATTACCAATACTGAATCTCCCACTATCACCATCCTGGGGGGTTACCATTTACCAGAAACTGAACTGGACTAGCCATATAAATACTGTGGCTACAAGAGCAGGACAGAGACTAGGAATCCTGCAACGAGTAACTCACCTCCTGACTCCCCAAAGCCTGTCCACCATCTACAAGGCACAAGTCAGGAGTGTGATGGAATATTCCCCATCTGACTGGATGAGTGCAACTCCCACAACACTCAAGAAGCTTGACACCATCCAGGACAAAGCAACCCGCTTGATTGACACCACATCCATAAACATTCACTCCTTCCACCACCATCGCACAGTAGCTGCAGTGTGTACCATCTACAAGATGCACTGCAGGAATTCACCGAGGCTCCTTTGACAGCATCTTCCAAACCCACGACCACTGCCATCTAGAAGGATAAGAGCAGCAGATGGATAGGAACACTACTACCTGGAAGTTCCCCTTCAGGTCACACACCGTCCTGATTTGGAAGTATATCGCCGTTCCTTCACAGTCTCTGGTTCAAAAACCTGGACTCCCTTTCCAACAGAACTGTGGGTGTACCTACACCATAGGGACTTTAGTGGTTCAAGAAGGCAGCTCACCACCACCTTCTCAAGGGCAACTAGGGATGGGCAATAAATGCTGACCCAGCCGGTGACACCCACATCTCATGAATGAAACAAAAAACAACTTTGCATCGGTCTTCACCAAGAAAGGTGATGTTAACTGGGCCATGGTGAAGAAGGAGGTAGTTCAGATGCTTGAAGGGTTTAAAATTGATGAGGTGGTGGTATTGGCTAGGCTCTCTGCACAAGAAGTTGATATGCCACCAGGACAGGATGAGATATATCCAAGGATACTGAAGGAAGTGAGGGGGGAAAATTCCAGAGACACTGCCAATAATTTTCCAAGCTGACTTAGGTTCTGGAGTGGTGCCAGAGCACTGGAGAGTTGTCAGTATTACACCCTTGTTTAAAAAGGGGTGTGAAGATAAACCCAGCAACTAGGCCGGTCGGTTTAACTGCAGTGGTGGGGAACTTCTAGAAATGGTAGGTACTTCAGGACAAAATTAAGAGTCATTTGGATAAATGCGGGTTAAATAAGGAAAGCCAGCATGGATTGTTAAGGGCTAATAGCGTTTAACTAACTTGCTTAAGATTTTAATGAGCTAACAGGGAGGCTGCTGTGGCGTACATGGATTTCCAAAAGACATTTGAAAAAGATCCACACAACAGGCTTGTGAGTAAAGTTACTGCTCATAGAATAAAAGGAACAGTAGCAACATGGATATGAAATTGGCCGAGTGATAAGAAACAAAGAAACGTTGTTTTACAAACTGGAAGCTTTATAGTGCAGTTCCCCAGGGATCAATCTTCGAACCTCTGCTCTTCCTGATGTATATTAATGGTCTAGACCAATGTACAAAACACAACTTCAAAATTTGTGAATGATATAAAACTTGGAAGTATTGCGAACCATGAGGACAGTGTGGAACTTCAAAAGGATATAGTTAGATTGGTTGAATAGGTGGGCAAGTGGTAGGTAAAACTTAATGCAGACAAGTGTTAAGTGATTCATTTTTGTAAGAAGAATACAGAGAGGCAATCTAAAACATAGGGTATAACTCTAAAGGGGGTCAAGGAGCAGAGGGACCTGGGTGCATAAATCAATGATGGTGGCAGGACAGACAAAGGTTAATAAAGCATACAGCATCTTCTGCTTTATCAATGGGGATATAGAGTACAAAAGCAAGGAAGTTATGTCAAACCTGTATAAACCCTGGTTCAGCCTCAAAACTGGAGTATTGCATCCAGCCCTAGGCACCACATTTCATGTCGGACGTGAAGACTTTAGAAAGGGCATAGAAAAGATTCACGATGGATCCAGTAGTGAGAAACTTCAGTTATTTGGCAGGATTGGAGAAGCTGGGGCTGTTCTCCTTGGAGGATAGAAGATTGAGAGGGGATTTGATAAACATATTCGAAATCATGAGGGGTCTGCACAGTAGAGTGGGAGAAACGGTTCCCATTGGTGTAATAACATTGAACCAGAGGGTAGAGATTTATGATAACTGGCAACAGAAGCAATGGTGACTTGAGGAAAAAACATTTACACGTAAGTGGTTAGGATCTTGACTGCACTGCTCGAGAGCGTGGAAGCTGGGTGAATTGAGGCTTTCAAAAGGGAACTGAATCATCGTAAGAAAAGGAAAAATTTGCAGGACTATGAGAAAAAGGCAAACAGTGGCACTAGGAGAATTGCTCCTTCAGAGGGCCAGCACTGACGGAGACAGGATATACCCTTTGCGAACAGCGGCAGGGACATGCTGTTTGATACGATCCGCCAGTCTCAGCATGTCCCAGACAGGCGGATCATCTCAAGCAACATGTCCCAGACAGGTGGATCGTCTCAAGCAGCATGTCCCAGCCGCTGTTCACAATGGGCAAGGTACAGACTGTACCCAACTAGCCCATGTTTTCAAAACTCAAAACAGTGTCCCAACATTAGATGTGATTCCACGATTGGACAACACTTGCGAATTAATCTTCAATGTGCGAAGGATTTCACTGGCAACCAATTTAAGATTGTTGGTCAGGTTCAGTGTGGTGCATTTGCATATACTGGAAGCTACGTATATTAATACACAGGGCCCTGTTCTTTGCTGACAGAAAGAACATGCCCATACATCAGCTAATCAAAATAAGTGACAGCCATTCACTGATTCATTCCTCAGGTCAAGTTGCCTGGTTTAAACTTCAAATAATGCTTGGTAGTTAACTGTCAGTCACTATCACTGGTGCATTCTCCATGGCAACACTTGCCAACGAATCAGCGCTCTCTTCTACAGTATAAATTGTTTTCTCCTTATATTGGTATCCTTGAGTGTGTCCTGTTGAGTGCAAGATGAAAAGCTTAGACATGTCTCTTTTTTCAGCAATACTCAAGTTTTGTACTACCAAATGACTATTTCTCTAAAGAGTAAAGACAATTAACAGACAGGCTGCTACTTAACTTTCCTTTCATAGTGACCCAACCTGCAAAGAACTGTTTCCCATACAAAACATTTCTGAAAATCTCGATTTGATTTAATCTAATCCTAAGGAAACATCTGTTGCAAGGAAAGAAAGCCAACATTGTGTGTCAAACTGGACTGCTCTTAGCACAAAACATTAATTAATGGGGCACTTAAATCAGTGCTAGTGTTTTTATGTTAGACGATTAATGATAACCAGGGGAACTGAAAACATTACTAACTGAACTGGCAGAGTTTGTAACTGGCCATTTCTATCAGTTGGGAAATGATATTACTTATGACAGAACAAGGATACAACTTGATTCATCATGGCTTGCATGCAGCACAGTCTTAGTTATTATCTCATCAGTATGAAAAAAACTCTCAGCTTATGAATATTGCAAGTATGACTAAGTTGGCAAGATGCTCTTCATTAATTACAGCAACAGGGTGGGATCAAAAAGCAATTTTAAAAATACCTGAGCTTAGTTTCTCAAGAATTAATAGGGAAAGGCTGACCATGAGAGGTCTCAATGAATTAGTGTCAATGCGCACAGACCATCTATCCTCAGTCTGACCTGAGTTTGGTAATGTCAGCCATGCTGTGTTGGTGAGCTGAGAGAAGTAACTGGTCACAACAGCCTCTTGTCAATAGAATTTTTCCCCATATATTTGCAAGAACCCTCAAATGATTATTATTGAGGCAAGATAGAGTAGCCATTCTCCGAAAATAAATATGACCAGTGCACGTAAGAAAGCTATTAGACTGTTGAACGTTAGAGAGCAAGATGGGTCGGGGAAACATGGAAAAACCCAACCCTGGCCTCAGACGTCCTTACTTTTTTCTTTTTTTATTCGTTTACAGAAGGCTAGGCCAGCACTTATTGCCCATCCCTAAATGTCCTTGTTCAGGGGGCATTTCAGAGTCAACCACATCCAGACTTTCATGTAGGCCAGACCAGGTAAGGACAGATTTCCTTTCTTGAACCAGATTGACAATGATTTCATGAAATTAATTCCAGATTTTTATTGAATTCAAATCCACTGTCGTGGGATTCAAACCTGGTTCCCCATTATCCTGGGTCTCTGGATTACCAGTTCAGTGACAATACCACTATGCCACCACCTTCCCCATCATAAATAATTTCAGCAAGTCAATGCATAACCTGGATTGGGAAGCCTCGCCTTCTCTCTTGCGAAAGACAGAAATTTCAGGGACAGCCTATACGCCAGTCAGTAATGAGGAGCTCCCAAACCAAATTTTCCAGTGGTCTTGTTACCAGGACCAAAGATTGAAGCAATTGACTTGAGAGCAGAAAAGGATATGCCTCAGAAGTAGAAGCTCAAGCTAGACTTCTTGTTACAGGATGCTTAATGTAATCACTTACAACAATCTCAGGACACTCCTGAAGCTGGAAAAAAGAAACTATAGTGCAAGTTGAAGTCCAACATTTCAATTCAATATCCTGACAACCTTTACTTAAACTGAAAACTATAGCGCATCAAGATGATCTCTGTAATACTAACTTAAGTCTTATTACTTCAATATATAATTCATACTGCGTTTCTCGGACTCCATTTCCCCTTCAGTTTGTGCATCACTTCTCAACCCAGCTCCAACTACCACAGAAAACTGACAAAATCCAATCATGTGTGGCGTTGACGAGTGCTGATAGTCAGACACAGTCACTCAACAATGAAGGGCGATCTTGTGATCAAGACATAAAAGAATAACAAAGCATTTATTAAAGAAGTGAGATTCTTGCCACTTCTTCTTGACATTTAATGGTATTATCGCTGAATCCTGCACCAATTTTCTGGGATAAGGTCACCACTGACCTGACACTTAACTGGACCAGTCACATAAATACTGTAGCTATAATGTTAGAAGCTGGGTATTATGCAGTGAGTGACTCTCCTCCCAACTCTCCAAAGCCTTTCCACCGTCTACAAGGCACTTATGCACAGGATGGTATACTTTCCACTTACTTATGAGTGTAGCTCCAAGACATTAAGCTTGGCACCATGCAGGACAAAGCTGTCCACACGATTGGTGCCCCATCCACCACCCTAAACATTCACCCCCTCCACAACTAACAGACCACCCTCTCCACAACTAACACCATCATGGTTACACTGCATGCCATCTGCAAGATGCACTGCAGCATTTCACCAAAGGCTCAACAGCACCTTTCAAATCTGTAACCTCTGTCATCAAGTACAAGGGCAGCAGATGTGTGTGAACAGTATGACCTTCAAGCTTTCCTCAAAGCTACACACCATCTTGACTTGGAAATACGTTACTTTATCATCACTAGGTCAAAATCCTGAACTTGCTACTTAACACACTATGGGAGCACCTTCACTTCAAACTGCAACCGTTCTTTGAGGGCAACTGGGGATGGACAAACAAATGGTGGGCTGGTCACCAACACCTACATCGTGTGAATTAATTCCTCATGGATTGACTTCAAATCAACACCCCAACCTTCTTCTATCGCCCAATTACCAAGCCTTTGAATAATTTGTACAGTAACAGAAAAACCTTAATTCCCGATTTGGGTGCAAAGAAATTTTGATCCACAAGATCACCATATTCCAATCCTAACCAAACCTCTTCAAATTAATTTCATTTTCGAAATCTAAGTAAAAGTAACCATTTCACAAAAAAGTAATAGCAACCCAATTTCACCATAATGTAATCCAATCAGCAATATTCCATTTCTTAATTTGCAGAAAGCTCAAGGTGTTTTGTGCACGAGGTACATAAGACTGGCACATCTGCTGCTGTCCTCAATCGGATTGAAACGACTTTAATTGCATCATTAGGCTACCCAAAGCAATTATTAAAATAATCTTCAAGTTATACATCTACAGTTCTGAACTGACAGGATGGGCTGAATATCAACAAAATCAGATTCAGCATCATTACTCCACTTAACCTCCCACAACAGGATGAAATCTCAGATTTCAGATATTAAACACATCTTTGAGCACCTTTTTAAGAAAAAAAATCCTTTCAAGAAATGCCATTATTATATGCTTTTGCGATGGTTTTGCATATAAGCAACTTGAGGTTACAATATCATATTGGGATTGTTTCAGGTCATTTCTCAGACTCTTCAAATCACAACAATGCACCATTTATCCTACTATCTCTTCTTGTAATTATGATTTATCAACCAGAGAGCAGCTGAGATGATCTTAACATTTTCTAACAATTTACCATTATTGTCATTTACAATAGTACAGTCAAAAGTAGGTATGTTAATGGAGCTTTATCGCAATAGAAGTCTCTAGAAATCTTATATATGCAAACATTCAATTTTTAGCATCACACAACAAAAAGCAGACAGCTGAACAATGTCAATCGATTACAAGCAAATATGTTAAATCAGGGGAGCCTAATTTTTCCTTTCTTCCCAGCTGCGATTCCGTACTACCACTTTCTCCATCCATCTACCCACAACAGTACCCCAAAGTTCCAAAATCATCCCAGGAAATAAGTAAGCCTCTGTCCAAACCACGTCCTTCAATAACAATAAAACAGTCAAGTTCTATAGAAATAAAAATTCTTTGATGCATTATTAATAAATCAACAATTTTTTTATGAATCAAGTTTCTTCACTCCTCCCTATGTTTGGGTACTAGGGATCTGGTCATGTTATGGCAATTGCATAAGTGCTCATTCTTTATTATTTAAAATACAGAGAACAGAAACAAACCATTTGGCCCAACTCATCTATGTGGCACCAAACCTCAACTCAAGCCTCCTCTCATCCTTCATCACCGATCCCACATAATCTTCTTCCTTCCTCCCTCACGTGCTGATCTAGACTTCCTAAAAGGCATTTATGCTATTCTCCTCAATCCCTGTGGTCGCAAGTTAATAAGCTTCTTCCGAATTTGCTATTCAATCTCTTGGTGACTACCACTATATTGATGATTTCTCATTTTACTCTTCTCCACAAGTGGAAACACTCTGTGCCTACTCCATCAAAACTTTTCATAATTTCAAGATCTTTATTCGGTCATGCCCCATCCTTTTCTTCTCAAGTAAAACAGGATTCTCTATTCATCCTTTCCTGCTAAGTGCCGCCTGTCAGTTCTGGTATCATCCTTGTAAATCCTTTTTGCAACCATTCCAGTACCTCTATATATATTTTTTATCATATAGCAACAAGAACTGTACACAGTACTATGTTCTGACCAAAGTTTGACACAATTTCAGCCCAACTTCTGTACTTTCAATTCCATCCCTCTAGTAATAAACCCGAGTACTTGGCTTGCTTTTGTCACGGCCTTATTAACCTGCTTTGCAAATTTCAATGATCTGTTTACTTGCAGACCCTTTGCTCTCTACACCACTTAGATTATTTTCCAAGTAATGTGGCCTTATTTTCTGGTAAAATGCAATAGCTCAAATTTACCTTCATTGAAATTCATTTGCCACTTAGTAGGTCTTTGTTATTTGTAGCAACTCTCCTCAGTATTGACTAACCCCCCTAATTTAGTGGTGTTCACAAATTTAGAAATAATGTTTTTCATTCCAAACTCTAAATTATTAATTGACTGAACAGTGACCCCGCTGATATTTCGTCCTTCTGCAATGCTGAACACATACTTTTCTTCTATTGTCTACTGTCTTTCAGTCAGCTGGCTATCCATTCTACTCACTGTCCCCTGCATGCTCTTCAACATTCTTTAAGCAAGAGTTTAAATTCTTCTAGTGCTACTTTAGCATCAACATAATGCTAAAAATAGCGATGTTGGTACAATGAGCTAGTGAATTGGAGTTATAAGTGTACAACAGTACAAATTTACAGTAGTTTATGCAAAGGCTTGATATTGCACCAGTCTGACCACTTGGATTATTATGCTCAAATCTAATAACAACATTAAGAAATCACACATGTTGGAAAGATGCAGAAAAAAATTATTTTAATTGAAAAAGCTTGGAGTCATGAGGAATTATTTAAGGGCCTTACCCTCAGTACTTGACTCTGGAGCTTAAGGCCCAGTAAGACCACAATATAAATTTAAATTAGTTATAAGAGCTCTAGGATAAAACTGTTCACTCTAACTGGCTATAAAATGCTTGGACTAAGTCACCAGGAAATGTAGTAGAAAGATAAAGGATAAGGAATGCAGTTTAAGGCTAGACGTGATATAATACAAGTAGGATGACCTTCAACAGGTCAAACAAACAGACTCTCATTCTTCAACGTTATTTCAGACACAAGCAATATTTGAATCAAGTGAACAAATTCAATGAAATCTTCCTCTATCAACAAAGAAAGCAGCATCACAAAAACAACAGACATTCCCCTTACACTTGCCAGCAGCAAGTCTTTGGTCAACTGGTAACAGGGACAAGACACAATCTGAAGTATTTTTCTTCGGAAGTCAAGTACTTTGTCGAACCATTCTCAATAGAACATACAAAGCCAAAATAACTGCAAATGGTGCAAATTTGAAATAAAATAGAAAATACTCAAAATCTAGCAGACAGCATCTAAAGAGGAAGACAAGTTAATCGTTTAGGGAGATCCTCTCTTCACAACTAAAATCTCCAACATCAACAAATATTTTATCAGAACCCAAAAGTAAATGGGGAAGCATGCAAAAAAATTAGAGGAAGCTTATGGGTTGAATGACCTAACAGCCGCTTAAAACAAAAACAGGAAATTATTAATTGAAATATCTTATTGGGCAAGATATTTTAGAAATTACATTGAATGTTAAAAAAGCTATGACAAAAAGGCCTGCCCAAGAAAAAAGGAAGACCGTGAAGAGAAAATAAATCTGCAGATAAAGGTGTAAAATTAAATCTGAAATTGATACATCAGTCAGTCCTTCAAGGGAAACAATTTTAAGAAGGAAAGATTTATTAAAATCAAAATTATGACAAGCTGCACACGTCTAAGGAGGCTCAACACAAATTCTTTTGGATCAATCCATGGACTTACTTTTAGCAAGACACAAAAGACTGCCTACATTCCATGCTAACCAGAAAGGCTACCATGAAGGAGAAACATATGTGTAATACAACTACTGTCACTGAGGAAAAATTCTCTTAAGCTGAGTCAAGCACTCATATAAACCAGGGAGTTAATATAAGAATAGCTGAAGTGTAAAGAAGAACGACTAAAATTATTTTTCCTCATCAGTTGAAACCATACTACCCAGACTGGATTCGAAACCCTGAAAGGCACAATTGCAATTTCTTCGTTATTGATCACAAGATTAGTCAAACGTGAAGCCCTAACAACTCTTAACACAGAGAACAAATGCCATCATAATACAAAAAGGCAGGGTTTAAAATCCATTTTCTATTTCAAAATAAAGTGCAAGCTGTTAATATAAAGACTGTATCATCTGGCTTGGTTAAATACCTCAACTGAATTCATAAAAAGAATACTCACTCCTCCACCATTGGCTTTCCATAGCTGTAGGGTTTGAAAGAAAGCACAATAGCAACTCTACAAAACTTTTTCAACAGCATCTTCCAAACCCACCAGCCAGAAGAGGAGCAGGCGCATGGCAATGTCATCACCTCCAAATTCCCATCCAAATTACAAACCATCGTAAATTCCTTAACCAACGCGGAGTGCAAGTATTGAAATTTCTATCTACGAATATTGTAGGAGATTTTGTCTAATTTTTTTCTCGGCCTCTAAAGCACCTGGGGGGGGTTTCTGCTTTATAAGGTGAATAGTTCCAATTAACGGTCACAGGCCTGAAACATCAACTCTGTTTCTTTCTCTACACAGATGCTGCCTCTAACCTGCTGAGTTGTTTTCCAGCATTTTGTTTTTATTTCAGACTTCTAGAAACCTCAGGATTCTGTTTCTTCATTATATAAACATGAGTTTGTGTTGAATATGCATTGCATACCCAACTACTTAGGGACTCATGCTATTAATGTTACTTTCTTTGACAAATTGTTCCATTTTGACTGCTTACCTGTTGGGGGCTTGAAGTCTGCCCATTCCTCATTGGTACTTAATACTGATTTTTTTTTCTTCCAAATTTTTGGACAATTACTTTTAAAGAACTTCAATTTTAGATCTTTAATTTGTGTCAATGATAAGAACAATGCTCTCCAATGACATGTTGCAATGGAAAAGTTCCAAATTAAAGGCTTTAAATTATCTAGTGTTCCACTAAGAAAAGCTATCTGCAAACATTTTATTTTGCATCCAAGATGATATAACAAGGCTCAGCCAGACAACTGTATTAGGGAAAAAGGAGTGATGAAATTAGCTCTGCTTGTTTTAATTAAAAAAAACACCAGAAAATTTTCACAGGTTCACGAGCAATTGGTTTTCGAAAGCCAAATGTTTCTCCTGCATTTGTGTTTCAGCAAATGGTTAAATTTACAAATTATTTGGTGTAAATAAGACAGTATTGCACGCCAGCTGTCCAAATGCTGTCCAAGTTGATTCCACACCACAGCTTTCTCCCCATAACGTTGCAAGTTAGCTATCTTCAAATATATGACACAAGGGAGGACATACAAAACTGTATTTCAAACTAAGTGATATTGCACAAATAAAATGCCAAGCAAAACCAAATGTATAATAAAATGTTGAATTTGGATTCTCACCAACAATAGCTGAGATATGATTTTATCCAAAGACCTATAAGAAAGGCTTTAAGAAAAAGGAGCACAGTAGGTGATGACAATCTTGCACAACGGGCAATCACAGTCAGGGTTCAGAACATAACTCCTAGAAAATCCAGCCACTGTACTTAAAATACTGAGGATCATAGATACTAATATTCTGAAGGAGGGAAAAGAAACATTTTCCAACAGCATGATCTCTGTCCAAACAACTATTGAATTAGTGATGTTCTGGTAAACAAATCCAGTTAAAACCACCACAGACAGTACTGACACTTTTCAACTGGGCAACGTGATGATGGGAGCAGTATCACCACCTTGTGGAAGGTCTAGAAATAACTAAAATATGGAACTTGACAATATACTTTGCAGGGAAGGCGGCTGATATTGAAAAAATAGGCGGAAGAGGGAATGACAAATATTGCCCATTCTCATCAGCTGCATCAAGCGCAAAGATGCCAAAATGGAGTATAGTAAAAGCATGCTTAGGCAGCAGGCACTTCCACTGAAGCAGATAAACAGCTTTATTGTTTGGATGCAATGCAAAGTTATTTCAGCCAAGTGCAAATCTAGTTTTCAGTTCATAAATGCCACAACATGTTGAATTAACATCCTGGAATACGACCTCACAATCTGCATGATTTCAAATATCCAGTTTGCACAAGTTCATCATCAAAGCTGCAATTGAAACACGTGCTAGGGCCTCGGCTCCCAAAGTGCATCTCATTCAGCCCAAGTAAATTTCCCAGATTCATTCAGCCCAGCCAATGAAAAAACTGAATGACACATTGGCCAAAAATTAACAAGGGAAATGGTATTCTCAAGTGGATTTCAAATAGTTTGACTTTAAAATGGTTTTAAGTTGTCAGAGTATTAGTAATTTGTGTTTTAAGATGTTGGAAAGATTTGATTGTCTATCAGGCTGTGGTTCAGTTGAGTTAGAAGGTTGTGGGTTCAACTCCAAGTACTGAGGGAATGCTGCGCCATCAAAGACACTGTCTTTGTGACCAGATGTTAAGCAGAGACCTCATCTGCTCTCTCAAGTGAGCATAACAGATCCCACAGCATTATTCTGAAGAGGTGAGTTACCCGACTGCACAGTACTTATGGCTCAATCGACATAAGATAAATTATTAAAACTAAAAGGTCATTAACACATTTGCTGCTTATGGCAGCTTGCTGTGCACAAATTAGATGGATGAAACATGAGAGAATGATGACTGTGAAAAGAGGAAGGCCTAGAAAAAGCTAGCATTGAATGAATTTAGAGCTGCCAGGTCGATCATGCTGGGAGCAGAAAGCAGAGCGATGAGATTAACAAATGTAGGAACTTATTATTCGTCAATTTATATGAATTTCATTTTTCAATTTCAAGCTTTATTGTTCCTACCCAGTTGTTCACAATATACTCTCCAGGCCAACAAATCAGGGCAAGAAACATTAGCAAGCAAAAATACTTGGGATTGTTATTATGCAATTATCAGCCATTTAAAAATGCTAATGAGAAAATGGCAAACTAGTGATTGTTACAAGAAGCAAGCATTGCACTTGCAAGACTGTTTCTTTAGACCAACTAGTAGCGTGAGACCATGTGTAATTTCATAATGTACAAATGCAATGAACTCCTGTGCAAGCACTCACAGCTAGGGCTCCTTGATGTGGGTTGAGATTGCTAATGCTGCTTGCACAGGAGCCATTGGCATTAAGGAGCCCTCGCAAAACTGGAGTCAATGCAGATTCAGGGGGAAAACTCTCAGCTGGTTGGAGTCATCCTGAGCTCAAGGGAGGATGGTTGTGGTTGTTGGAGGTCAGTCATCTCAGCTCCAGGACATCACTGTAGGGGTTCCTCAGGGTTGTATCCTTAGCCCAACGATCTTCAGCTGCTTCATCAATGACGTTCCTTCCATCATAAGGTCAGAAGTGGGAATGTTCGCTGATGATTGCACAATGCTCAGTACCACTCGTGACTCCTCAGATACTGAAGCAGTCCATGTCCAAATGCAGAAAGACCTGGACAACATCAAGGCTTGGGCTGACAAGTGGCAAGTAACGTCCATGGCACACAAGTGCCAGGCAATGACCATCTCCAACAAGAAAGAATCCAACCATCGCCTCTTGATATTCAATGGCATTACCATCAATGAATCCCCCACCATCAACATCCAGGGAGTTACCTTTGACCAGAAACTGAACTGGACTAGCCATATGAATACTGTGCCTACAAGGGTAGATCAGAAGCTAGGAATCCTGCACCAAGTAACTGACCTTCTGACTCCCCAAAGCCTGCCCACTATCTGCAAGGCAAAAGTCAGGAGTGTGATGGTGCACTCTCCACTTGCCTGGTGAGTGCAGCTCCTCCAACACGCAAGAAACTTGACACCATCCAGCCTGCTTGATTGACACCACATTCACAAACATTCACTCTCTCCTCCACCGACGCACAATAGTAGCAGTGCTTACCGTCTACAAGATGCATTGTAGAAATTCACCAAGGCTACTTCGACAACACCTTCCAAGCCCACAACCACTACCATGTCAAAGGACAAGGGCAGCAAAAATATGGGAACACCACCACCTGGAAGTTGCCCTACAAGCCACTCAACATCCTGACTTGGAAATATAACGCCATTCCTTCACTGTCGCTGGGTCAAAATCCTGGAACTGACTTCCTAACAGCACTCTGGGTGTACTTACACCACATGGACTGCAGCGGTTCAAGAAGGCAGCTCACCACCACCTTCTCAAGGGCAACTAGGGATGGGCAATAAATGCTGGCCCAGCCAGTGAAGCCCATGTCCCATGGATGAATAAAGAACAATTATTGCAATTTCAAATATGAAAATTCATGCAGGTGATATGAAAAAAACAAGTTAATCTAAGAATGAATACTTTCAAGGCTTAGATATGCATTGTTTTAACAGAGAATAATTTGTTCTGAAGTTATAGCTGCTCCCTCATGCTTCAATACTAATTCAAGATGCTTCGGTGGTGTTCAATTTATCTTTTTCAAAATGAAGTGCTTCGAAACTCAAGCTTAGAAACCCATAATTCTTCAAAGATCAAATACAAAAAAGCAGAACAACTCTAATAATCGCTCATTAACATAAGGGGAAAAAAATCATTGATGTGCAGAATACTAGCAGCACATTTCCAGCTTCTGAGTCACATTATTCGGCCACAAAGGGCTGCAGAACAGATCAGACAGTCAGGAATTTTGCATAAGCATAACCACATTTATAGTTATATTACATACGTATTAGACATGCACACAAAATTTCACAAAGCTGTTTTTAATTCAGTCATACCCATTATGTTTGCTTTTATAGAAAACTCAGCTCTTAACAAACTCGATTTCAGAGTCAAGCTTATATTCCCTTGTGTTTTCTACTTCTGTGTACTTTGTGCACCAGAACAGTGTTTCCCAAAAAATATCTTACATAACCAACAAGGAAGTCGAAGGGTTGTTTTTCAACACATCCATCAAAACCAATGCAATGTTCGGAGGACTGCCAAACATGAAAAGTTTAAATACCCAGAGGACAAATTCAACAGGATGAGACAACAGTGAGGAAGCTGACAAGAAATATCCCAAGGGAGAGGTAAGATTTTGAACAGAAGCCAAATGATTGTAGTTTCAGATTCATCAACATTATAGGCAGGTCTGAAGCTCAGCCTACAGAAATAAATAACCAGGCACAACACAGCACCATCGACTTTCCCTCATTATTCCCTTGTGAGGGTAGAACTAAGGGGCATAGTTTAAAAAAGAGAGATGAGGATGCATTTCTTCTCTCAGACAGTCATTAGTGGGAATCTCTTCCACAGAGAGCAGCAGAGGCTGGCTGAGTTAGACACATTTTTGATCCACAAGCAAGTCAAGGGTTATGGATTGGCAGGCAGGAAAGTGGACTTAATGCCATAATCAGATCTTATGGAATGGTGAAGCAGGCTCAACGGCCAACTCTTGCTCCTATTTCTTATGACCCATTACTTTGTGATATTTTATGGAAGGACAAAGCCAACCAAATCAACTTCAGTTAACTGACCTTTGCTCATTTAGTCTTGCACTTATCAATAGACAGTATTTTCAACTTTTCTGTTATAGAACAAGAAAACTAATTAGTGGCATGCTCCTGTTCTCTGTGAACCAAACAAATGCAGAGTTGTTTCACCCCACCACTGTACCAAAACAGCTCTTACGAAAGTCACAAGTGATATCCTTTGTGACTGTGAGTGAGGAAACTATTCCTCCTTGTCCTTCCTGACCTGATTGCAGCCTTTGACACAGTTGATCAGACCATGCTCTTCCAATGTCTCTCTATTGTCATCCAGCTGGGTGGACTCCCTTTGCTTGGTTTCATTCTTATCTACCTAATCATAGTCAGAGAACTGCCATCAATGGTTTCCCTTCCCATTCCAACACATTTCGCTCCCATGTCTGCCAAAGATAATCCTTGGATCCCTCCTATTTCTCATCTACATGCTGCCCATTAGTGACATCATGCAAAAACACAAGTCAGTATCCGTGCATATTCTGGTGATACCCAGAGCTAACTCACCAGCACCTCTCTCAGAATAGTCAGACTGTTTATCCCACATCCAGTATTGGATAAGCAGAAATTTCCTTCAACTAACTATTGGAAAGACTAAATTCATTAGCTTCAATCCCCAACACAAACTTCACTCCCTTGCTAACAATTCCATCCCCGAGGCTGATCGAGACTCTGTTCATAACCTCTATCACATTTCACAGAGATGCACTTTCAAACACATATATGCACTGTTACGGAGGTCACCTATTTCCACCTCTGCAACATTACCTGCGTCCACCCTGGTTCCGATCTTGTACTGCTGAAACCAGCATCCATGCCTTTGTCACCTCCAGACTTCACTATTCTAACCCACGCTTGGCCAGCCTCCCAGTGGAATACCCTCTGTAAACTTGACATCATCCAAAACTCTACTGCCAGTATCCTAACTCACACTAAGTCCCAATCACCCATCATCCCTTTGCTACTAGCCTACAATTGATCTCGGTTAAAAAATGCACCTATTTTAAAATTCTCATCCTTGTTTTCAAATCCCTCTTTCTAATCTCCTCCAGCCCCACAATCCTCTGAGGTACCAGCACTCATCTAATTCGGGCCTCAAGCTTCCACAATTTTAATCACTCTACTGTCTTCAGCATCTGTGGAGAAAGAAATAGGGTCAATGTTTTGGGTCGCTGACCTTTCATCAAAACCAATCAAAAGGCCATCAAAATGAAATGTTGACTGTTTTTCTTCCCCCTATGTTGTCAGGCCTGCTGTATTTCCAGAATGTTTTATTTTTATATCAGATTTCCAACGTCTGTAGTACTTGGCTGTTGTATTGTTTTCTATTTGACCATGCACTTCACCCCTTGAGAAGTGTATACTTACATATTTACACTGGAGTCTGAACATTTTTTGATGACTATCCAAATTATCAGCCACAACACATGGCTGAGCCTTAGTAATTGGTAAATCAAATTCAGTCACTCAGGTTTTTATTTAAGACATGGGGTAGGAATGGAAAAAGGAGGAAGGGTTGTAAATGTAGCTTTACTTACTCAAAGGTGTGTGCCTTTCTTGCAGATAGTTCTGATGGCAAGTATTATTAACACAAGCAGTTGCCTGGAAAAGAAAATGAACTTTTTATTGGCTGGAAGATTATAGCACAAGTAATTACATATTGTCAAGACGAAAACTATGATCAGAAATAATCAAATCAATTTTGAATTAGAGAATGAATACCAAGTACAAAAGTAAAATTCATTTTGAAAAACCAAACATTCACATCAGCTAAATAAAGGATGATGCAATCAAGAATCTCTGTAGTCTATCTAAAGATATGTATGAATTCTACAAAATAAACGCAACTTCTTCAGGGCACCAAAACCACTAAAAAAGATCCTCAGGCTTTGAAAATCCACTTTGCTCTTAGAAATAACTGGATGTAATACTCGTTTTGAGTGAGGTAGAAATCACAATGCTGAGATTCAGCAGCACTAATCATTGTCCTCCTGCTACTCAGCTTATTACCAGTAAATTTCAGCATCTGTTCCTCTGGCTTTTTGGCTGCATTGCATTAACAGTAGCTGACCAGAATCTTCCAACATTCCAGTCTGCTGCATTGGAAATATGCCAAGGCACAACATGCAAGGCCAACATCTATCGTTTCAAGGCTTCCATACCCACAAACCACATTTTCCAAACTGGTAGTGTTGGGCAAAGCAATAAGTCAGTTTATTGTACATTCATATGTACTGAGCACCAACATCTGAAAGAGAAAAAAGTCTGCAAATTTCTTTAAGGCCCCTTGCAAAATATTTCCTCTAATTACACATGGGGCAAGGATTGGTGGGAATTTAACAATTTTTATGGTCTTCGTTCATCATATTACAATCCCATAATCAGTGCTGCCAACCAAAGCATCAAGAGAACTAGTGAAGCAAACTGCTTAAAAACTTTGCCTTACTGGAATACTTCCACAGCAAAATCAAGTGCAAAGTTAAAAAGTATCAAGTTCTTACACCCATGTCACAACTTATATTTCTGTTTTGCCCAAAAACTGTAAATCATTAGAATATTTTGCAAACTTAATCAGAGCTCCTCTAATTTCCTCGCTAGATTTTTCTTCTCCTAGAAGCAATGACGGGCTGTGGTGTCGACTGAGTTTAAGTGGCGATCCTAATGCAGGAGCCTTCAGGGTTTGTACAAATCAAATCAGAACTATGGTGCTGGGCATCACATTAAAGGATCATCCTTTCCTCAACTGATATCCAACAGATGCAATCTTCCATCAGAAGTGACAGGATAAACATTAATGTTGGCCAATTGTATTCTCTCTCAGCTCCCTCCAGTGAAGACAACTGTAACACACTTAGTATAATCGTGGTAAACTCAACATAGACCAATGATGGAGCATGGGCCATCCCCTGTCCGCATGGTGCCACACAATGTATTGCTCTTCCATAGTGAACCAGATGGCTAAAAAGCTGACTTTAATTTCTTGTCCCTATGGCCTTCGTTAGTTTCTTTGTATTACTTACAATTGAAAGCCAATGTAGCAGGTAGGTGATGCCCTCAACCCTCTAGTGCTCATCAATTGTTCCCTGGGTGCCACATAAATCTAGGTAGTTCTTAGCTGAATTAAACTGCTTTTTATGAACTTGTTCAACAAGGAATGACATATTGCTCGAGTGAGCAGAGGATGAGGTGGGCTTAAAATATTAAAATAATTTATTGTAATGCTTCAGGATTTGTGTCTAACAAAATTGTGTGAAACTGTGATAACAAAAGAATGAAAGAAAAACCTTTACATAAGGGGATTAAGTGCACATGGAAAACAATAGCTGTTGTTTAAAACAGAGAACATGTCAACATTTAAGAATCTGTCAGGTGGTGGTTTAAGGAAAGGGTAATGAAGGGACATGGAAGCAAAACAGGCAAAAGGATTAGGATTGCTGCTTTTGTACAGGGTAAACACTAATGCAAACTAGTTCCATCAAACAGCCAATTTCCATTGTAGCTTGCGCTGTAATTCTATGAATATGGTAGCACCCACAAAGTCAAGTATACCCACATTACCTACTTTTCCAGCTTTATTCAAACTTCAGTGACTTTTCTGATATAAGAAGGGCTTCATTCAGCAGGCATTTAAAACTATCAAACTTCAAGCTATCGATTATTTTTTTATATAACCTGCCTCCATCAGCAGTCAACCTCACAGACGCTTTCAAGATCCTGAGAGCAGTGTTGACTCAAGAACACTGAAAACTTCCCTGTACTTTTTTTGCTACTTTTCCCAACCCTTCTCACATGAAAGAGCACTTAGGTTTGCTACTCCTTCAAAATAATGCAAATAGCTTCATCTTAATTGTTGAGAAATAAAATGCAGTTTCAACTTCAAGAACAGCAGAAAGCAGTGGCTCAAGACAAAAAATACTTAAAGACAACCACTCTGTCTTGCCTTCCATAAAAAAATTGGAGATTTGAAACAGAGGAAAAAAATCACCCTGTTGTAAGCTGAATTATTTTCTCTCAAGTGTGGCTAGAATATTTATATATGAAACATCCTTGCCACACTGCTGACCTGAAATGAGGAGAGTGGTGGGAAAGTCACAAGGGAATACCCAAGCATTCCAACTACTGAGACAGATTTATGTACAAGCTAGAAAATCAAGATTTTTTTTTAAGGTGATGATATATGTACTTGTCCTTATTACTCATCTGATTTCAGTTCCAAACACCAAACTGAACCACTCAAATTTGAAAAGTCCCAAGTGGGACTCCCATTCTGCACCATATCTTTTGACCTCAAAGGGCTTCCTACAGCTCACCTCAGGGCAGAGCAATAGAAAGACCAAGGCTCTTGCTCCTGATTGTTACCCAATGACTGTTGATGGAAAGTGAAAATACATGCATCCCTAAAGTAAAATTAGGCTTAGCTTTATCTATATGCATTTTCTTTCAAGTTGAAAGGCCACCTGAACAAACTACTGAAGGGTAGCAGTGCCTGTGGAGCCTGACATCAGCACAAATTAATTTCTTCATAAAGATCAATGGTAGACAACAGAATGGGAATAAACAATTGTATTTGATCAATTTTAAAACTTCATAACAGCAGTTCTAACAAACACCATTTTGAAATGGTGAGTTGTGGCTTTATGTCATTGCCCCTACAGGGAATTATAACCAGAGCCATTATTTCGTAAAAAGTTAGCACCTCCAAAGCCGGGGGGGGGGGGCGGGGGGTATAGAAGGGATAGAAGTTCTTAGTGGCTGCATTTGTGCATCCATTTCGAAAACAAAGACCTGGGAGTAATCATTGTCTTCGATCGCTTATAAAGGATTCAAAAAGGAGAGACAACAGAATCTTGTTTTCCAATTCAAAATACCAGCACACCCCCACTCCAAACTCCCTATTCTCTCCTTGGGATTATCCTTCTACGGGTCAAAGGTGCTCCCTCAGCACAATTGGTTGGTTAATTTTCAGGCATCAACCGTAGAAATGAATTTTTTCAAGCCTTTGTACCCGAAGGGGCAGAAGCAACACAGCTGGGCACGGTCCTGTGCTTAATGTACATAGGCAAGCACTTTGCAGAAGGGCTCACTGGATGGGAATCCGAAAATAAAACCCAGTTTGTTTTCTCTCTCCCTATCCAAAAGCAAACCACCTCATGATATCTTGTGCATTAGTAGGTTGCGCCCCTACTTCAGAGTTAGAAGTTCCAGGTTCAAGTCCTATTCCAGGGCTTGTTGGTCATTGAATGAGCATTCAAGATGAGGTTCAACAGGCTAATCATCAGCCTGTTAATCCTTCCAGCACTTGCCTCGATCCCCACAGGGGGGGCAAAAAGTGTGAAGATATGAAACAAACAAAGACAGGAGACCAACTGTAGTAACTCAACTACTGTTCCAACTGAGACACGCTAACTCACCACACCCATTTCTCAGCAAGTCTTTTGGGTCACTGGCCTTGAAAACTCAAACAGTTTTGGGTTCGCAGCTGACTGCTTGAAACACTCACCTGGGAACCAGGCAGCAGCAGCACAATTTTAGGACAGGCCAAAGTTGTCCTGCTTGCCAATCACATGTTGCTTATAAATGGAGCTTAACAATTTCTCTCACTGACAAACAGGCTAGTGTCTAAAGCATGTCTGTAAGTCTTTACAACAGCAAGAACAAAGCCAGGATTACACATCACGAGCACCAACATTCTAAAGCCAAGATCATTTTTGTATTTGAAAATTGTGTTTGACATATGGAAATTCCCATTATGAAAACACCATGACCTCAGCCCACAGACTCAAAGCATTTGTTTGGCAAATCATAAGGGTTGTCACTGCTGAATATCTCACCCATCAATTCCAAGAATAAATGATAACAATTAGAAATATTTCACTCGGTACATTCAAAGCAAACATAGGGACTTACTTGGGGTGCCAATTTTTAAAAAAAAATATACAAAGGTTATTTAGTTCCCAAAAGTGAATATCTCCAAACTTTAGCTTTCACTATATTGGCATTAAAAGCTAAACTGTTTTGCATCCAGCACACAAGCTTTACATCTAAACTGGTGCCACACATGGCACAAAGCAAAAGTGCGATTAGTTAATCAGATATTTGGTTTTAACAAAAGATGGAAAAAGAACCATGAGTAAAATTTTCCAATAAGCTGCAGAGAACCGATCGAAAACTCCCATTTTTCTTGCACAAACTAACATTCACAAAACAAGGAAGTACCACAAAAATTTTTCAAATTATTCAAACAATTTCTTTGGACTATTTTCGTCTGCCATTTTCAGGCAACTGCATACAAACAGGAAACATTTAACAAAAACATGTTCTGGGAGAGGAAATAACTAACTAACCAACTTATTAGTAAACTTAATGTCAGTAATACCTTGGGTCCCACAAACAGCAATGAGGTAAGTTAATTTTTTTTTGGTACCGTTGGCAGAGGAATAAATATTTGCCAGGACACTGGGAGAACTCCCTGCTCTTCTTACAATTACAACTTGTAAGCACATTACACCTTCAAAGTAGTAAAACATCCCACGGTGCTTTACAGCGCTGTTATCAAACACCGGGCTACAAAAGGAGATACTACCACAGGCAAGAGGTGGAGTTTAATGAGTGTCTTAAATGGTACAGAAAGGCATAGAGATGCTTTGGGAGGAAATTCCAGTACTCCGTGCCATGGAATCTTCACTTGAACAGATAAATGCTGCATCAGTCAAAAGAAAGCAGCCATTAATGCACACTCCTCAGTACTGCACTGAAATGTCAGACAACACTATGTGCTCAAATCTTGGAGTGACACCGAGGAACTGGTATTATACTTAGGCTGCAATGAAACTTCAACTAACATGAGAAACTTCAACACAGCTTCCAGGCTACCCATGAGCAATTGTAGAGGTTTCCTTTTTTCCAGCAGAGCAAAAAAGAAATGCTCAATTTGTCAAAACATGTGACCTACACAGCACCAAGCGCCAGGGACTTTTCAGGATAAGGACATGGCTTGAGATTGAATCGGAGTAAACTTAACCTTAGAACCATGGAGACTGCGACTAAAATCAATGTCTAACAAGTTAATCTGAATAATCTTGATCCAAAGGCTTTTTATGGCTATTCCAGGCAAATCAATGTATTTACCAACATGAAAACAAAAGGGGTTTCATCCATGACTGTTTCATCTGAGAAAACCGCTACAATGCAAATTACATAGGTATGAGTTTAAAGACGTCTAGTCATGAAGAAACTGTTAACATTATTTTCTTTTTCTACACAAACAGCTGGAAGATCAAGATGGGTGCGAAGCTGTTTGATGGTTCAACTAGACAAAACAAGGAGGCAATCTTTGTGTGAAGAAAATTTGACATGTCTTGGAAACTGAAGAAAAGCCCTATTTGAGTTAACAGCCAAGTATAAAAATAATAATAAAGATCACCAGCACAAGACAAGTTGAAGTATTCAGCTTCTTCGTCCACCAAGGAAACAGTATCAAAACAAATCAAAAAGCTTCTAAGTAGGGCAAAATGAAGGTCAACTGTATAGAATGGATGCCACATTGTTAATTAAAACCTAAACAAATTACAAAGCAATTTTTGTATCAGGTATCCTTTATTTGCATTGTATGCAAAACAATCCTCTCAAATACGAGCTAAAAAAAATTGTGTCCAAGTTTATAAAACTAACAGCAAAACATGTCATCCTGGCTAAAATTAGAAAGATTGAAAACTACAGGAATAAAAGTGACAACATATGCTCCTTAATGAATCAACAGTGCAATGATTTGTAACGACAATAAAAGTGAAATGAACTCAGCTCAGCACAACAGAAGGCTCAGGATCAGTCATGCAAAGCACCCATTTCTATTGGTCGCTTTTAACCACTTGGCACAGCATCAACTGCAATAACTTCATGGGTTTTTTGTTCATCAGATCAATGGTAAAAGTTCCTTTGATGGGCTATTCACACAAATACCACAAGAGTTACAAGCATCCAATACTTTAAGATAGTAAGCTCATACTGTGGATGACTGCTTCCTCCAACAAGTACTCAAATGTGACGAGGCATGAAACCTTTTCTTCCCTCCTCCCCACATCTCAGGAGCTTCAGATTTCCACCACGCAAGCCAGGACAGTAGATGCTAAAAAGGCAAGCTCAAATAGTGGCTAAAATGGTGACCAAATAACAAACAGAACAAGTCTTTAACTTACAAGGGAAACCAAAATATGCAATGAGTTCATTTGAAGCCATGAGAATTTGGAAGGGGAGAAATCAATTATACAGATGGGGAGTGTGGCCACATCCAAAAGAATTTTAGAAATTATTTAATGTCCGTTTCAATCAATGTTTTCCACATTTAATTTAAGGATCCTGGAAGATCAAGGACTTCTTTACTTTTTAAGTCCAAGTATACAGGCACCAGCTTCAAAAGGTAAATGCGCCAGATCTTTTCATCATGTCACTGGAATGCCATGTCAGAGACAGCAAGAGATTATAGATGACTTAATTAAGCATTTTGTACTGCAGCTATACAGGTGCCAACTGGGTAGGAGGAGGGAATGATCAGCAGGATCTACATTCAAAATTACTCTGAAGCTTCTCTATAAAGCAATTACATTAGTTTATTGCCTGAGGTACACCCTGAACTGTGCATCGTGTCAAATGATTAGCAACTGCTATATACTAATGCCTGTGGATTTAAAAATCTTCCAGAAGTCATAACTGCCCATTGGCAGGACTTGAAGAGAAACCATTCCAGCTTAGCAGACAGTTGGCATGGTATCCAGATTCAAGATAGTCACAATACCATGAAGAGAGGAGCATTAAGAGTTAGGCTCAAATGGCTAAAGTTTTTCATTCATACTTCCAGTAAGTTAAATAAATGTTCAACCTACTTCTCTCCCTCAAACTGTTTTAAAATTAGGGGTCGCCCTTTTCGGACAAAAAGGAAGAGAAACTTTCTGAGGGTTCTGCGATTTTGGAATTCTCTGCCTCAGAAGGTGGTGGAGGCAGGGTCATTGAATATTTTTCAGGCAGACTGATTCCCTTGCCTAACAAGAATCTAAGGTTATTGGGGTTAGGTGGGAATGTGGAAACCAAACACAAGATGATCAGCCAAGATCTTACTAAATGGCGGAGCATGCTCAATGGGCCAAGTGGTCTACTCCTGTTCCTATTTCTTAAGTTGTTTTGAATATAAAACTCAACCCTATTATAATCATTGTTCGTTGGCGTTGATCTTGCTCACCCCACATTGACCAAGACATGTTGGCCATGAATCTCTGTCCGATCTAACATATGCACTGAAATCACCTATGATGAATAGTTTCATGCCATTTAGAATGTGCCTCAGAAATACCAGGTGGAGTCATAGAATTCATCTGTGTCCAAGACGCTGACATTCAAGCTTGGTGCACAAGTGCAGATGATATTGATAGTGCCTCCACGAGACTGATGGATGAGGTGCTCCGAAGTTGTTACTGGTGGCTCAATGGAGTATGTCAAACCATCGCTGACTGCGAAGTTTACACCAGGCATATAAGGTGTAGTTAGCCTGTAGATCCTGTGTTGGTTAAACTGTTTTTTTGTCTAATAAACTTGAGTAGCTTTAGATCAATCAATGCCATATAGTGTACTGTGGGATGTTGCTGTGGGACATGGGCCATTTTCCAAGCTGGAAATTTTTCCTTCTTTCTTTGCTACATAGCCTAGGCATGCAGGTTTTCATAAGTGCAGACTTGCCAAGCATCTGAACCTCCTCCTTGACCTTGTAGGCTAATATCCAGAGGAAAGACAAAAGCCTATATGCCAGGGGCTGCTGGAAGGTGCTTGCCTGAAGGACGACAACCGCCAAATGGAACTCCACTCTAGATTTCATATTGGGTTTCCTCCCTTAACCTTTAACATTAACAACAATATCTTTAGTTAAAGACTATCCAGCAGGGTCCAGATCGCTAAAGACATTGGTACAAGTAAAAAAAAAACGACACCAATAAAACACCACCTCGAGGTAGTTCCAGTGGTGACTTTCATTGCCCAGCCACGGCCTCTCCTGCAGCCACCAATACTCCCTACCCCAGCGACAATCTCATCACTTCTCAAGAAAGCCCCCCACCTCAAACACCAGACCCCCTCAATAATACCCCAACTCAATACCAAATCCCGCCAATAAAATCCCCACGTCAACAATTCAACCCCAAAGCTGCCACCTCAACACCAGGCCAAACCACCTGTATAGACCATGTACACAATTAACAAAGACAGTATAATCAGGTGGCTACATCAATTTAGTGTATACTGTAGCTGTGCAACGAGAGCACTCTATTTTGGCAGTAATTAATATTGCACCGCATCTTAATATCCATTTAATATGATGCTGCAGATATATTGTTAAATCTCTTCATTTGCAGGCACTGTTTAACATCAGGAATTTTTTGATATAGTGTAACATTACATAGAATGAAAATCCAGAGCTTAACTATTACCAAGCAGTTTACTAAACAAAATCTTAGCCAGCTAAGATTTGCTACTTCGGTTGATCACAGCTGAACCTTTCCAAATTGGGTTAAACCAACCATGTGACTCCACTCTAGCTATTATTTAATTATATTTGGGTGATTCATTTCTTCTTGGAGTCAAGGGGAGTTCTCTTGCATCGGATCCAGTGCAGAAGGCAACAGTGTTGGTCTCATAACATGATGGCTCTCTCGTTTCCAATTTAGAGACATTCCCTAAAAACAAAGCTGCACTATTATCATACGAACAAGGAGCAGGAGTAGGCCATTCAGCCCCTTGAACCTGAGAGGGGATCTGATTGAAACATATAAAATTCTAACAGGGCTAGACAGGCTAGGTGCAGGGAGGATGTTCCACTGGTTGGGGAGTCTAGAACCAGGTGCCACAGTCTCAGGATACAGGGCAGGCCATTTAGGCCTGAGATGAGGAAACATTTCTTCATTCAGAAGGTGGTCAACCTGTGGAATTCTCTACCACGGAAGGCTATGGAGGCTGAGTCACGGAGTATATTCAATAAAGAATTTGATAATTTTTTGGATATGAATGGCATGAAGGGATATGGAGGGAAAGCAGGAATATGGTGTTGAGATAGAGGATCAGCCATGATCATTTGGATGGCGGAGCAGGCTTGAAGGGCAAAAGGGCCTACTCCTGCTCCTAGTTTCTATGTTTCTATCCCCCCCTCACTCTAAATTCTAGTGAATACAGGCCCAGTTGAACCAATCCTTCATCATATGACAATCCTGCCATCCCTGGTATCGGCCTCATGAACCTTCACTGCACTCCCTCTTTGGCAAATATATCCTTTCTTAAGTGGGGAGACCAAAACTGCACACAATACTCCAGGTGTGGTCTCATCCAAGTCATTTATATATATATATATATATATATCGTAAATAGCTGTGGCCCAAGCACTGATCCCTGCGATACACCACTAGTCATCGCTTGCCATCCGGAAAAAGGCCCATTTATTCCCACTCTGTTTCCGGTCTGTCAACCAATTCTCAATCCATTCCAGTATATTATCCCTGATCCCATGTGCTTTAATTTTGCCCACTAGCCTCTTATGTGGGACCTTATCAAAAGGTCTTGAAATCCAAATACACCACATCCACACGTTCTCCTGTCTCTATTCTACTAGTTACATCCTCAAAAACTCTAGTAGATTAGTTAAGCACGATTTCCCTTTCATAAACCCATGCTGACTTTGTCTAATCACGTTAAGGCTTTCCAAGTGTTCTGTTACCATGTATTTGATAAGAGACTCTAGCATTTTCCCCACTACTGATGTTAGGCTAACTGGTCTGTAATTATGTTTTTTTTCTCTCCTTTTTATAAAAAAATAGTGGGGTTACATTTGCCACCTTCCAATTTGTAAGGACTGCTCCAGAGTCTATAAAATTTTGGAAGATGACTACCAATGCATCCAATATTTCCAGGGCCACTTCCTTTAGTACTCTGGGATGTTGAGTGTCACGCCCTGGGGATTTTTCAGCCTTTAACCCCGTTTCTCTAGCCCCAGTTTTTACTAATTCCCCCCTTTCATCAGACCCTTGGTTCCCTAACATTTCTTGGAAATTATTTGTCCTCTTTTGTGAAGTCAGAACCAAAATATATTAATTCTTCTGCCATTTCTTCATTCTCCATTATAATTTCCCCCCATTTCTGGCTGAAAGGGACCTATATTTGTCTTTGCTAATCTTTTTCTCTTCACATTTATAGAAGTCATTTTATGTTCCCTGCAAGTTTACTCTCATACTCCATTTTCCCCTTTTTGATCAATATTTTTGTCCACTTTTGCTGAATTCTAAATTGCTCCCAATCCTCAGGCTTGCTGCTTTTTCTGGTAATTTTATGTGTCCTCTTTGGATCTAATACTATCCCTAATTTCTTTTGTAATCCATGGTTGAGCCATCTATTTTATTTTTGCGCCAGACAAGAATGAATTGTTTTAATTCATGCATACATTCTGCAAATATTAGCCACTGCCTATCCACTTTCAGCCCTTTTAGTAAGGTTCCCCAATCCAGCATTGCCAACTCGCACTTCATACCCTCCAGTTCCCATTTAGATTCAGGACCCTAGTTTTGGATTCAACTTCTTCACTCTCCATCTTAATGGACAATTATATCATTTTACGGTCGCTCTTCCCCAAGGGACCCGGCATAACAAGGCTGTTAATTAATCCTCTCATTGCACAATATCCAGTCTTGGATAGCCTGCTCTCTAGTTGGGTTGGTTCCTCAAAGTACTGGTCTAAAAAACTATCACGTACACACTCCAGGAATTCTCCTCCGCAGTATTATTGCTACTGTGGTTTGTCCAATCTATATGTAGATTAAAGTGACCCATGATTACAGTTGTACCCTTATTGCATGTATCTAATTTCCTGTTTAATGCCTTCCCTTACATCACTGTTACTGTTTGGGGGCCGAGAGACAATCCACACCAACATTTTCTGCCCCTTGGTGTTTATCTCCAGCCAAACAGATTCCACATCATGATTTTCCGAGCCAATCTCCTTCACCACTATTGCATTGATTTCCTCCTTTACTAACAGTGCTACCCTAACTCATACCCCTGTTTGTCAGTCCTGACTGAATTGAATACCCCTGGATGGTCAGTTCCCATCCTTAGTCACCATGCAGCCACGTCTCCATAATTGTAACTATATCAGAACCATTTATATCTATTTGTGCTGTTAATTCATCTACTTGATTGCGAATGCTCCACACAAAGATACAATGCCTTTAGAGTTACCTTTCTGACCTTGTTAATCATCTTAGCTTTACTTTGCAATGATGACCCCATTTGTTTTTCACCCTTGTTTCTTCTACTTTCCACTTTTGCTTCTTACTTTTCTCTCCTTCGTTTCTATCCTTGTTTCCATCTCCTCTGTCTCCATGACAGGCTCCCATCCCTCTGCCATTCTAGTTTAAACCCTCACTGACAGCATTAACAAACACCATCTCCCACCACCACCCCACCCCCCTTTCCCAGAACCGGTCTCAATGACCCAGGAATCTCACTATGAATTCGACTTGTTCAGGGTGTGTTTCTTTGCCTGGGTCTTTTAAAATCTGTGTGTCTTACTGTTGCCTTAATGAAAGTGTAACTGGGAGACAGATTGGATTAGGGGATTTAGAAGTTATCATAACAATTTGTAGAACTATGTATGCATTTAAAGTCATTTCTCTTATTAATAAATGTTTAATCTAGTTTTGTAAAAAACCTATAAGACTTGGTGGTCTTATTACTACTGAATTCAGGCACACATCTCGAAATTTATACAAAGTGCAAACAAGTTGTGGCAGTTGTTTCAAGTTTCCCTTTGAGATTTGAACAACTCAGCATTTACCATCAGCTGTGCCAGAACACACACTTTCCCACATTATACTCCATTCGCCAAGTCTTTGCCCACTCACTTAACCTGTTTCCTTTGCAGCCTATGTCCTCTTCTCATCTTACTTTCCTACATATCTGTGCCCTCAGCAAATTTAGCAACCAAACCTTCCGGTCACTTCATTCAAGTCATTTATTTAAATTGTCAAAAGTTGGAGCCCCAGCACTGATCCCTGTGGCACACCACTCCTGGCAACCAGAAAAAGGCCCTTTTATGCTTAGCCTGTTTCCTGTTAACTAGCCAATCTATCCATGCAAACATGTTACTGCCTACACCATGAGCTTTTATTTTCCACAATAACCTTTAATTTGGCAGATGATCAAATGCCTTCTGGAAAACCAATTACAGTACATCCACTGGTTCCCCTTTATCCACAGCATATGTTATGTCATGACTCACTGGGGATATTGCGCTATAATATCAAGACCCACTGTTCCCTGAGCCACGACAAATGTGAAAAGTTTGATCAAACCACAAGATGGCCCCAATTCTCCCTAACTGTTTAATTTAGGTTACTAGAATGTGAGCACCGGGTTTGTAAACTTAAGTAAATAACTGTTCATTGAACAAACTGCCATTAAACCAGTGGCAAAGGAAAGAAATATTAAGTGCTAACTTCGAACACGATAACTTAAACTCTACCCCCTTCTTAAATACACACGCACAAAACATGGATTTTAAGGATAGGGTAAAACAGTTCAATAGCACCAATTCTGGAGTACAGGGTTCAATCGGTTGATTTTGATCGATGTCTTCCAAATTTCTTTCAGTTCTTGCTGATGACACGAGGTGGTCTTCCAGTAATTCGTATTTAGTTCACTGGTTGAGACCTTGCTTTTCAATGTCTCGAACAATGATTGTCTCCTTTTCCTTTTTACAAGGATTTCCTCAGAGAGGTTCCAGAGAGTTGAGGAAAAGAGATTTTAGACGTTTTCTCTCTGCAGGCCAGGAGCTTTCTGCTGCATTGCTACCACACAAAACCCTGGTCACCTGGTCAGGAGCCAATGAAAATGCTATTGTCAGGCAGCTTCCTTAGTCTAGGACTCCTTTCCAGCACCATCCTGTATTCCATGGCATACTCCGTTCAAGGACTGCAACAATGTATATATATCTCATCCTACTCCAGTGGGCATGTCCCCTAAACTGCAGCTATTGTAATTCTAATCCACAATCCCACAGAAAATAAAAAGATAAGTTCCTAACAGTTACTACTTCAAAGTAAAGCAATATATTGGTTAAACATGATTTCCCTTTCACAGAACCATGCTGACTGAATACAAGGAATTTTACCAATTGCCATACTGTAACGTCTTTAATAATAGCTTTTAGCATTTTCCCTATGACAGATGTTAAGCTAAATGGCATGGTTTTTCCCTGATTTCTATCTCCCTCCCTTTTTGAATAAAGGAGTTACATTCTCCATTTTCCAACTGAAACGGAACCTTCCACAAACCTAGCGAATTTTGGAAAATGAAAACCAACACATCAACTGTAAGTCTCTTCTTCCATGACCCGAGGATGAAGCCCAACAGGGCTCAGGGACTTTTCAGCCCACAGTTCCAATAATTTGCTCAGTACCACTTCACGGATGATTGTAATTTACTCCCACCCCCACTCTTCTCTTCCATTTCCTGATTTACAGCTATTTCTGGGATGTTGCTTGTAGCCTCTATAGTGAAGACCGATGCTAAACACCGGTTCAATTTATCTGCCATCTCATTTTTCATTATTAATTCCCCAGTCTCAACTTCCTATGGAACCAAGGCTCACTTTCTTAACCACTTTTTAAAAAAATATTTATATAAACTCTTCCTATCTGTTTTTATATTTCTAGCTTGTATTCTCTCAAACTCTAATTTTTCCTTCCTTTTCAAACTTTGTCATTATGCGCTATTTTTGATACTCTGCCTAATCATTTGACCTGCCACCCATCTTTACTAGAAAGAATTATTGGGGATAAAATTGGTAGCCACATGGAAAATCGTGGGTTGATTAGGAAGAGTCAGTATGGATCTCTAAAGGGGAAATTGTATTTACCTAACTTGCTGGAGCTTTTTGAAGAGGTAACAGAAAGGGTAGATGTTGGAAATGCTGTTGATGTGGTGTAAATGGAATTTCAAAAGGCATTCGATACACACAACAGATGTGAGAAAAGTTATAGCTCATGGAATAAAAGGGACAGCAACAATGCGGATCCAAATTGGCTGATTAATAGGAAACAGAGGGTAATTGTCAATGGATATTTTTCGGGCTGGGGGAAGATTTGTAGTCAAGTTCCCCAGCGTTTGGTACTGGGACCCTTGTATATATTAATGATCTTGATCCTGGTGCGCAGGAGACAATTTCCAAGTCGGCAGATGATATTAAACTTGGAACTTTGAGGAGGACAATTTCGAGCTTCAAAAGGATATAAACAAGTTGGTGGAGTGGGCAGATAGATGGAAGATGAAATTCAATGCAGACAATTGTGAGGCTATGCATTCTGGTAGGAAGAACATGGAGACAATATATACACAATATAAAATAAGGGGCACAATTCTTAAGGGGGTGCAGGAGCAGAGGGACCTGGGTGTATTTGCTCATCGATCATTGAAGGTGGCAGGACAGGTGGACAGTTAATAAAGCATACAGTATGCTGGGATTTATCAATAGTCACATAGAATACAAGTGCAAGGAGGTTATGCAAGACACTAGTTAGGCCTCATTTGGAGTATCATGTACAGTTCTGGGAACCACACTATAGGAAGGATGTGAATGCACTGAGTATGTGTAGAAGGGGTTTACAAGAAGGGGTCCAGGGATGAGAAACTTCAGCTATGAATATAGAATGGAGGGGTTGGGACTGTTCTCCTTGAAGAAGAGAAGGTTAGGAAGAGATTTGATAGAAGTGTTCAAAATCATGAGGGGGCTGGATAGAGTAGATAGGGAGAAACTGTTCCTGCTCGTAAAAGGATGGAGAACGAGAGACCACAGGCTTATAGTGATCTGTAAAAGCAGCAAATGTGATGTGAGAAAAAACTTATTCTCTCAGCGAATGGTTCAAGCCTGGAATGCACTGGCTGGAAGTGCGGTGGAGACAAGTTCAATTGAGGCATTCAAGAGGGCATTGGAAGATTACTTGAATTGAAAGAATGTGCAAAGGTATAGGGAAAAGGCAAGAGAATGGCACTTAGTCATAATACACATTTGGAGAGCCAGTGCAGACGTGACCCAAATGACCACCTCCTATGCCATAACAATTCTGTAATTTGTGCAACTATATGCTTTAAGTTTGATACTATCTTTAATTTTTTTAGTTAACCATGGGTGGTGGGTACACACCTTGGGATTTTCTCTCATTGGAATGCAACTATTTTGTGTATCCTGCAATATCCCCTTACATGTCTGAAACTGCGTCTGTTGACCTATCCCTTAACCACATTTGCCAGTTCACTTTAGCTAGCTTTCCTTTCATGCTCTCATAATTGCCCTTATTTAAGTTTAAAATACTAGTCTTAAACCCACTCTTTTCTCCCTCAAAATTAAAGATAAAACTCAACCATATTATGATTGCTGCTAACTTGAGGGCGCCTTCACTATGAGGCCATTAATTAATCTTGTCTCGCAGTTCTAGTATGGCCTGCTCTCTGGTCAGCACCAGAACACGTCTAGGCGACCTATGCCCATCTGATTGTAGATTAAAATCCCACATTATCAGTGAATCTTTCTGATAAGCTCCCTTTTCTTCCCTTATATCCAGTCGGACCATATGATTATTGTTTGGGGATCTAGACACCACTTCCACAAGTGACTTCTTGCCTTCATCATTTCTCATCTCTACCCAAACCACTTCTACATCTTGGTTTCCCTCTCTACTGTGCAAATACCATCCTTAATTAAGAGTAACACCATCCACCTTCTCCTAATTTCCTGTCCTTCTTAAATGTCATGTCTCCTCTAGGATGATAGGAAGGAATAAGAAGCCCAGAGAACCATGGATGACCAGAGACATTCAGGTTACAATGAGAGGGAAAAGAGAGGCTTTTAGCAGGTACATGGGAAGCAAATCAGCAGAGGCATTAGTGGAGTACAGACAGTGCAGGGTGTAGCTTAAGAAAGCAATTAGGAGAGCAAAAAGGGGGTATGAGAAAGTTCTGGCTGGTAAAAGTAGGGAAAATCCCAAGATATTCCATAAGTATATCAATGGGAAGAGGATAACTAGGGAAAGAGTAGGGACCAAGAGGGCAATTTATAGGTGGTGCCTGAGGACATCGCTATAGTGTTGGATGAATACTTCACGTCCATCTTCACCCAAGAGAATGAGGATGAAGATATCGAACTCGGGGAGAGATACTGTGAGGTTCTTAAGCAAATTGATATCGGGAGTGACAAGATATTGGAGGTGTTGGCAGGTTTAAAAGTGGACAAATTTCCAGGTCCAGATGATTTGTGTCCCAGACTGCTGAGGAAGGCAAGGGAGGAGATCGCAGGGACTCTGACCCAAATTTTTAATTCCTCTCTGGCCATGGGGGAGGTGCCAGAGGACTCGAGAACAGCGAATGTGGTTCCACTATTTAAGAAGGGTAGTAGAGATAAGCCAGGGAAATACAGGCCAGTGAGTCTCATGTCAATGGTAGGGAAACTATTGGCGAAAGTTCTGAAGGAGGATGTCTATGGAGAGGCAAGGTTTGACCAGGGATCGTCAGCATGGCTTTGTCAGAGGGAGGTCATGCCTAACAAATTTGATTGAGTTTTTTGAGGAGGTGACCAGGTGTGTAGATGAGGGTAGTGCAGTTGATGTCGTTTATAAGGATTTCAGCGAAGGCTTTGACAAAGTCCCACATGGGAGACTTATAAAGGCGGAAAACGAACATGGGATATAGGGTAATTTGATAAAGTGGATTCAAAATTGGCTTAGTTGTAGGAGGCAGAGGGTGATGACAGAAGGATGCTTTAGTGACTGGAAGCCAGTGTCCAGTGGCGTACCACAGAGATCTGTGCTCGATCCCCTATCATTTGTAATTTATATAAATGACATAGATGACTATGTGTGGGGTAGGATTAGTAAGTTTGTGGATGACACAAAGATTGGCCGGGTGGTTAACAGTGAGGTTGAGTGTCTTGGGTTACAGGAAGACCTCCCTCTGACAAAGCCATGCCGACTACAAAAACCCATGACCACCACCATCTAGAAGGACAAGGCAGCAGATAGATGGGAACACCACCATCTGGAAATTCACCATCCTGACTTGTAAATATATCGCTGTTCCTTCACAGCCAGTGGGTCAAATTCCTGGTACTCCCTTCCTAACATCACTGTGGTGTTCCTACACCACATGGACTGCAGCAGTTCAAGGACGCAGCTCACCACCATCTTCTCAAGGGCAACTAGGGACGGTAATAAATGCTGGTCCAGCCAGCAAAGCCCACATCCAGTGAATGAATAAAAAAATTCTACTCCCCGTACACTGTCCTCCTCAGTCTGATTATCATTTCCCACATTGGTACCCTGCTCTCTTGCCTTGTCGCTACTCTTTAAATTAACACACCTTCCCAAATTTGATCCCTTGCCCCCACCAATTAGTTTAAAACCCTCTCTAGTTCCCTAGTTATGCGGCTTGCTAGGACACTGGCCCCAGCATGGTTCAGTTATAGACCATTCAAATGGTACAGAACCCATCTTCCCCAATCCTGGTGCCAGTACCCCACAAACCAGGACCCTGTTCTCCCACACCAGTCTTTGAGCCATGCATTCCATCTCTAATTTTATGCAACCTATGCCAATTTGCACATGGCTCGGGTAATAATCCAGGGATTACGACCTTTGAGGTTCTGCTTTTTAATTTAGTGCCTAGCTCCTTATACTGGCTTTGCCATAGATATCTACGTCATTTGTACCTACATGGACCACAACTGCTGCCTCCTCCCCCTCCCACTCCAAGTTCCTCTCCAGCCCTGAGCAGATGTCTTGAACCCTGGCACCTGGCAGCCAACACAACCACCTGGACTCTTGCCCTTTGCTGCAGAGAACAGCATCAATCTCCCTCACTATAATATGCCCCACCACTACATTCCGTTTTGCTCCCCTCACTTGAATGGCTTCCTGTATCACATGTGCCATGGTAAGTTTGCTCATCCACTCTGCAGCCCCTTACATCCAAACAAGCTGAGAGAACCTCAAATCCATTGGATAACTGTAAAGGTTGAGGCTCCTGCACACCTGCCCTCACTTGCAGTCACTCCCTCCTGTCCCTGGCCAAATCAGAAGACCCTATTCTCAGGGATGTGACTGAAGAAAGGGAGGTGATGGCGAAGTGGTATTGCCACTGGACTAGTAATCAAGAGACCCAAGGTAATGCTCTGGGGACCCAAGTCCGAATCCTGCCACGGCAGATGGTGGAATTGGAATTCAATAAAACTCTGGAATTAAAAGTCTAATGATGACCATGAAACCATTGTCGACTGTTGTAAAAAAAGCCCCATCTGCCCTTAAGGGAGGGAAATCTGTCATCCTTACCTGGTCGGGCTACATGTGGCTCCAGACTCACAGCAACATGGTTGACTCTTAAATGCCCTCCAAACATATCCCATGAATGAATAGAAGACAGATAAACCCAGCAACTGCAGGTCAGTCAATTTAACCTCGTTGGTGGAAATGAAAATCCAATAAAATACCAAATCAATTAGATAAACGTGGATTAATTAAGGAAATTTGTTCAAGACAATTCCTCTTTAGCTTATTTGATTGAGTCTTTAGATGAGGTAACCATAGAACCATAGAACACTACAGCACAGAAAACAGGCCATTGGGCCCTTCTAGTCTGTGTCAAAATATTATTCTGCTAATCCCATTGACCTGCACCCAGTCCATAACCCTCCAGACATCACCCATCCACGTATCTATCCAATTTATTCTTAATACTTAAGAGTGAGCCCGCATTTACAATGTCAGATGGCAGCTCATTCCACACTCTCACCACTCTCTGAGTGAAGAAGTTCCCCCTAAACCTTTCCTCTTTCACCTTAAAGCCATGAAACAGAAAGGGGTGATAAGGATAATGCAGTTGATGTGGTGTATATTGACTTCCAAAAGGTATTTGGTCAGGTGCAAGTCAGCAAAGTTGAAACCCGTGGGATAAAAGGGACTGTGATGTAATGAGTAGGAAGTTGGCTGAGTGGCAGGAACCAGAAAATAATGGTGAATAGTAATTTTTCCAGACTGGAGGAATGTTTACAGTGCTGTCCCTCAGAGTCAGCATGAGGACCACTGCTCTCTTGATCCATATTAATGACCTGGACTTAGGTAGAAAGAGCATAATTTCAAAATTTGCACATGGATACAAAACTTGGAAGCATTGTGAACTGTGAGGAGGGTAGCAACAGATTAAGAGGACATAGATAGGCTAATGCAATGGGCAGACTTGTGGCAAATGAAATTTAATGCAGCAAATTGTGAAGTGATACATTTTAGCAAGAACAATGAGGAAAGACAATAAAAACTCAAGGGTGCAATTCTCAAGGTGGTGTTGGAACACAGGTGCCTGGGGATATGTCAGCACATATTAAAAGTGACATGCCAAAAAGTGATTGAAAAGACATACAGGACTCTGTATTGTATAAATAAAGGCATAGGGTATAAAGACAAGCAGTTATGTTGAACAATTATAAAACTGGTTCAGCCTCAACTTGAGTACCGGTTCCAATTCTGGGCACCACATTAAGGGGGATGCCAAGGCTTTAGAGAAAAGACTTGAAAATGGATCCAGAGATGAGGACTTTAGTTACATGGATACATTGAAGAAGCTGGGTTGCTCTCTTCAGAGGAGCAAAGGTCGAAAGAAGATTTGATAGAGCTATTCAAAATCATGAGGGGTCTAGACAGGAGATAAAGAAACACTATAAAAACAAAAATACCTGGAAAAAACTCAGCAGGTCTGGCAGCATCTGCGGAGAGAAAGACAGTTAACGTTTCGAGTCCGAATGACCCTTCAACAGAAATAAGTAAAAATAGAACAGAGGTGAAATATAAACTGGTTTAAGGGTGGGTGGGACAGGTAGAGTTGGATAGAAGGCCAGTGGAGATAACCAAAAGATGCCACAGACAAAAGGACATCTTTTGGTTATCTCCACCTATCACTGGCCCTCTATCCAGCTCTACCTGTCCCACCCACCCTTAAACCAGCTTATATTTCACCTCTGTTCTATTTTTACTTAGTTCTGTTGAAGGGTCATTCGGACTCGAAATGTTAAATGTGTTCCTCTCCGCAGTTGCTGCCAGACCTGTTGAGTTTTTCCAGGTATTTTTGTTTTTGTGTTGGATTTCCAGCATCCGCTTTTTTTTTGATTTTAAAGAAACACCACCATTGGCAGGAGGGTTGCGAACCAGAGAACACAGATGCAAGGTGATTTACAAAAGAACCTAAGGTGTCCTGAGGAAAATTTGTTTCACAGAGTGAGTGGTTAGGGTCTGGAATGCCCTGCTTGAAAAGGTGGTGGAGGCAGATTAAATTGTGGCCTTTGAAAGGCAATTTTAAAGGGGAATTGAAGGGGGAAAAAAATTGCAGGTCTATTGTCGGAGGAATGAAAGGAGTGAAACTAGCTGAATTGCTCTTGTAGAGGGCCAGCACAGACTGGGCTGAATGGCCTCTTTCCATGTTTTAACCTTTAATTAATCCTTTGTTAAGATGCTATATTAATTCAAGTTCTTTCCTTCTTGTAACTGGCTGCAAGACTATCATGCTTGAACAAATAATGGTAGGTTGCAACTTAAGCGATTTAAAGATTCAGTGCCTTATTTTAATCCTCGTCAAAAATATAGGGTCCTTGACTTATGCCCAAACATATTCCAAGGTCACCAGTGACAAGACACCCTGCTGGTAGAAGTGGGAGAGAGGTTCAGAACAGAAAGAGTCTCTTCCTTAAAGAGAAAACCATCCATCCCATCTGTCTGCTGAACATCTTATAAGAAAATTTGCATTTACGTAGCATATTTCATAACCTCTGGATGTTCCAAGTGCAGTCATTGTTTGAACATAGAAAACACAGCAGCCAATTTACACACAGCAAGCTCTCACAACTGGCGATGTGATAACAACCAGGGCACATTCAATAACACTTTTACGTCCAGCTTAAAGAGGAGACAGGGCCTCATTCAAAAGGCAGTGTGGCACTCCCTTCGTACTGCAATGAACTCTCAGTCGAGAATGAAACTCGAATCCAGAACCTTGTGGCTCAGAGCCAAAAATGCTACCAACTTAACCACAGCCGACACTACAAGGTTTCACCTCCCCATTTGGAATAGAACCCCTCTCGCCAGAATGATTAAAACTCATCACCAAGGAGGAAGCAAACCAAATTTTATATGGTCAAGTTGTCCAAATGCTGAAGGCAATTCAAAAAGTCAGTACAAGTTCATTTTCAATGGTATATCCAGAACTATCCTAAGTTCTACTTACGTGGTATTAATGCCAGCAGCCCAAGCGTCATATTTAGCCTGATCATTTAATAATACTGTGTGCTCGTTATCTTTGCATTTTTCAAAAAACCATTTACTGCTCAGTTGTGGGGCAAAGTGGAAACAAAGAGCTGCAGCCTGCACAATACAGACTGCCACAACACAGAGGCCATCCAATCAAATGGAAGGAGGAAAATAATTACATTTAACAAAAAAAATTTCAAAAAAGCTTATATTAAAAGATGTCAGCCCAACAAAAAGAAAAGCCAAAACAAAAAACAACTACCAGTTTTTCCTCTCAACAGCATTGAAATACATAATTTTATAATACAAAGTGGCAAAGTAAGCAACAATTGGCATAAGTAGGGAGCCAAAAGAATTGGAGCAACTTAAATAAACCTTCTCATTTTCAGTTTAATGCCCATTAAACCAGATATTACCTACTCTCTTTCGGCCCCAAAAGATGAAAGTGAAGGACAGAGAAAAAGTCAATAACCGTTGACAATATAGTCAGCACACTTCTCCTTTGACAAACACAGCAGCTTTCCATGTGCCAACATGCAACACATCTTCAGTCACCTATGTTACATACAAACAGCTGAACAAAGTCCATAGGGAGAAGCAGCTCAGGATACAGGTAATCAAGCATATCAATCCCCTTTAGCACACGCTTTAAGATAATTACAAAGAACTGTTTGATTTGTTCCTTCAGAAATTGCTGTGCTGATTAAACCCAAAGGTTCCTGTAAGTAAGCATTCTTCATTATTTTTGACCTAAAATATAAAAAATGTTTGCAACCTTTCTCAGTCAACAGTTTCAGCTGGTAGCGCTCTAGCCCCTAAGTTAAAAGGTTGTATATTCAAGTCCCACTACAAGATTTAAGTGCAAAAATCTAGGCTGATACTCCAGTGCACTATTGTAAAGTGTTGCACTGTTGGAGGTGCTGTCTGTCGGATGAGATGTAAAGCCAGGACTGTGCGCGCCCTCTCGGACGAGTGTAAAAGATCCTGAGACAATATTTTAAACAAGAGCCTGGCCAATATTTAGCTCTCAATCAACATCACAATAAGCCAAATATAAATCACATTTCTGTTTGTGGGAGCTTGCTGTGCACAAATTCATTGCTGCATTTCTTGTATTACAACAGAAATCACACTTCACAAAGTATTTCACTGACTGTAAAGTGCTTGGAGACGTCCTGAGCTCATGAAAACCACTACATAAATAAGAGTTTTCAAATCAGGTGAGTCCCACGACACAATGTTATTGATTAATATATTTCAAAAGGAACAGAATTCTTGAAAACAAAGTATTTAGTGTGCTTTGAAAGGCTGCTTTCAAGATTTCACTAACCAACCACTAGTTTAACACAACTTTTAACGTACAAATGACATGATGCAGGAGCCTCACTGGGCCTCACAGAACACCTTTGGCACAATCTCTGCTGATAGACAACCAAAAGGCTTCAAAGGTAACATGCAAATGCTTTTGAGCTGGATTATATGGAGGATATGCAGCTTAATGCTGAAAAACACAGATTTTAGTGTATTTTGAATGGCTGCTTCCAAATTTCCACCATCTAACCACTAATTTAACACTTCGAACTGAAGAGCTGCAATCAGCAAGTAATGCGTCATTAGCAGCCTGTGTTGGACAGTCCTATATCAGAACTTATAACGTGCAAATAACATGAAGGGTTAACTCATGGCCAAAATGTGGAATCTTGGAAGCATCCAAAACATAGTAAATTCTGTTCCAATTGAAGCCTGGAAAATAGCAGACTTGAGATTAACTCATGTTACAAATAATTTCTTTAAATACAAGCTCGATTTCAAACGCTATGCTGTTTTATCAACCTTCTCGTGCCATCCTCCCTCAACTTGACACATCAGCCATCATTATGATCTCCACAAAAATGCTGATGTGTTGTGGATTCATGCCCACTAGGAAATGGATTGAGACTGCCCAATTTCATTTGTTGGAACTCTAACTGCTAGAAACATAACATTTGTTGTATTCAATCTAGATTAAATTTGAACCAAGCACAGGAAGCAGAGCAGAGTCCCACATCAACATTCTATTTCTCTCAATCCCTCAAGCACCAATTTTAAGGACAGTAGTCAATTTTTACAGTTGGCACAATATCCAATCAAGGGGTATGCAACTAAAAATGAAGAGCAGTTACATTCGTGAAGTTTCCAGTACACTGGCCACTGACAGAGGAATCCAGAATTACATGTAAACTGAACTACCACTGCACTCTTACCAAGGGATGAAACATAAAATAAGTGACAGATTTAAAGAAATCAAACCTTTTGCAAAAGCAAATATCTTTTACTGCTTCATTCACAATTCATCTTATACTATTTCAAATTACTTATCTGTTGTCACACTACCATTTTGGGGGTATGTTCAACATATCTATCTTCCAAACAACATGGCAAACAGCTAAAAACCATCATATACAAATAAATTTGAAGATTCAAGCTGTCAACATAACTGCCTAGTCTAAGCGTAGTGTTCATTTGATTTAACCGTTTGCACAATTTAATCTGAACAAGAAAACTGCAGTTTCAGGTCCCACTCCTGGATTTGAATACACTTCAAGCTGACACTTCAGTGTAGTATGAAAGGAGTGTAGTATTGTATGAAGTGCCATCTTTTGGATGAGACGTTAAACCAAGTTTCTGTCTGGCTATTCAGGTGAAACCAAAGGATCTCATCGCACTATTGGAAGAGTTCTCTGTCCTGGACAATTGAAGTTCAACTGCTCATTTGCTCTTTGTGGAACCTCTTGTTTTTACAACATAACAGCAAGTGTAGTTCAAAGCCATTGACTGCAAATACTCCAAACATTTAGGATGTGATCAGGCATTACATAAATTCAATTTCTTATTTTGTAACTAAAACAAATATATGGGAAAGCTAGTTTTGTTCCATATCCACAGAATATTTCCTCAAAATTCTAATGTCACATTTCGAAATGAATGAAAAAAATATTGGCATAGTATGCAAATTCCAATCATTGTACATCACAAACAGAATGTGAAGGGATCAGCTCTCTTGCTCTATACTGGGATCAGCAAAATTTAATCCCTTCAATTGTTCCATTTCTGTTTCAGCATTGCTGCATCTCAATGTATAAATTAAATGACCTAAAATAGCCAGCATTCTAAGAGTGAATATTTCAATTTAAAACAAAAAAGCACAGCCAGCCTTTATTCTGTAAAGTTTTCACTCATTTTTATGACAGGTGCATTACAGGAGATATTTGATCATAACCATAAGTTGAAGGAGAATTGTGTCAGCCATCTGACACAAAATCCAATTTATTAGTCTCGGGAAGCTGGGAGATGAAACTTGCACACGCTATTGTGTGGTAAAGTGCATTACCTTATGCTACTTAATGTGAACTGAAGCAGCACAAAAAAAATTACATAATGATAATGGAAGGGCCACCTTCAGAGACAGAGGCAAAGAGCATTCGGAACAAAATAAAGTTAGAGCTACAGACCAACAGGCCTTTTCAAAAATCAGAATCTTTGCAGCATTCCAAAGCCAATACAAACAGCCAAAACCTTCAATGCACAAGCACAAATAAATCAGAGCACAGGCTTTTCCATCAACACTCTAATGTCCATTTGTCAAAAAATTAGGTTTTCACATCTGATAAATCAAATGTAATATGACTAATACTGGCTGCCCCTTTAGAAAGCAAATTAGTTCTATGGCATTTGGGTCTCCATTCTGGAAACATACTCCAAGCTTAGGGAGCTTAGGGATGCCCCAGGAGAAATAAGCTCTGCTGGTCCATTAGATGTACCAATTGACTTGAGCAGTAAAGCCAACGGCTTAGAACTGACAAGTGACTGGATTTAGGGGTGGGCAATAGACCATAAAACAACTTACCTACACCACATAGGCCGCAGCAGTTCAAGGCAGCAGCTAACCATCACCTTTTCAAGGGCAACTAGGATGGGCAATAAATACTGGCCCAGCCAGAGAAGCCCACACCCCATGAACGAAAAAAGAACTTACATTTGAATAACACCTAAATGTCATGAAATGTTCCAAGGCACTTCACAGGAGCATTATAAAACAAAGTAAGACACTGAGCCACTTAAGGACATATTAGATCAGGTGACCAGAAGTTGGGTCAAAGTGGTAGTTATTAAAAAACAAATTAGGGAGGCAGAGGGGTGTCGGGGGGTATTCCAGTGTTTGAGGCCAAGAAAACTGAAGGCATGGCCATCAATGGTGGAACAAATTGAAGCTGAGAAGCATAGTCAGAATTAGTGAAGTACAGATATATCGGAGGGTTGTGGGACTGGAGGAGATTACAAAGATAGGAGGGGTGAGGCCACTATTAGTTAGCAATGAGACTGCGAGGAACAACTTTCAAATAGTGACCACATGACTGAATTTGACATGTTTGAGGGAGAATCATAAACTAGATTTCATATTTAACAAAGGTGAACTTCAAAGAATTGAGAAATAAATTGGCCAGAGTGACCTGAACAGAGCTGTTAATATATAGACCTAGAGTGACAAATTTTCAGCACAATACTTTCAAAAGGCAAAAGCTCCACATGTGCAGTTAAGAAGCCATGGTAAACAGAGACAGTATTAGAAAAAGCTTACACAAATGCAAGGCAAAGTGGAAATCCCACCAACTGTGATAGCTTTAAAAGCATATATAAAAATGGTGATAAGGAGCAATAAAGTATTAACAAAAAGACTTGCAAAAGATGTCAATCTCAACAAAATGAATATACTGTACTGAACTGGAGCAGCCATAAACTGTGGCTACAGGAGCAGGTCAGAGAGTGGGAACTCTGCAGCAAATAATTCACCTCCTGACACCCCAAAGGCTGCCCACCATCTACAAGGCACAAGTCAGGAATGTGATGGAATACTCTCCACTTACCTGGGTGAGTGCAGCTCCAACAACACTCAAGAAGCTCAACACCATCCAGGACAGAGCAGTCCACTTGATTGGCACCCCCATCCACCACCTTAAATATTCACTTCCAACAGGACCATTGGCAACAGTGTGTACCATATTAGAAGATGCACTGCAGCAACTCGCCAAAGCTCCTTTGTTGCCACCTTTCAAACCAATGACCTTTACCACCTGAAAGGATAAGGGCAGCAGATGCATGGGAACACCACCACCTGTAAATTCCCTTCCATCCTGAATTGGAACTGTACCCCTGTAACTTCAGCCACTGGATCAAAATTCTGAAACTCCCTTCCTAACAGCATTGTGTACCTACATCACATGGATTGCAGCAGTTCAAGGCAACAGCTCAGCACCAACTTCTCAAGGGCAATTAGGGATGGGCATTAAACACTGGCCTAGCCAGCAATGCCGACATCCATGAACAATTAAAAGAAGAGAGGAGAAATGAGTGTCCATTAAAGGCAGAGGTAAGCAATGCCATAAATGGTCAAGAAAATGGCTTGTCAAAAAACATTTGGTATCCATCTTCACAGTAGAAGACGAGGACAAAATACCAGTAACATAGGAAGCTAAAAATAAGTTAAGAAACAAAAGTTTATTGGATTTAATAAGTTTAACATGTTGGAGACAATAAATGAGTTTTAACCAACTCGAGAAGGTATATGTACATGACTGTGAATATGACAACTGTGCAAAACTGCAATGCCTACTGCTAACCCATATGTCCATGTTGCTGGCAGTCTATTTGACTCAAACGCATCACAGTGAAGCCCAATGGGCTTCCTATCCAACATCCAATGCACATTTTCCAGCAAGGGACAGGGCCAGTGATCAGGAACAGTAACTTAGACAATGTTTTTTCCCCCCACTTCTTTAGCCAGAGGCAGAAGTAAGTTGCACTGTTATGATCAACTAGGTTAATGTGGCCCTGTGATCAAACTGGGGTCTTCTGGTTTGTATGGTTCTGTAATAAACCTGGCAGTGCCTTTATCTATACTCACATGCTTTTAAGTGACACATTTCTATTGCAGGGTTAAAGCAGGCAGCTGCACACCATCATTCAGGCCCTGGCACTAGGATGGTCACTGTCAATTTTGCCATGTGATGTTGAGAACATGCAAAACAAAAATGCAGATACCTATGTTTTTAGCTGGTCGTTCAGGACTAAATGTCTGGCAATTTGAAGCTTGGGAGGTTGCAGGGGTTTCTCGTCTCTGCAGGTCGACTAAGGCACAGAGTACTATTACTTTCAGAGATACCTAAAAAGATGTCTATTTGGTTGGTGCAACCTGACTGAGCAATCCATCAACTACAAACAATGTGCTCTATTCCTGAAAGCCAGCTGTTTGTTGAAGGATGATCCTGAAGCCAATCTTTACTCAGTCTTATATTTATCTACCAAGTGAAAGATTGCAAGCATGCATTCCCAGCTCATGAAATGGGTTCTACCAGTGACCATTTCATGAAATGGGCAGTTTCACAAATTGAGTGCAACACACAGGTCCTAAATCAACCTCTCCACAATTTCATTAAGTGTCTCTATATTTGCCAAGTGAAACCCTAATTAATGCCATCTACCTGCACATAATTGACCAAAACTGATACAGAACTAATTTACCGGACTGAGTGCCCAAAAATCACATATTCCTCATTCCTTTGTTATAACTGGGCCCATGGCTACTCTGGTGCTGTACATGGTTATACAGGTGAGTAAAATGAGAATATGTGCTAATGAGAAAAGCCCAATATTGACCACTTCCTCATCAAGCCAGATGTTGAATACCTAATAGAAAAAAATTACAAAACCAAATTCAGAGAATTGGCTTTTCAAACTGACTGATGGACACTTGCCCAGATGAAATTAACCTGCCAAGAATATGCGTTTGAAGCTACAAGTACTGAAATAACTCAATGAGAATTATTTTCCTACTTGAGTTAAATCTGATTAGTTCTCTAGGTGTTTATGAAAATTTAGCTCTTTAAATTTAATGCAGTGACCAAAGTACATTATAGGGCAGAATTAGACCACAGACATGAACGCTCTTCACTTTCACGAACTCTTTTTGAAAAAGCTTCATTTCCTAATTCTTCTGAAAATAAAAGTGAACATAGAAAAACAGGATGGAATTTCTTCACTTGCTGTGCAGAAAAATGTTTTTTGCAGTTTAACCTCAAAAACATGAAACAAAAATTTCACAATCGATATTTCGGAAGCTGGAGTGCTCTGAATATTATGAGAAGATAGTCAAATTTAACGTGAGCTTTTATTTTGTAGAGACAGCTTGCACAGCTGGCTGCAAATACCCCAGTGCAAATACTTGCCAACATGTTGCTTAAATTACTTTTTGCAATATATTGAGGGCCCCCAATATCATAACTAATCAAACTGATCCAATGCTCAAAAACAAATCCAGCCTAATACACTGAAAGCTTTGTTTTAATGCAAATTTACACATTTAACAGTTGAGGGCCAAGAAATCAAGTAACTTGTGAATTTTTCAGCCAAAAACTACTTTTTGACCAACTTAAAAGCAATGTTTGTATTTTGTGTCAGAAGTGTACACCTCCTGTAACTGTCCACAAATCGAACATAAAACTTACCATGGCTTGCAAAGGCTTGTGCCAGTCAAGACTTTTAACCATGGGAACCAGTTTTACCTACTGGCCATTTAATGAAAATGTCTATGAATTGCATTTAAGAAATGAGCCAGCACCTCACCAAGGAGGGCAAGGAACAACTATTGAACAAATAATTCTTTTTTTAAATTGTAACCAATAGCTTTCAATCTGTTTTCTCTACAAGTGAATTCTGTACATTAAAGCACAAAACAAAAAACCACAGGTGATGAGTATTGATTTATTCTTCCAAATATATAAGTAAACATCTATCGCCACCATTGAACAGTTCAATATTTTGGGGCCATGCTGCAAGAGGAATGACGATACACAGGTGGTTCGGGTTCTTTGCTTTCTCCAAGGACCTTAATTGACTTCAGATAGTCATATGTTTGATTTTAAAAAGGCCATCCTGATATTTCTAAAATGCAAACTAAGCATTTTAAACTATTCCTTCTGCTCATATCCTGCATGATAGTATGAAAATTATTTCAAAACACTGTTTAAGCCAAATATCAAACCAAAATCATGATCCCACGTCCTGCCCAGTCTAAATTATTAAAGATGAGGACTCAATTTGAGTTGACCTCAATTTAACCAATTGTACAAGCTCACTGTGCCTATCAATTTTTCCTTTTTTTTTGGAACTTATTGGCAGCAATGCATGCATGTTTCATGTAAACAGATATAGATATTTTATTTTTTCATTGCCATTTGGACATTCTCTCTCACACAGCTGTTGGATAGATTTAGCCCTCAAGTAGTTTCAAGGCTTCTTGTGTGAAGAGATAGGCACCACAGTCTGAATAACAATGAAGAAAATGTCACAGAAGCAAAGTCGTATCAGCACAATAGACTGATCCATATGCCACGAGACATTCCTCAGGTATTTGCACTGCAAAGTGGATTTTAATGAGTAAAGCTGACTGCAAACTCACTGGTGAGCTGCTTCATTAAGCGCAGTTTCTGGAAGGGCATATTCAGGCACTTTTTCCTCCTAAACTACTCTACAAATTGAAATTTGTGAATAAAAATGTTTCCAGGGTTTGAAATTTAAATACACCTCTTGTTGCTTACAGTATTAGTAAATAGTGTACTTGTAAATTATACAAATGCAGTTTTATATTTGATCAAAAAAAACCAAGACTTGACATTCGAAAATACAGCATGGAACAAGTACAATACATACAGTATTTCGAAAAATACAACATGGTAAATAAGAAGTTCTTGCTGCAGTTATAATTGAATTGTCTGAGAAATTAATCAATTAAAGGGGCCAGGCATACAAACGTACAATTTAAGAGCAGGAGCAGGAGTAGGCCACTAGGTCCTAAGAGCCTGCTCCGCCGTTCAATGAGATCATGGCTGTTCTGATATCAACCTCAATTCAATATTCCCGCCTATCCCCAATAACCTTTCACCCACTTGTTTATCCAGAATCTGTCTTAGAGATGTACAAGGACTTCGCTTCCACCGCCTTTTGAGTTAGAAAGGTCGAAAGAGTCACAACACAAAACGTTCCTCTTCATCTCTCTCTCAAATGGGCACCCTTTGTTTTTCAACAGTGGCTCAGAGTTCTCGATCCACCCACAAAAGGAAACATCCTCTCCACTTTGACACTGCCAAGACCTCTTAGATACTTCAATCAAGGCATCTCTTACTCTTCTAAACTCCAATCTAGCCTGTCCAACCTTTCATCAAGACAACCTGCCCAATCCAGGCATTAGTTTAGCAAACCTTCTCTGAACTGCTTCTTATACATTCATATCCTCCCTTCAGTAAGGTGACCAATATTGTACACAATACTCCAGATGTGGTCTCACCAATGCCCTACATACCTGAAGCATAATCTGCCTACTTTTGTATTCAATTCCCCTCACAACAAATGAAAACATCCTATTAGCTTTCCTAATTACTTGCTGTACCTGCATACAGCCTTTTCATATTCATGCACTAGGACACCTCAATTCCTCTGCATCTCAGAGCTCTGCAATCTCTCACCATTTAGATAATATGCTTTTCAAAATTCTTCCTGCCAAAATGGACAATTTTCCATATTATACTCCATTTATCAGGTCTCTGCCCACTCGCTTTGCCGATCTGTATCCTTTGTAGCTGCTATGTCATCTCATCTTACTTTTCTACATATCTGTGCCCTCAGCAAATTTAGCAGCCATACCTTCCAGTCCCTTCGTCCAAGTCATTTATATAAATTGTAAAAGGTTGGAGCCCCAGCACTGATCCCTGTGGCACACCACTTGTAACATCCTGGCAACCAGAAAAAGGCCCTTTTAAGCTTAGCTTGTTTCCTGTTAACTAGCCAATCTATCCATGCTAATATGTTACCCCCTACACCATGAGCTTTTATTTTCTTTAATAACCTTTGATTTGGCAGCTTATCAAATGGCTTCTGGAAACCCAATTACAGTACATTCACCAGTTCCCCTTTATCCACAGCATATGTTACTTCTTTAAAGAAACCCAATTGGTAAAGCATTTTCCTTTCACAGAACCATGCTGAAGCTGTCTGATTACATTCAATTTTACCAAGTGCCCTGCTATAACATTAATAATTAATAATAGCTCCTAACATTTTCCCTATGACAGATGTTAAGCTAAATGGCCTGTAGTTTCCTTTCTGCCTCCCTCCCTTTTGGAATAAAGAAATCACATTCATGACTTTCCCATCAAATGGAATCTTCCACAAATCTAGGGGATTTCGGAAATTGAAAACCAATGCATCAACTATCTCACCAGCCACATTTTTGAAGACCCAAGGATGAAGTCCATCGGAGCCCAGGGACTGGCAGTCCATAGTTCCAACAATTTGCTTGGTGCCACTTCCCTGGCGATAGTAATTTTCCAAGTTCCTCCCTTGCTTCCATTTCCTAATTTAGTTATTTCTGGGATGTTACTTGTATCCTTTATAGTGAAGATCAATTCAAAATACCTGTTCAATTCATCTGCTACCTCCTTATTTTCCATTATTAATTCCCTAGCCTCAACTTTCTATAGAACCAACGCTTACTTTCTTAGCTTTTCTTTTTTAAACATCTATAGAAACTCTTACCATCTGTCTTTAGATTTCTACCTCGCATTCTCTCATACTCTAATTTTTCCTTGCTTCTCAATCTTTTGGTCATGATTTGCTATTTTTGATATTCTGCCCAATCATTTGACCTGCCACCCATCTGTGTGTAATTATATGCTTTTTCTTTACTATCTTTAACTTTTTTAGTTAACCACAGGTGGTGGGTCCTCCCCTTGGAGTTTTTCTTTCCCATTGGAATGAATCCATTCTGTGCATTCTTAAAATATCCATTTAATTGTCTGCCATGCCACTGCATCTCTATTGACCTACCCCTTTACTTAATTTGCCAGTTCACTTTAGCTAGCTCTCCTTTCATGCCTTCATAATTGCCCTTATTTAAGTTTAAAATACAAGTCTAAAACCCACATTTCTCTTCCTGAAATGGAGTATAAAACTCACCCATATTATGATCGCTGCTACCTAGGGGCGCCTTCATTATGAGGTAATTAGTTAATCATATCTCATTGCTCAATACCACATCTAATATAGCCTGCTCTCAGGCTGATGCAAGAACGTGTTGTTCTAAGGAACTATCCCAAAATCATTCTAACAATTCCTCGTCTAAGCTACCTTTGCCCATCTGATTTTTCCAGTATATAAGTAGATTGAAATCTCACATGATTATCAGCATACCTTTGTGATAAACTCCATTTTTCTTCATTTATACCCCATCTTACCCTATGGCTGCTGCTAAAGGGTCTTTACGCTGCTCCTAGTGACTTCTTGCCTTAAAAATTTCTCATCTCAACCTGAATTTGCTGAATTTGCATCATCCCTCTCTACTGTGCGAATACCATCCTTAATTAAGAGAGCCACCCCTCCACCTTTCCCTAGCTTCCTGTCCTTCCTAAATGTCACGTACCCTTCAATATTCAGATCCCAATCTATGTCATCCTGCAGCCATGTCTCTGAAATGGCTTAGGTTATACTTGTTTACTTCTATTTGCACTTTCAGTGCATCTGTTTCATTTTGAATGCTCCAAGCATTCAGATAGAGCCTTTAGCTTTGTCCTTTATTATTTTTGTGACCTGTAGCATTGTCTGATTAACTCTTAGATTGGTACTCCATGTACGCTCTGTCTCTGTCTATCTTTTCCCACATTAATATCCTTCTCTCTCACCTTGTCTCTACTCTTGAATTTTACATATTTTCCCAAATTTGATTCCTTGCTCCCAATATTTATTTTTAAACCCTTTCTACTTTCCCTAGTTACATGGCTCACGAGAAACCCAGCACAGTTCAGGTGTAGACCACCCCAACTGTCCAGCCCCAACTTTCCCCAGTCCTGGTGTCAGCACCCCACAAACCAGAAACCACTTCTCCCACACCAGTCTTTTGAGCCACAGAATCCTTCTCTCTAATTTTATGTACCCTGTGCCAATTTGCACATGGCTCAGTTAATAATCCAGAGATTACCACCTTTGGGTTTCTGCTTTTTAATTTAGTGCCTAGCTCCTCATACTGGCTGTGCAGAATCTCTGCTTGTTCTGCCTATGTTGTTGGTATCTACATGAACCACGTTTACTGGATTCTCACCCTACCACTGCAAGTCCATCTCTAGCCCTGAGCAGATGTCCTGAACCCTGGCACCAAGCAGGCAACACAGCCATCTGGACTCTTGCTCTTTGCTGCCGAGAACAGTGTCAATCCCCCTCACTACACCATCCCCTACTACCACTACATTCCTTCTTGCTCCCCCCACTTGAATGGCCTCCTCTATTACAGGTGCTATGGTCAGTTTGCCCATCCACCCTCCAGCCCCAACTCTTATCCAAACAAGCTGAGGGAGCCTCAAACCTATTGGACAATTGCAAAACCTGAGGCTCCTGCACTCCAGGTCCCCTTACCCGCCTCACTTGCATTTGTGCCCTCCTGTCCCTAACCATGGACCAAATGAGAAAACCCCATCTTAAGGAGTGTGACTGCCTCCTGATATAAAGCATCCAGGTAACTTTCTCCCTCCCTGATGTGTTGCAGTGTCTGCAGCTCAGCCTCCAGCTCAATAACTCTGAGCCAATGCTCCTCAAGCCACAAACACTTATTGCAGACCTGGTGGCCCTGGATCACATTGACAGCCAGGAGCTCCCACATGCTGCAGCCTTGACACATTACCTGTCTTACCATCTTTAATGTGTTTTAATTAATTATACTATTCAATTATTTATTTTTGCTTTTTTAATTTATTTTATTATCATTACCACCAGTTTGTATGCTTTAGTAAAGCTAAGGACTGGAATGGACCTTACTATTTAGCAGCTACCCACCAAACAGCTAACTTCTTTCCCTGTAGTAGATTAAGTACCAATTCCTACAGGGTGAAAAAGTTAGAAAAAGAGACAAACATCACCTCAACTAACTCCCAAACTCACCAAACCCCCAGGTATGCACTCAATTCCAAAGCTGCACTAGTTGGCCCATTCATACAGCTACAAAATGAGTAACAATTAAGAAAAACACTGCAAACCATGAAATGATGCCAGAGTGCATACATAAATTGAAGGTACAAGAGCTGCAAAACCAATCTAACTGATCTTTTAATAGAAAGGAACAGAAATCCACTATTAAATTATTAACAATTTCATATAAATTGCTGGCCACTATTTATCCATCAATCAACATCACAAAATATATTTTCTGGTCATTATCGCATTGCTGTTCGTGTGAGTTTGCTGTGCGCAAATTGGCTGCAGTGTTTCCTCCAATAGTGGCTACTCCTCCAAAGTACTTCATTGGCTGAAAAATACTTCAAGGCACCAGGTGATCATGAAATTACTATATAAATTGTCAAGAAACCATCATATTTTGCATAATCATATTGTGGGCTATTTGAAGGTTGAATTATGTGGGTGGCTGATTTAATTGAATTAAAGTCAGGTAACTTTAACATTGAAATTATCAAAAGAGATGTAAAGCAGACTTTTGAAATGGAGATGGATAAGCTAGGGTGAGAGTTTCAGAGAAAGGGTGTGAAGGAAATTTGCATTTTTAGATAAGTGAAGGGGTTGCTTGATTTTCAGAGGGACGGTGTAGTGTTTATAACTAACAAGATAAGTGAAGCAAAGTTTATTTTTCCCCAGAAGTGCTGACCATATTGATGACATAGAAGATTTTTACGTTATGGAAAAGACATGTAAAACAAGAGGGTTTTACACATTAAAGAGAGAGAGAAACATGTATAAAGAAGGATGGAAGGCTGTGTGGCCATATGAAATCTTGAAAGGCATACCCTGTGAAACAGCCTTGGGGAAACGCCTCTAGCCATTTTTGCAGAAGTACTGCTCCAGGAAGAGTTGTGTTAAAAGCCTTTGGAATTCCACTGTTATGTGGGTGCTGTGATAACCTTGCTGGATTGCTTATTTAAATGTAAAATCTATTTTGGACTGTTGCCTTAAAGGTGATGTGTAGTTGAGAGTCAGGTTAATTAGAAATTTTGGCATTTGTCATAATATTAAGTGACTATAATTTCATGTTCATGTTTAAATTCTTTAATAAATGTTTTAATTTATTTTTTAAAATCACTAAAGGTGTTAATGGGTTCATTACTTCTGAATTCATTGCACAAATCTTCTTGTAATAAATACAAACTGCAAAACCATTGTGATAGCGCAGCCAAGTTTCCCTTATGTATTTGGTCTGTCCGGCATGTCAACTACCACATCATGACAAAAAGCAAGCCTATTTTTTTTTCTTTAGCCAATTTTAATTTGATTATCTTAGCCAAATGGAGGAATTGGCCAAATTCCACCACCGTCCCTTTGCCTCAAGGTACAACAGTCCATATCGAAATCCCTCTAACATGGTGAACAAAACCACATGAATTCCAAATATTAGAAAAAGTAAACAGACAAAAAGACTGAGTAACGACTTTAGACTCTACCAGATAATATTCCCCAAATATAAATGGATAATATATGGTAAAGATGTAGCTGGGGCCAGTGCATCTAAAGAGCCATGAGAGGGGAAGATCGAACTAAAATATGCATTCTTGATACCTTGACATGAATAGCTATTTGCCCTCGCAAAACGATGGCATTCACAGATTCAGCACCTATACTTCAAAGAACTCTGGCTACATAATGGTCTTAAACTATATCCCAAGTTGCATCGCTTCCACCCTTTCTAGCCCATTTTTTAATAGCAAAAAAGTGTCTACAGGTCAGTGTACAATTTCAATTTGGTGTTTACTTAAATGAATTTAACCATCAGTAAAAATACTCATTTGGTAGTACAGAACTTGAGTGTTGCTAAAAAAAATGTGGAAGGTTTTCATCTTGCACTTATCAGGTCGATCGACAGACAATGCTGGAAAAACCTAGGAGGCCCAGCAGGGTCATACCGACTTGAAACGTTAACTCCGTTTCTCATAGATGCTGCTCGACCTACTGAGTTTTCCCAGCATTTTCTGCTTTTGTGTAAGAATGCCCATGTCAGGGGAAGCAACAACCATCATACTGTATAAGAGAAGAGAATGCGGATTGATAGAGGTGTTACCATGGAGAGTGCACCAGTTGACGGTGACTGACAGTTAATTGCCAAGCATTGTTTGAAATTTAAACCAGGCAGCTTGACTCTGATTGCTCAGGGCAATGCATTGGTCAATGAACCAGCGAATGGCTAGCACTTATTTGGTTTATCTGAAACAGGCTAAATGTGTGTCCATGTTCTTTTTGTCTGCAAACAAGGCCCTATGTATCAATATATGTAGCTTCCAGTGCACACACAAAGTGCCACACTTCGAGCCCAACTGATAATCTTAAATTGGTTGTCAACATAGTTTTTAGCACATAGAGGATTATTTAGCAAATGTTGTCCAATCACTGAATTACATCTAATGTTGGACACTGTTTTGAGTTTTGTAAGCATGGGCTGGTTGGGTACAGTCTGTACCTGGCCCATTGCGAGCAGTGGAAGGGATGCTATGATGCGCCAATCTTTAGTGCATTTGCAATGGCAGCGCCTCTAACAGAATCCACTTGCCAACCAATCAGCACTCTCATCTCATACAGTATAAAGTTGTGGCTTCCCCTGACATGGGTATTCTTATGATTATCCTGATGAGTGCAAGATGAAAAGCTTTGACAAAATGTCTCTTTTCAACAATACAAGTTCTGGACTACCAAACAACTATTTGTATACCTGAGGCAGAGGTACAGCAAAGGCCAAATTTGGGCTATCAACAACCTAGTTCAAATTTCCACAAGCAGGTATTAAAACCCAGTTGGGGCCAGTTTTCATTTCCAAACATATCGCTAATGGTAAAGTGAGACAGCTCCATGATTGAGTGAGCATTTTTGCAAGATGAGATTGAACAGATTGGTAATAGGGTTACAAATTTACCCCATGCCCTGCACTTGATCTCAGGTGCACAAATTTCTCTCATTTTTTGATTTGATCCGTTTATGATGCTTTATTGACAATAGACTGCAGTATAAACACTTTCGCACCATAAACTGGGGTTTGGTAACACAATTAACAATGTCACTGTAACATGTAACAAATCTCTCTGACCACGTACACTGGGAAAGCGAGGAGTTTGTTCTTGCGCATGGTTTCAATTTTGGTGTGCCTTCATCCCAAATCAGACAGGAAGGGCTATTTGCCGACTTCCAACTCCTCCACTCCCAACTATCTTGCCAGAAACCAGTGTCCACTTATGATGCTGAATCGTTGAAAGCGTGCCTAGCTGGTCTAATGCACACATATTGCGGAATTCCGAACAACCTGTCTGACTTTCACATGCAACGCAAATGTCTTGCAGCCTTGTGAGGTCTGAATATTAGAATCATATCTCTCAAACTGAAGTTTCCTTTTACAACATGAAAGGGCCTGGCATGATCTGGTCCTGGATACTAACCTGGGATTTTTTTTTTTGAAAGGTCACAAGTTCACCTTGGAACTGTCAACAATCAGGCCTCTTCCAAGAAATCACCTGACCTTTATGGTACTTGAGGAAGATCTGGTTGGTTGTTTTAAACTGCAATCACAGCTTAAGCTGTGAACCTGCTTGTTTTTGGAGGCAGTCTTGTTGGAGAACAAGCTGAGGAAAGAACGCTCCCTCTCTTGACCTTGCCTAAAATTGTGTGGCAATCAATCTGCAGCCAGAAAATCCTTGTCTGAGTATAACTGGTCTGTATTTGGATGTGCAAAGATGGATTGTTGTCAGCATCAATTGGGACCAGCGGCCCATGTGCCCACGAGAACACTCCAGGTCGACAGCATTGAGACCCTACAGACTTTATCCTTTATTTTATAACGTCCATCCTCCAAAACCCATCTTTGCAGAGAGATTCTGTCCTTTGTGCATGTGTGTGCCCGCGTGCTTGTGCGCTCGTGTGTTGGGGGAATCTTTAGAAAGAGATAGACAGTTATACTTCCCAATTAGAGTTGTATGTTAACCAGTACTTGTAACTTGTTAAAAGAAGTTTTGTTTAAATTAAATTAATAATTCAGAGTTTTTGGAAGAAGCCCAGTCAGTCTCATTTCTTCTGGGTACTAGAGGTATAGGTACACAACTGGCCTGCAGAGCGGTGGGACTTCATAATTCATGCACTCCTCCCATCCTGGTCCTAACATCAAGAGCAACCCAGTCATACACAGGTAAACCTGACAAAGGGACAGGAATAGTCATCCTTAACAGGCATGACCACATCAACAAAATGCATGCCTTTACATTCATATCCATGGACCTACCACTCATGACCGGAGAGCCTTGCTCGAAGGGAAGCTCAAAAGAACACGCTTGCTGGGCTTGTGTATGAGTGATGAGCTGCCACGATATATATGACAGATATATATATGATGTTCATCCTCATGGCTCGCTGCGTCCGCATATGTATGGGCTACCTAAGGCACACAAGCGATGCCTCTTTATGCTCTATCTTATCTGTGACCAGTTCTGCACAGCATAAATTGGTCAAGTAGTTGGGAAAATAGTTACAGCCACTTTTTCAAAATACATGGTGAAAGATGCCTTCACGTTTGCAAAGACCATACAGGACTTGGACATCAATAGCAATGCGGTGCCCATGTGCTCATTTGACACTGCTAGCCTATTCATCAATATTTCACTTAAGGTAGCCATAGATACTTGCACTGAACAAAATGTGATAGCCATTCACTGGTTCATTCCTCAGGGTAATACTTAAAACAATCAGAGTCAAGCTGCCTGGTTTAAATTTTAAACGATGCTTGGCAGTTAACTCAGTCAGCATGAACTGGTGCATTCTCCTTGACAATGCCACCACCAATCACCGAGTACACTTGTCAACAGTGCTCTCTTCTCAGTGTAAAGCTGTTGCTTCCCCTGACATGGCTATTCTTGCAATTGTCCAGGTGAGTGCAAGACAAAGAGCTTCACAAAATGTCTTCTTTTAAACAATACTTTAAAAAATGTTCAATTATTGATTTGAGTGCGCAAGGAGCGTTTTTAAAGAAAGGTTCTCAAGAAAAGCACATAGCGCCTTTTCCATAAAATATTAGCAAAAATAAACTACACATCAAGTAATCCTGATTAACTCGCAATCTGACATTTTTGTTACACTATTTCCAGATTTTACCAATGGTGAGAGCAGCAACTTAACTTTCAGTCAATACACAGAAGACTGACATTTGCAGTCGCTGTACCCTGGAAACATGAGCACAATTATGGGCATTGTACCCCTTACTTAAACATTTATCTACAGTATCCAGTCAATAAGTTAAAATGTCACATTGCATTATTGAAAAGCTGTCGGAGCCAAAAATATTTCACTCTTTTCTTCTGCACTTCCATTGCCAGTTTATTTTGCCAGCTTTCAGAAGTACAAATAAGATTGACAACTGAAATCATTCTACTAATAAAAATTTCCAAGGGGAAAAATAATTTCACTTTGCACCTGCTCCATACCCCATTGACCTAAAAATGTCCTGTTAGTTAAATTAGTTAAATCCCTCCTGTGTGCAGCATTAGCTGATCTCAGCCAAGGCAGCAATGAGGGGACCACAGTTAAGCTGCTTTTGTACTGTGCCAGACTTGTGGCAGAAATGACTATTCACTGTGGATTCATAAAGCTCTTTTCACATCCTCAGAGTATCCCACTGCTCCTCACAGCAAAAGGATTCTAATGTATAAGCGCAAGGGTAGCATTCGGACTATGCAACTGCATGGGGCTCTGACCTTTTTAAGTGTAAGGACACCTGCACAATGGCGATGGCTAATCCTTGATCATTTTATCATCTATTTTTATATCACATATTACAAACAAGCCCTTTCACAATGGTGTGTGTAATTTGACATCAGATTTAGTATATCATTCTCTTGTAATTGAGGTGTACCGTTATGGTCCCCATAGAGACCAAAACTTCTAAAAGGAAATTCAAACTTCCAGTCAATTGCTTAAAGAACACATCATGATTTCATGTTTTAAGAAATTTAGTGTAACAAATGACTAAAAACTCAATTAACGAATGACTTTTTGTCAGCAGCTTATACTTTAAACAACAGAACAGAATACACCTCTTTCTTAGCCCAACCAGAAAAAACACTTCACAGGCATACTTTACACTGCCCTTTAGAAAGGCATTCAATTTGCGCTGAATCAATCCAAAGTGTTTCTTAGCTCCCAAGGGTTTATTCCTGTTCTTCTCTTGTCTTGGCCTGGTAACTTGCAATCTTAGAACTATCTTTCACAGTGAGTTTCTCTTTTCCAGGGACTCTCCCTCTACTCCAAGCTAGACATTTTTCCCAGCCTTGTTTTAACTCTGCATAAATTTGGTCTTTTCAATCCATGCACAAGCACCCATCTGTATTCCTGCATAGCAAACGATAAGATACTTTTTTGGCCTCCAGCTACACACCCTCTCCCAGATCCAGGCAGACTACAAACAGATATTCAGCAATATTCTAGGAAAGCTTGTAAACTGGCTTTTTATAATGGCATCCTCTGCATCCTTCCCCATGACAATGTGAATCACATGAGCCTAGTATCTAAATAATAATGCTACTTAGCTATCCTTGAGAGCACATCTCTTCCATCTTGGGACTAAATGGACAGTTAAAGCACACTATTTACAACCTGACATTCTCAACACTTCTGAAACTTCAGAGACTCAACCTATCCATTGCTAGCACACAGGCTATCATCATCTCCAAGCTTAAACAGCTTACACTTTCTTCCCAGTAAAATAATCCAAGCCTTCTTTTGATTTCCAAAAACTAAATTTTTGGCCTCTTAATTCAGGAGCAATTAAACTACCTATAGCTCAAATGCTGTTCTAACTAAAATCAACTAATAAAACATCAATTGGTGCTACACGAGGCAATGATCATCCATGAAGGAGCAGGTCCTTCTTACCTACCTCCACACGCTTGGCCTAAATAGCCAAGTGGTTATGGTACTGGGTTTGTAACCCCAAGATCAAGAGTTCAAATCTCACAATGGCAAACTATGAAACAATGTAACTTCATCTGAAACAGATGGAAACGGATTTGTACTCGAAAGAGTTACAAGTTAGCTGGTAAAGATCTCCCTCGCTGACTTGAAAGAGTTACTATTGGTGACTGTTTCTTCAGTCCTACACTCTGGTATTCCCCCCTTTAAAAAGCTTGGCCTAAATAGCCAAGTGGTTATGGTACTGGGTTTGTAACCCCAAGATCAAGAGTTCAAATCTCACACTGGCAAACTATGAAACAATGTAATTTCATCTGAAAAACAGATAGAAATGTGTTTGTACTCAAAAGAGTTACACAACATCTGTTACATCATCAAAATATCAATCAAGAGTTCAAATCTCACAATGGCAAACTATGAAACAATGTAACTTCATCTGAAACAGATGGAAACAGGTTTACTCAAAAGAGTATCAAGAGTTCAAATCTCACAATGACAAACTATGAAACAAGGCAACCTCCTCTGGTGAACTGCAAAGCTGCTGACATAGGGTAGGCCTCTCATTGCTCTCTCTGTCTGCTGCTTAAATATCAAGCTTGGCCTAAATAGCCAAGTGGTTATGGTACTGGGCTTGTAACACCAAGATCAAGAGTTCAAATCTCACAATGGCAAACTGTGAAACATGTAACTTCATCTGAAACAGATGGAAACAGGTTTGTACTCGAAAGAGTATCAAGAATTCAAATCTCACAATGGCAAACCATGAAACAATGTAACTTCATCTGAAATAGATGGAGGATTACAAATAGTGGTATTGTCACTAGACTGGTAATCCAGAGGCCCAGAGTAATGCCCTGGGCGCCTGGGTTCGAATCCCACCGTGGCAGATGTTGGAATTTGAATTCAATAAACATCTGGAATTAAAAGTCTAATGATGACAATTAAACCATTGTTGATTGTTGTAAGAATCTGCTGTCCTTACCTGGTCTGGCCCATATGTGACTCCAGGCCCACAGCAATGTGGTTGACTCTTAAGTGCTTTCTGAACAAGAGCAATTAGGGATGGACAATAAATGCTGGCCTAGCCAGCGATGCCCACATCCCATGAATGAATAAAGATTTATATTTAAAGCTTGGCCTAAATAGCCAAGTGGTTATGGTACTGGGCTTGTAATCCCAAGATCAAGAGTTCAAATCTCACAATGGCAAACAATGAATAAAATATCAAGAGTTCAAATCTCATAATGGCAAAATTATATTTCGGCTTGGCCTAAATAGCCAAGTGGTTATGGTACTGGGCTTGTAACCCCAAGATCAAGAGTTCAAATCTCATAATGGCAAAATTATATTTCGGCTTGGCCTAAATAGCCAAGTGGTTATGGTACTGGGCTTGTAACCCCAAGATCAAGAGTTCAGATCTCACAACGGCAAACTATGAAACAATGTAACTTCATCTGAATAGGAACAAATGGAAAAAACGTGTTTGTACTCGAAAGAGTTACACTGATTACTCAAAAGAGTATCAAGAGTTCAAATCTCACAATGGGAAACAATGTGACTTCATCTGAAACAGATGGGAACGGGTTTGTACTCGAAAGAGTTACAAAACCAATTTATAGCTTGGCCTAAATAGCCAAGTGGTTATGGTTCTGGGTTTGTAACCCCAAGATCGAGAGTTCAAATCTTAGCTTGGCCTAAATAGCCAAGTGGTTATGGTACTGGGTTTGTAATCCCAAGATCAAGAGTTCAAATCTCACAATGGCAAACAATGTAACTTCATCTGAAACAGATGGAAACGGGTTTGTACTCGAAAGAGTTGAGCTTGGCCTAAATAGCCAAGTGGTTATGGTACTGGGTTTGTAACCCCAAGATCAAGAGTTCAAATCTCACAATGGCAAACTATGAAAAAACAATGTAACGTCATCTGAAACAGATGGAAATGGGTTTACGCTTGGCCTAAATAGCCAAGTGGTTATGGTACTGGGTTTGTAACCCCAAGATCAAGAGTTCAAATCTCACAATGGGAAACAATGTGACTTCATCTGAAACAGATGGGAACGGGTTTGTACTCGAAAGAGTTACAAAACCAATTTAAGCTTGGCCTAAATAGCCAAGTGGTTATGGTACTGGGTTTGTAACCCCAAGATCAAGAGTTCAAATCTCACAATGGCAAACTATGAAACAATGTAACTTCATCTGGAACAGATGGAAATGGGTTTGTACTTGAAAGAGTTACACCATTAATACAGAGATTTAAAAGATTATCAAGAGTTCAAATCTCACAATGGCAAACTATGAAACAATGTAACTTCATCTGAAACAGATGGAAACAGGTTTACTCAAAAAGAGTATCAAGAGTTCAAATCTCACAATGGCAAACTATGAAACAATATAACTTCATCTGAAACAGATGGAAACATGTTTGTACTCGAAAGGGTTACAACTAGGTGATGCTTGGCTTAAATAGCCAAGTGGTTATGGCACTGGGTTTGTAACCCCAAGATCAAGAGTTCAAATCTCACAATGGCAAACTATAAAACAATGTAACTTCATCTGAAACAGATGGGAACGGGTTTGTACTCGAAAGAGTTACAAAAAGGAAAAGGTAATACACTTGCATGCAGGGTAGAATGAGTTCTTGTGGCATAATAGGTATCAAGAGTTCAAATCTCACAATGGCAAACTATGAAACAATGTAACTTCATCTGAAACAGATGGAAACGGGTTTGTACTCGAAAGAGTTACCTACCTCCACAAAACCCACCTGTTGGTTTCTTCAAATTGGATGACTTCTACGTAAAGCAACAACACTATTCACACTACTTTTATTGATTAGCTATAGTGTGGAATCAGTCAGGACCTGATAAATAGTCTCCAATTCATCCTCTTCACCAAATATAATGAGCAACAAACTGAAATACCAATGTGGAGTTTCGGGAAGAAAGAAAATCATCAGTATCAATATGCATTTATATAGTGCCTTTAACTTTGAAAAACATTTCACGGTGCTTAGCAAAAAATAACAAGTAAAAAAGGCTTTGATGCCTAGTCACAGAAAGATGTCTTAGGACAGATTACCAAAAGCTTGGTCAAAGCTTTAAGAAGCATCTTAGAGGAGGGGAGGGACACAGGCCGGACGCTTTGGGAGGAAATGTTAGAGCCGAGGGAGCTGAAAGCATGGCACCAAAAATGAAGCAAATAATTTCAGGGGTGTGCAAGTTGTCAGAATTATAGGAGTGCAGAGATCCCAAAGGTTTGTTGGCTGGATGAAATTACACAGATAGGGAAGAGCTAGGCCAGAGGGATTTGAGAACAAGAATAAGGATTTTAAGACTGAAACACTGTCAGACTCGGAACCAGGGTAGATGAGCAGGCACAGGGGTGATGGGTGGACAGGGCCTGGTGCATGTTAGGATATCAGTAACAGTTTTGGATTAGCACCAATCCATGTAGAGTGGATGATGATTGACCAGCGAGGCAAGCAACACAATAATCTAGTTTAGAGGTAAACAAAAGCAGAGATGAAGGTACAAGCCCAGTCTCAGCTCACCTGTTAAGAGTCAGGTGATGTTGCCAAGGTGGAATCAGATAAGACAGTTTTGATATTGGAGCAGATGTTGTCAGAAGCTCAGCTCAGAGTGAAACACAAGACCAAGGTTGTGAAATGTCTGGCTCAACATCAGGCAGTGGCCAGAAGGAGAGATGGAAACAGTAATAAAGAACAGGCTTTGTGATGGGGTCCAAAGACAACAGCTTCAGCCTTCCTAACAATTACTTGGATGATATTTCTGCTCATTGAGTACCGGATGTCAGACAAACAGCGTGACAAATCAGAGACAGCAGAGGGGTCAAGAGAGGAAGTGGTGAACAAGTGTCAACGGCATACGTGGAACCTGATGCGTTTTCGGATTAGGTCACAGAGGGGCAGCATGTAGATGAGCGAAGTCAAGGATAGATCCTTGGCCGACTAGAAGTTATGATGCTGGATTGGAAAAAGTCAAAGCAGGTGTCTCTCGGGCTACTGTTTGATAGATTAGAATGGAATCAAGACAGTTCCACACACAACTGAGTGATGGAAGAGAGATGTTGGAGGAGGTTGATGTGGTCAAGTGCAACTGTAGACAGCTGACAAAAGTGAAGAGCTTCCTCACGTCCTGTCACCAAGAAGCATTAGTTTCATTTCCAAATCCTAAAATACTGCTGAAGCTGAATGGTTCAAGCTGAAAATTGACAACAAAGCCCCAGAGCCTTCCTAAGCAAACCACTGGAGACATGATCGCAATTTTACACTATAGCAATTGTGCCCATCCCTGACAAAGCCATCAAAAATTAGGTCAGTCTAACAATACAGTAAATCCCAGCTGCCAGAATCTCATCAATATTTGTTTCGTACAAGGCAATGTGACATTATCCATTGAGGAGCTCCTGTACAGATTGAAGGCTGTCTTACACAAAAGATTGAAGATTTCAGAAATATTATTATAGAAAATGGAAATTTATGCCTTACAGAATGCTTTGACTAGAAATCATTTCTATTTTCTGAAGAATGAGGTGAATCATCAGGCATTGGGAGCAATAATGTATCAAGACACCCCCTAAAAAGTTCACAAGCAGTGCATTATTTTTTGAGTGTGGTCATAGCTGTTGTGAAGGCAAATACAGCAACAAATTTTGCACACTGCAAAGCCCCATAAACAGCAAATGAAATGCAAGACCTGTGAAAACATTCGTGCAACAGGAAAACCTCAGTGCTCAGTTCACAAAATCAGGTCACGAACTTGTGCCCTGTCCAAAACTGGACAAGAGAAAAACTGGAGTAAGGCAAAGGGAAGCGCTTGAATTCTGATATCAAGTGGAAAAAATTAAAATCAGTATCTCCCTGCAATAGACCAAAAGTTGGAGAATTTTTTTGAATGCTTAATTGCTGGTGTCTAGATTAGAGGTTCTAAAGTTTGAGAAGACCCACACAAAACCGAACTAGAAGGAACCCTTTTTTTATCACTGCAGGAGAAACATGTTCTGAATCAACAAAAATCCCAAATTTTCAAGACTCCATTGTTGAAACATATCTTCAAGCTTAGTCACAATTTTAAGATTCTGCACTTAGGCAGTGTATTTCATTTTGTTTGTAAATTATGAATTCATTTAATAGCCGATTTTAAAACAACAATGTTATAATTAATAACAGCACAAATCATCTGGAAGAAATCATCTGGAAAACACATTTACACTGGCAGCACATTGCCAGAAACCAAATGTTAAGCGTCAACTACTCCATTCACAGGAATAATTAATAGATTTACATTGGTCAAAGTGATAATGAATGCTGACTACAAACTCACTTTATTGCATTCCATCCAACATATTCGAAATAAATGACCGTGAAAGAAAGATTGAGAAACAATGTTGCCTTTTCAAGAACCTAGAGGAACAGGAGGAGGCCTTATAGCCACCAGCGCCCTTCGTCAATGAAATCACGGTGAACCTCCGACCTAATTTCACATATTCACCATTGTCCCTTAACCCTTAATACCACAGGCTAACAAAAACCTATCCAGCTCAGTTTTAAAATTAACTCACCTAGCATCAATTGCCATTTGTGAAAGAGTTCCAAACTTCTAACACCATTCCTGATTTCATTCCTGAAAGGTCTTGCACCAATTTTTAAACTATGCCCCTAGTCTGAGACTCCTCAATCAGTGGAATAGTTTCTCCCCAAATACCCTGTCCATTCCCCTTCACATTTTCGAAACTTCAATTGATTCAACCCTTAACGTTCTAAATTCCAGGGAGCAGAAGCCAGGTTTATGTAATCTCTCCTCATACCTGGACTCCCATGGGTTAAGCTATCATTATGGTAAATCTTTGCTGTTCTTCCAAGGCCAATACATCTTTCCTAAGATCCAGTGCCCAAAGATGCTCAAAGTACTCCTAGTGTGGTCTAAGAGGGGGGGCTAAGTGTAGCATGACTTCCACCACCTCATATTCCAGACCTCTAGATGTAAAGGCCAGCATTCCATTGGCCTTTTGATTGTTTTTGTTGCATGTTCATGACCTTTCAATGATCTATGCACCTGGAGCACATGCCACAAGTCTCTTAAGACCTCCACTGTTTCCAGCTTTCCAACATCTAGCAAGTACCCTGTTACAACCTTTTTAGATCCTAAGTGGAAGACCTCTCATTTACTTATACTGAAATCCATTGGCCAGTTTTGCCCACTTAACCTATCAATAACTCTAACTTTACACTTCCACCTACACTGCTCACAAACCATCTACTTTATCATTAGCTTTCTTTCTCATCAAAGTTGTTAATAAATACAGTGAACAGTGAGGCCCCTCATTTTAAAACAATGTAGGCATCATTCACACATTGATAATTTTTTCTCCAACCTATTGGATAATACACCTGTACTACTTCAGCAGCACATCCAAGTTTTCCATCTTAGTCACATTGTCTTGGAAAAGCACCAAGAGGAAACAACATGGGAAATTGAGAAACTCATGGCAGCTGGCTTCAGAGTAGTACAGTTATTTATAAGCCGAAGATCAAGCCACCCAGCGTCTTGGCAAAAAGCTAGGCAGGACATGGAGAAACACTGAAATGGAACAGTGGAAAAATCTAGAGAGAAAAATATCACCCACAGAAAAAGAATTTACATTAGAGGCTTTACTAAAAGTTTGCAATGTATAATCACAGTAAATGACATTTATAAATTAAACCAGTACTGTATAAATGAATGGGTGCTCTGGTACCACTTCAGCTACTTAATAATTACCTTGAGTAAAGGAAAGGGAACAGCCAATGTTCATACTGGTAATTAAAAAAACCATTAGCAAGGAATTCCACTCTGAATTCACCACATGGCATAAAAATTACAGTACGCACAAATGCCTTCTATTCAACAGGTGTGATGTGATGACAAGACCACAAAGTACATGCATCTGTATAGCACTAGTACTGCATCCTCAGGCTGGCTTAGAGCAGTTCTAAAATTACAAAAGCAAAATAATTAGGATGAATATCTAAAATTAAAATAGAAAATGCTGGAAACTACTCAACAGGACAGGCAGCAATTGTGGCGGAAGAAACTCCAATGGAAAAAGTTAAATGATGTAACCAGTTTTAAACCAAGTGCATAGGTAGGGCAAGGTGGAGGAGGAAAGGAAAAAAAGGGGAGGTCTGTGAAAGGGTGGAAGAGAGGAGAGATTAAGTGACAAAAAAGGATGATGACAATGCCAATGGAATGGTAATGGGATGAAGAAACAAGCAAAAAGCAGATCTACTGAAGGTGTAAATGTCAACAGCAGAACTATTGCCAAGGGCTGCTGTCTGAAAAAAATGGGTAACGGTTACGATGTGAAATTGGCAAACTCAATACTTAGTCTGGAAATGCTTAACTGAAAGATATGAGGCTGTTCCTTGAACTTAAGCTCAATTTCACTAGAACAGTACAGAAAGCCAAAGTCAGAGAGCACAGAACAGGAATGGAGCAAAGAATTAAAATAACAGGGCTTTTTGGCGGGGGAGGTGTGTGTGTGGGTGGGTGTGTCCACACTTGTGAACTGACAAAAATCAGTCACTGAATCTGCATTTGGTTTCCCAAATGTGGATTGCTGTATTCTGGAAAGCCAGTTGTGAACCATATAACTGGAGCCAATCTTTACATACTTTTATAAGCATTCACTTACACAGCTACAGATTACAAGCACGCATCTCCTAACCCTCCAACTAACAGTCCGTGTGTATTTACAGGGACATATCAATTCCTGTTTAGTGCCCACCAGCTGCCTAAAATTAATTAATTTGCAACATACAGAAAACTGCTGCATGAGCAGGAAATACAACATAATAAATTCAAAGGACAAATAAATCGCTGTTTCAATTGGAAGGAGTGTTTGGGGCCCATGGACGGAAAAAGTGCAGATGTTGCATCTTGTGTGCCTGCAAGTTGCCTTGGGAAAGAGAGCAGATGCTGGCAAATATCAGAAGTGCACCAGGGTTTTGGGAGAATGCCGTTTTCAGAATGCTGGGGGATAAATTATTTGTCTGGTGGTGGCTATCAGACAAGTGGCAGCAGAGGATGATTCATTGAATGTGCAAGCTGGTGGGATAAAAAAAGGATAAAGGAGAATCTACCATGATTCTAGAAGGGAGGGGAAAGAGTACTTAAAATGCGACTGATGTGGTCAAGAGACCTGAAAACCATGGTGGAAAACCCTTGGTGAGGTTAAAAGACATATGGTAAGCACTGGTATGAAAGGTGACTAAAACAGTGCACAGGGTAATACCCATTTATACGGACTTCCAGAAGACATTTGATTAACTCCTTCATAAGAGAATGTTAACCCAAGTTGAAGCTCATGGAATTGAAGGAAATTATTGACAGGTTTCAGAAATTGGCTGACAGGAAGAACAGAGAGTAGGGATAAAGGGCAGAATAATGAGTGATATTCCAACATAGTCGTCTTTGGGCCTCAACTAATCACCATATTAATTAATTGCTTAGATGATGGGATAGTGACCCATGGATACATTTTTGCAATGACACAAAGATAACGACATTTTAAACAGTGTAGATGGAAGTAAAAAAAATTTATGGATAGATACTTTTTCTTTATTCATTCATGGGATGTGGGCTTCACTGGCTGGGTCAGCATTTATTGCCCATCCCCAGTTGCCCTTGAGAAGGTGGCGTTGAGCTGCCTTCTTGAACCGCTGCAGTCCATGAGGTACAGGTACACATACTGTGCTGTTAGGAAGGGAGTTACAGAACTTTGATCCAGCAACAGTGAAAAAATGGCACTATGTCCAAGTCAGGATGGTGAGTGGCTTGGAGGGGAGCTTCCAGGTGGTGGTGTTCCGTGCATCTGCTGCCCCCGTCCTTCTAAACACTAGTGGCTGTGGGTTTGGAAGGTGCTGTCGATGGAGCCTTAGGCGATCCCTGCAGTGCATCTTGTAGATGGTACACACTGCTGCTACTGTGCATCAATGGTGAAGTAAGTGAATGTTTGTGGCTGTGGTGCCAATCAAGCGGGCTTTGTTCTGGACAGTGTCAAGCTTCAAGTGTCGTGAGAGTTGCACTCATCCAGGCAATTGGGGAGTATTCCATTACACTCCTGACTTGTGCCTCATAGATGGTGGACAGGCTTTGGGAGATCAGGAGGCGAGTTACTCCTTGCAGGATTCCTAGCCTCTGACCTGCTCTTGTAGCCAGTGTTTATATGGTTAGTCCAGTTGAGTTTCTGGTCAGTAGTAACCCTCAGGATGTTGATAGTGGGGGATTCACTGATGGTAATGCCATTTAACATTGCCTGGCACTTATGTGGCACGAATGTTACTTGTCAGCCAAGTCTGGATATTGTCCAGGTCTTGCTGCATTTGGACATGGACTGCTTCAGCATCTGAGGGGTCACAAATGGTGAACATCATGTGAACATCCCCACTTATGACCTCATGATGGAAGGAAGGTCATTGATGAAGCAGCTAAGATGGTTGGGTCGAGGACACTGTCCTGAGGAACTCCTGCAGTGATGTCCTAGAGCTGAGATGATTGACCTCCAACAACCATAAACATCTTCCTTTGTGCAAGGTATGACTCCAACCAGTGGAGAGTTTTCTCCCCAATTCCCATTGACTCCAGTTTTGCTCCTTGTTGCCACGGTCAAATGCTGCCTTCATGTCAAGGGCAGTCACTCTCAACTCACCTCGGGAGTTCAGCTCTTTTGTCCACGTTTGAACCAAGGTTGCAATGAGGTCAGGAGCTGAGTGGCCCTCGTGGAACCCAAACCGGGCCTCTGAGGTTATTGCTAAGCAAGTGCCACTTGATAGCACTGTTGAAGACCATCATTATTTTATTAATTATCAAAAGTAGACTGATGGGGCGGTAATTGGCCAAGTTGGATATGTCCAGCTTTTTGTGTACACAGGACATACCAGGACAATTTTCCACATAGCCAGGTAGATGCCAGCATGGTAGCTGTACTGGAACAGCTTGGCTTGGGGTGCAGCAAATTCTGAAGCACATGTCTTCGGTACTATTGCTGGAATGTTGTCAGGGCCCATAGCCTTTGCAGTATCCAGTGCCTTCAGCCATTTCTTGCTATCACGTGGAGTGAATCCAATTGGCTGGAGGCCAGCATCTGTGATGCTGGGGACCTCCGGAAGAGGCCAAGATGGATCATCCACTCGGCACTTTGGGCTGAAGGTTGTAGCAAATGCTTCAGCCTTATCTTTTGCACTAGTGTGCTGGGCTCCTCCATCATTTAGCGTGGGGATATTTGTGGAGCCTCCTCCTCCATTGACCATTCACGACTGGATGTGGCAGGACTGCAGAGCTTAGATCTGATCCATTGGTTGTGGGATCACTTAGCTGTGCCTGTCACTTGCTGCTTATGCTGTTTGGCATGCAAGTATCCAGGTTGACACCTCATTTTTAGGTATGCTTGTGTTGTTCCTGGCATGCCCTCCTGCACTCTTCATTGAACCAGAGTTGATTCCCTGGCTTGATGGTAATGGAGAGTGGAGGGAACACCAGGCCACGAGGTCACAGGTTGTGCTCAAGCACAATTCTGCTGCAGCTGATGGCTCACAGTGCCTCATCGATGCCCAGTCTTCAGTTGAGAGATCTGTTCGAAATCTATCCCATTTGACACAGTGGTAGTGCCATACAACACGATGGAAGGTATCCTCACTGAGAAGGTGGGACATCACCTCCATAACGTCTGTGTGGTGGTAACTCCTACCGATACGGTCATGGACAGATGCATCTGCAGCAGGCAGGTTAGTGAGGATTAATTCAAGTATGTTTTTCCCTCTTGTTGGTTCCCTCACCACCTGCCGCAGACCCAGTCTAGCAGCTATGTCATTTAGGGCTTGGCCAGACCAGTCAGTAGTGGCACTACTGGGCCACTCTTGGTGATAGACATTGAAGTCCCCCATTCAGAGTAGTATATTCTGCACCATTACCACCCTCCGTGTTTCCTCCAAGGGATGTTGAATATGGAGGAGTGCTGATTCATCAGCTGAGGAAGGGCAGTATGTGGTAATCAGCAGGAGGATTCCTTGCCCACATTTGACCTGATGCCACGAGGCTTCATGGGGTCCAGAGTCAATGTTGAGGACTCCCAGGACAACACCCTCCCGACTGTATACCACTGTACAGTCACCTCTGTTGCGGCTGTCCTGCCGGTGGGACAGGACGTACCCAGGGATGGTGATGGTGATGTCTGGGACATTATCTGTAAGGTATAACTCCGTGAGGATGACTATGTCAGGCTGTTGCTTGACCAGTCTGAGAGTCAGCTCTCCCAATTTCAGCACTAAGCCACAGATGTTAGCAAGGAGGGCTTTGCAGGGTCGACAGGGCTGAGATTGCCGTTGTCGTTTCCGGTGCCTAGGTCATTTGCTGGGTGGCCCAGTTGGTTTCATTGCTTTTTTTTGAGACTTTGTAGCAGTTTGTTACAACTGAGTAGCTCGCCAGGCCATTTAACAGTCATTCACATTGCTGTGGGTCTGGAGTCACATGTAGGCCAGGCCAGGTAAGGACAACAGATTTCCTTCTCTAAAGAGCATTAGTGAACCAGATGGATTTTTAAAACAATCGACAATGACAATCAACAACTGACAATTAGACTTTTAATTCCACCATCTGTCGTGGAGGGATTCGAACTGGGTCCCCAGAGCTTTACCCTGTGTCTCTGGATTACTAGTCCAGCAACAATACCACTATGCCATCGTAACGTAATCAAGTAACGGGTAAAACTATGGCAAATGGATTGCAATTTGAGCAAATGTGAGATCACCCCTTTTGGGCCTGGATTGATAGCTCAGAGCACTTTCTAAAAAGTAAAAAAGTATTGAGGGATATGGTGCAAAAGTGGATATATGAACTTAGGCTGCAGATCAAAGTGACAGAACAGGTTTGATGGGTTAAGTAGCCTATTCCTATTCTCAAGTGTTGTATTGCCAGGTTACTTTGGATCAGGAATCAGCATGAATTTCCACAACCCCAGTCTGAACAACTTGACCCCACAACAAAATAATTCACTGGGGGGTTTATGTACATGGCAAATCTATGCTCTTAAACAGTATACTGGCTCACTAAATTATAATAACCACAAGCATTTAGAAACCAAAAAGAAGCACTCATTTATCACAGGTCTATGAATTTGGAAAAACAAGCACTACATCTGAACAGGTTCTAATAGAAGAAGCCACCAGAAACATGTCTCTTCTCCATTAGGTAGGTGACCAGATTTGGATTATCAGGTTTTAGTTCTGATATTCAGCCATCACAGTTTCACTTTTATATTCAGTAAATGAGTATGTTTTTCTTGTTAACATTTCCAACTGCATCAATAATAAGATTAAAACTAGAAAATTCTCATAACAAAGCAGGCAATTACATCATAACTGCAAAGCTTCCAAAGCACTACACTGTAGAGCCCAGGCTCAGATTTCAGGATTAACTACAAAAGTTCCTTTGCAGTCCCTGAGCTCCAAGAGTTAAGCACTGTGACAAGAGCACCCTCCCCCCTCCAAATATCCAGCAATCCAATGACTCAAATTTTCAATCACATTCAGACAAGGACCATTCAGCTTGGCTGACACTGGGTCAATGGAAGTCTCTCTCTTTCCTTGTGGATATAATTCCTATTTTATTTTGTTAAATAGTTATACAGCCATATTCCAACGCCCCCTACCCCCTCCCCAAATAAAGTTGAAAAATTTCAGAACTCTTCCCTTTGCATCCACAACTCCCCTTAATCACATTTTTATTTCCATTACCTCCAGGAGTTGTGGTCTATGTCAGTACCAACAACTTAGGTAGGAAGGGGGGAGGGTGGAAATGAGATCCTGGAAGATTTCAGGGAGCTAAGGAGAATGATAGGAAGGAATCTCAGGGTTACTTCCAGTCCCATGTGCTAGCGAGCATAGAAATAGGAGAATTGATCAATTGAACACATGGCTGAGGGAAGGCATCAGATTTCTGAGGCATTGAAAGCAGTTCTGGGGCAGGTGGGACCTATACAAGATGGGCAGGCTGCGTCTTAGCAGGACCGAGACTAACATCCTCAAAGGAAGATTCATTAGTGCTGTTGGGAAGGGTTTAAACTAACCTGAGAGGGAGCTCAGATTCAAGTGGAACAAAACTGGTAAAAGAAAAGTAGAAAGCAAAAATAGAACATAGGCAAAGCATAGGTAAGCATCAAATACAATCAGAATAGAGAATAATTTTAAAAAGCAGAATTAAAGCTATTCTATCCAAATACACACTGCATTCGCAAAAAGGTTGATGATTTGAATGCACATATTGAGATAAATGGGTATGATGTAATTGTCATTATGGAGACATGGGTACAGAGTGACCAAAATTGTGAACTGCATCTCCAAGGATATTCAGCATTTAGGAGGGATAGACAAAAAGGGAAAGGAGGTGGGGTAGCGCTCAGTACATTAACTAGCAAGGAACATAAAGGCAGATTGTAAAAGCTTCTTTAGGTATGTGAAAAGGTTAACACGGACAAGTATGGGCTCATTACAGGTGGGGACAGAAGAATTTATAAAGGAGAACAAGGAAATGGCAGAGAAACTTAAACAGTTACTTTGCTTCTGTCTTCACAGAAGAGGATACAGAAAATCTTGAGAAATACCAGGCGACCAAGGGACTTATGAAACTGAGGAACTAAAAGAAATCAATCATTTGGCTGTACGGAACTTCAGCATTGCTCAAAGAAAGAGACGTGTCTAAGCTTTTCACCTTGCACTCATCAGGACACTCAAAAATACCAGTATAAGGGGGAGACAACAACTTATACTGTGTGAGAAGAGTGTGCTGATTGGTTGGCAAGTGGCTTTGCCACAGTGAATGTACCACTGACGGTGACTGACAGTTAGCTGCCAAGCATTATTTGAAATTTAAGCGAGGCAGCTTGACCTCTGAATGTTAAAGGCATTGCCCTGAGGAATGAGTCAGCAAACGGCTGTCACTATTTTGTTTAGCTGAAACAGGCGCAACGTATGCACGTGTTCTTTCTGTCTGCAAACAGGACCCTGTATATTAATATTTATAGTTTCTAGTACACGCAAATGCACCACACTGCAAGCCCAACTGAATTTTAAATTGGTATTTCAACTTATATTGGTATGCTTGCAAGCGTCCTCATGAAGGCAAGACGAAAAGCTTAGACATGTCTTTTTTCAGCAATATAAAAGAAATTAGTAAAGGTAGTACTTGAAAAGTTAACTGGATTGAAGGTTGATTAGTCCCCTGGACCAGATGAGATGCATCCCAGAGTTTTGAAGGTGGTGCCTTGAAAGATAGTGGGTGCTTTGGTGGTTATCTTTCAAAATTATAGAGATTCTGAAAAGGTTCCTAAGGACTGGAAAGTAGCAAATGTAAACCCATTATTTAAGAAAGGAGGAAGGGGAGATGGTGACATAATGGTAATGTTGCTGGACTAGTAATTCAGAGACCCAGGGCACATGGATTAAAATCCCACAACGGCAACTGGTATAATTTAAACCCAGTTCATAAATCTGGAAGATAAAGCATGAAACCAACATTGATTGTTGTAAAAGCCCATCTGGCTCACAGATGTCCTTTATGGAAGGAAATCTGCCATCCTTACCTGGTCCTTCATGTGACGCCGCACCCAAAGGAATGTTGTCAACTCTCAACTGCCCTCTGAAATGACCGAGCAAGGTCAGTTCAAGGACAATTAGGGATGGGCAGCAAATGAAAGCAGTGAAAGAATAAAAAAGGGAGAATGGACCTGTTAGCATAACATCAGAAGTAGGGAAAATGTTAGAATCTAGTTTAAAGGATGTGATAAGTAAACATTTAGAAAATGTTAGAAGTGGGCAGATTCAACATGGATTTATGAAAGGGATATCATGTTTGAGTTTTTTGAAGATATTACTTGCAGCATTGATAAAGGTGAACCAGTGGGTATGGTATATTTGAATTTTCCAAAGGTTTTGATAACGTCGCACACAGGAAGTTAGTAAATAAATTTAGAGCACATGGGATTGGGAAAATATTCTAGTATGGATTGAGAATTGGTTAACAGTTAGAAAGCAGACAGTAGGAATTAACGGATCACTCTCAGGACAGCAGCTGTTACAAGTGGGATACTGCAAGGATCAGTGCTAGGGCCACAGCTATTCATAATCTATATAAATGAGTTGCATGTGTGGACCAATTGTAATATTTCCAAATTTACTGGTGATACCAAACTGGGTGGGAATGTAAATTGTGAGGAAGATGCAATGGGGCTTCAACAGAACTTGGATAGGCAAAGTGAATGGGTTAGAGCATGGCAGTGGAATATGACATGAATAAGTGTGAAGTTAATCACTTTGGTAGAAAAACAAAGGTAGGATGGTTCTTAAATTGAGAGAAGTTGAGTAGTGTAGGTGTCCAAAGGGACCTGGGTGCCCTTGTTCATGAGTCACAAAGCGAGCATGCAGGTGCAGCAAGCAATTAGGAAGGCAAATAGTATGTTTGTCTTCATCGCAAGGAGTTTTGAGTACAGGAGTAAAGGTGTTTTGCTTCATTGGAGAGAGCCCTGGTGAGACCTCACCTGGACTACTGTGTACAGTTTTGGTCCCCTTATCTAAGGAGAGATATACTTGCCATAGAGGGAGTGAAACAGATGTTTACCAGGTGAATCCCTAGGATGGTAGGGTGCTCTTATGAGACTGGGGAGTCTGGGGCTGTGTTCCCTCAAGTTTCGAAAAATGAGGGGTGACTTAAATGAAACTTAAAATTCTTACAGGGTGTGACAGGGTAGATAAGCTATTTCCTCTGGCTAGTGAGTCTGAAACCAGGAGACATAATCTTGGGATACAGGGGGGAGGCCATTTAAGACTGAGTTGAGGAGGAATTTCTTCACTCAGGGTGGCAAATCGGTAGAATTCGCTACCCGAGGGGGCTGTGGAAGCTCAATCATTGAGCATGTTAGAAACAGAAATCATTAGATTTCTGGAGACCAATTACATCAACATCCGGAGGGTTAGCATTGACCAAAAACTGAACAGGAGTAGCCACATAAATACCACGGCTATAACAGCAGGTCAGAGACTAGGAATTCTGCATTGAGAAGCTCACCTCCTGACTCCCGGAAGCCTGACCACTATCTACAAGGCACAAGTCAGGAGTGTGATGGAATACTCCCCATTTGCCTAGATGAGTGCAACTCCCACAACACTCAAGGAGCTTGGCAAAGTCCAGGACAAAGCAGCTTGCTTGATTGGCACCCCATCTACAAACATTCACTCCCTCCACTACCGATACACAGTAGCAGCAGTGTGTAACATCTACAAGATGCACTGCAGAAGCTCACCAAGGCTCCTTAGGCAGCATCTTCCTAACCCATAGTCACTACCATCTAGAAGCGCAAGGGCAGCAGATAGATGGGAACACCACCACCTGCAAGTTACCCTCCAAGCCACTCACCATCCTGATTTGGAACTAAATCGCCATTGCTTCACTGTCGCTTGGTCAAAATCCTGGAATTCCCTCCGTAACAGCACCGTGGGTGTGCCTACACCACATGGACTGCAGCAGTTCATCATGCTTGTGCTGGCTCTTTGAAAAAGCTATAAATAAGTACCAAACCCCTCCTCTTTCCACATAATTATTTTCCTCTTCAAATATTCATCCTATTCCCCCTTTGAAAGCTTGTAAGTATTGAATCTATTTCCACCACCCTTTCAAGACAATGAATTCTGGATCTTAACTCATCTCTCTGGTTCTTTTATCAATCAACCTAAATCTTTGTCTACTGGTTTCCAGTCTTCCTGCCATTAGAGATAGTTTCCCCTCATTTACACATCATGATTTTGAACTCATCTATGAAATCTCCCCTGAACTTTTTCTAAGAAACAACTAGCTGGTTTACTGTGCAGATTCAGCATTGTTTCTGTCTCTTGACTGAAGGAATACAGATGTATCCACTATGTCATCCAAATAACTATTCCCACATCAGCTCAGATAGAGAACTCAGCAGATAATTGTATTATGGCGAGAGCACCACAGTCCTGTCTACTCTCACACATATTCCAACTATCTAGCTTTTAGGTCTCCGTTCATCACAACATTTCTGCAATACGTTTACTCATTCACACCCTCAGCTCCATCTTTGATGGCTTCATCCCCAACAAAACCATTACTCTCTCCCACCCTGGCCATTCCCTGTGGAGGTATGGTCCTCACCTCTGCTCCCTTAAGTTTAAAGGAATCAGATTTGAAAAGTTATGGTGAACTGGCTTGGCCATCCACTACCAAGTCTAGATGGACCACTTAAAACACTATCATGCCCTACTCATGCTAAAACTGCTCACTATTCCAAGACCATCCATGAATGCAAAGCCAGATTTTCCTCTTCTGCAAAGCATCCTAAAAATCTTTTCACTGACCCTTCCACCCTTACGTCCCTGGACTCCTTTATTACCAAGACTGAGACAATCCGATCAGTTATCTCAGCTATATCACCCCTTTCTGCAAACCCACCTAGCCGAACCTCCTTTAATGCTTCCCCACAGGGCCCCACCCCCAGCCCTCACCCTGAATCCATTTTCTCCAGTTTCTCTCCTGTCTCCCCTCATATACTCTCCAGCTCATCTTGTCTGTGAGACCCACCTCCCGTTCCTCAATCCTGTTTCCATTAAGCTGATCACCCAACTGACCACACAGTCAGTGTTAGCCAATATTGTAAACTGTTGTCACTCTCTCCTCAAAAGACGTCATCATCACCTTTCTCAAAAACACCAACCCTCTTTATCCCTCCACTGTCACTCATTTATCAGACTGCTTCTTCCAATTAATTATTGGGAAGGCTGAATCCATTGTTTTCAGTCACCATTTCAAATTCTGTTCCTGAGCTACTGACTCCATTACTCACCCTGGCAACAACTGATGCCACATTTGATCCTGAGATGAGCTTCTGACCTCATTTGTGTCATCACTAAGGCCGTCTATTTTTACTTCCATGACATCACTCGACTTTGCCCATCTGAGCTCATCCACTGGTGAAACCCATGCCTTGTCTTTGCTACCTCTAGATTTGACTATCCAACATACTCCTGGATGGCCGACCACATTGTGCCCTCCTTTAGCTTGAAGTCATCCCAGACTCTGCTGCCCATATCTCAAATTGCAGCCTGTCCCGTTCTCCTATCACCCATGTGCACACTAACCTTAAGAGATTCCCAGTCAACTAACATCTTGATTTTAAAATACTCATCCTGGTTTTCAAACCCCTTCATAGCCTCAACCCTCCCTATCTCTAATTTTCTTCAAAACCCACAACCCTCCTAGATATCTGTGCTATTCTAATTCTAGCTTCTTGTACGTTCCCAAGCTGCCATTGGCAGCTATATCTTTAATTGCCTTGGCCCAAGCTCTTGAATTCCCTTGCTAAACCTTGCTGCCTTTCTAACTAGGTTTGCTCTTTTAAGACACTCATTATACCTACTTTGATCAAGCTTTTGGTCATTTGACGTAATAGCTCCTTATATTGCTCATTGTCATCCTTTGCTTATCGTGTCCTGATGAAGCTCCTGGGACAATTTCAAGTGCTAAATACAAGTTGTTGTATCTTTTCCAGTGTAAGTCACTTATTTGTGATGAGGAGCAGGAAACCTGTCTGATTCTCCTCTGCACAAGCCAAATGGCCATTCCTTAATCAATCATTGCACCCTATTCCTTCACCCCCTCGCTCTTACCTTTAGTTAGTCTCTAGATTGTTTAGCATTTTCTTTATTGGCCCAACAATTTTCCTCCCAACTTTACTCTTCCAAACAGCTTTACACAAATATATTCATTATTACAATCCAGTTAGGGATTGCTAACCTTTAAATAAAGAGAAATCCAAACGCTTTTAAACAATAGAACTGCACAAGATTTCACATTTTTAAACAAAAACAACCTTTGTACATAAAAGACCTAAACAACAATATGGTTTATAACTGCCTATGTTAAGCACTCAGTTTTACTTACTTCCCCCAAGCCTTTTCCTTATAAGATAACAATCTTAAAATTTACTTCTGCAGGGACCACCCATGAGAATGCCACAATGTTCTGGAAACTATTTGAATTCTCCTCAGTTCCAACTATTCTAAGGTAGGTCTTTCATTTATCAACCCTTGACTATGGACAACCCATCCCATTGTTCTGGTCACTTTCTCAATAGTCCAAGCTAATTTGCTGATTGCTTTATTTTGCCACAAGACTCTAAAGGGCCATTGTAGATTTTTTTCCATTCGCTTCAAACTAGGCAATCTTATTTTTCCTCATGAAATCCAAATAGAGATTAAGCTCTACCCACACAGAGAATTCAAAAATTAGCTTCTGTTTTCTGCTTACAGTGCAGGCCGAACTGTCATCTTTCTTGGCTATCTTCTCTCTCAGCTGCACCACACACAAAATACAAGCTGCAAAAAAAACTCTGGTTTTCAGTTTATCTGGGAGAATCTCCCCAAGATCAACCCATCTCCATAACAACATTGCATGCTCTGGGATGTCCTCAAACAGACCATTAGGTTAAGTGTCCCCTATTTAAAATTCCTCCATTGATCTAAAGAAAGAAATGGATATTACAACCCATCAGAGTTTACTAAATGCTTTACAACTAATCTCTCTCTAACTCTCAAAACAAAAACCTCTCTCTGGACGGCCCTTACTGCAATTACAGACATCATGGCTCCACCAAAAGTTCCAAGGATAGGTCATCCATTGTTTAAGTTTCTCCACCTGCTTTATTATGACTCCACCCTTCTACTCTGAACTTATAAGTCAACATGTCCCAACCTTTTGATTATTACAATTCAAAGAATGGTTCATGCTTGTTGCATCTATTTCAGTGTTGCAAAACAGAATCTTCGGAAGATCTGCCCATTTATCTACATGTTAATCTTCAACCCAAGTGTTATATTCCATAAACAAAGTTATGTTCAAAAACATATAAATTATAAACTAAGTACTCTTAACTACATCTTCAACAGAAAACTTATCAGACTGGTAGACGTAGCAGATAGTAATACTGAAAGTGACAGGAGGCAGAAAAAAATATTTCCCCACAGAAAAAACTTCCCATTAAAACGCAGCAGCTTCCTGCCAAGAGGTGAACGTACAGTACTGCAAACCCACCCAAAAGAGCACTGGTTCCAAGTTTAGGAATTAAGAGACAAAAGATCAACTAATAATAAAAAAAACGCTGTGGAAGCTGGAAACATGAAGTGAAAACTGGAAATGCTCAGCTGGTCAGACAGCATCCGTGGAGAGAGATCGAGTTAACATTTCAAGTCGAGATGACCTTTCATCAGAACCGAAAAAAGATAGAAATGAAAGTTTTAAAGCCAGTGGAAGAGGTGGGGGAAGAAGGTAGGAAGAACAAAAGAGATGTGTGATAGTGTGGAGGGCAGGGAGGATTAACAAAACATTTCATGATGCAACAGCCAAAGAGTGGTAATGGCTAAAGCAAAGAAACAAAAAAGATCATGTCGAAATGAGACATGAATGGCTACATCTGAATGCAACATGAGATTAAAGAAACAAGACAAGACCAACCCAGCAAAACAAAAAGAAATAAAACAAGATGAAGGCAGAGTCATGATGTAAAGTTGTTGAACTGAAATGTTGAGTCCACAAGGCTGTAAGGAGCACAGACTCAATAGATAAGATGCTGTTCGTCAAGCCTGCATTTGAGCTTCACTGGAACACTGTAGCGGGCCACAAACAGAAAGGTCAGCGTGGTGGAGAATCAAAACGACCAGCAACTGGATTGCGGACTGAATGGAGGTGTTCAGCAAAGAGTCACCCAATCTGCATTTGGTCTCCCTAATGTAGAGGGGACCACATCGTTAACAGTGAGCACCATAGAAAAATCTGAAAAAAGTACAAATATTGAGGGAGTGTTTCGGGCCTTGGACAAAATGGGGGAGGTGGTAAAATGACAGGTGTTGCATGTCCTGAGCATGAAAAGTGCCATTGGGAAGGGAGTGGATGTTAGGAGTGACTGAGGAATGGACCAGGGTATTGAGGGGGGAAATGGTCCATTCAGAATACTGAAAGGAGAAGGCAAAGGAAGATGTATTTGATGGTGGCATCTGATGTCTGGAGCTGTCTGAAATGGTAGAGAATGATACATTGACTACCGAGGCTGCTGGGGTGGAATGTTAAGACAAGGGGAACCCTATCAGGATTCTAGGAGGGAGAGGAAGGCTAAGAGTAGATGTGCATGCAATGGTTTGGACACAGTGGAGAGCCATGACAACCATACTGGGTGGGAATCCTAAGATAGCAAAAGATGATATTGTTGAAACTCCAACCTGAAGCAGCTATTGTGGAAGACAGAGAAATAAGAGCTACCCGAGACTGGGTTCCACATTCACACCCAAATTGAGATTCCCCAACACCAGCCCCAAATGAGATTCACTTGTGTCTGAAAACGTGCTTGGGTGTGGCAACACAGGATCACATCCGCCATACTAATTTCCAATATCAGCCTCGGCTACCACACGGTGACAACAGCAGAAAGCAACTTCCACAATCTAAATGGGAGAAAACACCATCCAGCCAGCAAAAAAAACCAGGCACATTTTGAATGAGGAAATGTTGCATGGGTACCATTTAGGGAAGAAGAGTGGAGAAGAAAAGTGGCAAATGTAAACTAGTAAAGCCAAGTCATTTACAGAAAATATTTATTTTTTAAAAATTCTATGACAAGACAAAATTTTACCAATGCAATGTGATGACAAATAGCACTAGATACAAGTCATATAGCAATTGTTAAACTAACCCGTTCAATGAAACAGCAACACTTTTCCTAAAACGTTGGGGAAAAGCTTAAAAAGCAGTTCAGTTCAAAGAGCGATTAGACATCAAAAGCAGAATAAAAGCAATTTGCCATTGCAAACTAAAAAGTTGCTCTCGTATCCTAATACTGCACAGTAAACACCAACATACTGTTCTGACAGTGATTTAACTAAGCCCAATTTACACTGCTGCAAGAATATATTTAATCATGGTAGAAACCAAGAACTCAAAAACATCCAATTACTCCTTCCATTTCCTCTGTAGAAAGAGGCAACCCGAAAACCAAGGAACATTTGTCCAATCTGAACTCAAGCCTTAGGAATGAGAACTCCTGCCTCCACCCACTAATCACCCCACCGTCCCCGTCGCACTGACTCCCCAAGAATTGCAAACTCTTGGTTGCACACGTGCGGAAGTCAGAAGGTTGTCGGTTCAAATGCCAGTTTATTATTTAGCACATAGTCCTGGCCAACACTTCCAGTGCAGTGAATGCAGTGCAGTACCGGGGAGCGATATAAAGTTGGCGTCTTCTGCATGAGGCCCTGTTTTTGCTGGTTCAGGTGGATGATGCTTTTAACAAAAAAATCCAGTGGGACCAGAGTGCAGTTTCCCAGTACGCTGCATTACATTTGTTACTCAAAACAACAAAACGGATTAACTGATCTCATTACATTGCTACATATGGGACCCTGGTTTGCATAAATTCGTTGCCGCATTCACCAACATGACAGCAACGTTTCAGGAAGTACTTCATTGGCTATAAAGGGATTTGGGACGTCCCAGGATCCTTAAAGGCGCTTTATTACTCCAAATCTTGCTCTGCCAATTAGGTGAACAGGTTTAAAAGTAAACGACTGGCCCTTTCAATAATAAATGGTATTCGATAATTTGCGTTAGTATAGCGCCTTCAACGTCGTAAACGGTCTCAAGGCGCTTCACAAGGATGTTGTCAAATAAACTTTGAGACACTGAGCTACATACGGAGGTATTGGGGCAGGACACCAAAAGCTTGGTCAAGTATTTTTTAATCCAGAAATAGATGGCTCAATTGACTTTGCATTTGCGAGACAGCTTAACTCTCAATCATTTACTACACGGTTTTTCACAATTTCCTAAACATATCTGTTCTACAACAGGAATTAGATTTCATCTCTTCACGTCTGCAACGTGTCCACCTGCCACGATTAGCAAAACATAAACTCCACTTCACCAGGCACGCTACATGGTAAAACAGAGGCGGAGTCCGCTTCTCACTGAAAGTTGCACACAATGTAGTTCACGTTTATGTTCACTTCGAGAATTATTTTTTCCAAAATGTTTCTAACAAAGAGAACGGTTTACAGCATCCCCGAAAGCATTTACAGCGTTAAATTTTAAATCAATTCCACTAGTTGCCGTACAAAGACATTTTAATCCTCCAATTTTGCAAAGCAAAAATGCACACCTTGCAATGCTGTTGTTTTAAACGTCGCCTTATTTCTCCATTAAAACGATAACCATTGTTATCTAATGCAAGTCTTTCGGATACACGGAAAATTCGTCTACAGCGCAGCCAAAAAATATCCTTCCATAGCTTGGGAGAAAAAAAATTAAACATGCCAGGATGCTAATCTAACAGAAAATAAAAATGTCACCCACGGTGCCCAACTGAACCATTTGTTATATCTTCAACACTGTAACGAAAATCTTCCAACGTTTCTACACACGCATAGTATCGAATTAGAAATCACAGCTTGCTACCGCAGAATAGGCAATTTTTGCTATGGTTAAAAGAACTGGTCTGACTTCACTCTAGAGAGTCCAATCCCAACATTTCACAGCATTATTTTTGTCTTGTGAATTTCCAAAACGTAGTCAAGCCAAATACGTTTGAAACAGGACTGAAAAACACAGGCTGCTGCAAGATACATAATTGTGAAGTGCCAAGTTTAACATTATTTGGTTCAGCCAGCTTGTGGACAAGTAGCATCACTTCATCATGAGCTCTTTCTTCTTCCCAGTTTCCACGCTTGCAAAATTGGCAAAAAAAAAATAGGGATCCGTTAACAGGTAGTTGGGGATCGTTCCAAGGAAACAAAATAAGCTTGATGCTTCCATCCCAAAACGTAAAATGAACAACAAACGCTCGAGACGCAAGATTTCCCAGCTTAGAAAAATCCTCCCACAAAATTAAAAGAAAGGCGATCGATTACATACCTCAATTCTGATCTCCCGGCTTCGATGAGGTTTCCTTCCTCTTTTTCCACCCCCCCCCCCCCCACCCACCCCAACCCCTCGACCAGGCGGGTTGTCCCAGACAGATTAATGACGGCGGCACCTTTTGTTTAAGTTCTGCCGGACCTCTCCTCTTCCCAAACCCGCTTCTTTCACCAGAACAAACAGCAGAGAAGGGGAGACCGCTTCAACCTTCTTTTTTGTTGTTGGCGCTTTTGCTGCGTTTCGGCCTCACTTAAACGGCGTTTGTGAGATAAAGAGGGGGGAAAAAAAATCTTCAACTTCGTTTCCCCCCGCTAATTTCGTCAAATGGGTTGGGGGTGTGGGTGGGGGGGGGGGGAAAGAGAGAGAGACAAGCGCGAATAGCGGAGCCCGCGATCCTCCTTTATTCCCCTCCTCGAGAAAGGATTTATCTGAAAGGGAATATATTTTTTTTCCTACCCCCTTTTTTTAAAAAAAAAACAAACCTGCTGCAGAGTTTGCCCTCAGGTCACTCACTTCTCCCTGGATTATGGTACCTGGAAGAGGGGGGGGGGGGAGTGGGGGAGGGGAAGGGGTAAAGGTCTCAATCTGAAATAAATTCAGTGAGAAGGTAGGGGTGGTGGGGGGGGAGGAGAGGTGGGGGGGAGGGAAAACCTCGAGGAATTTCAAAAGGGACGAGGAGCGGGCGGCTATGAACCACAGCCAGTGAAACCGCTGCTTCTCCCGCACCTTCTCCTCCTCCTCCTGCAGCGGGGAGCGGCCGAACTCGCACGGTTTCCCCTCACACCGAATTGCACGACGCCGCCGCCTCTGACCCTGCCCTCCACCCCTGACATTCCACCAATCACAAACGCGCTCCCGAAGATTGACATCGCCGATAGCCAATGGGTTACACGAATATAATGATTGACACCTCGTGAAGCCAATCACCTGTCGGCCCTGCCGGCCGTTGGCAGATGATTGACAAACCAATGGAGCAACCAGAGGCAGTAAATAGTGTCAGTTGTTTCTTCGCCAATCACATCCTATAATCGGCAGGATCCTCAATTCGCTTCCGCCCCTTAAGAAGTTAACCAATCAAAACGTGGCGTTTAGTTTGATCGGCGTAGATATTAACCAATAGAAAAATGGAATGGATAAATATTGTCTAAGGAAGGTGGGGTGTTTGACCGTCAGGAAAATGCTCTGCGCCAATAGGATTAATCGTTATTGGAGGGACTGCAGTGCGAAGGAAATTATCAACGGAATTTATGGACAAGTTGATCAGACAAGTGTTATCAGACTTCAAGATAACAGTGAGTAATTTTTTGAATATTCTCTTATCGCCATTAATCATCAGTTATCAATATCTTGTCATTATGAAGTTCCCACTTTGTGATTTGGGTTGTACTAAAATTGCCTTGCTATCTGGCAGGTTGTGAATCTATCCTCGTTGGGCCCAGGAAAACTACCCATCCCACTCCTCCTCCTCCTCCTCGTTGGGCTCAGGAAAACTATCCATCCCACTCCTCCTCCTCGTTGGGCCCAGCAAAACTACCCATCCCACTCCTCCTCCTCTTCCTCGTTGGGCCCAGCAAAACTACCCATCCCACTCCTCCTCCTCCTCCTCGTTGGGCCCAGCAAAGCTACCCATCCCACTCCTCCTCCTCCTCCTCCTCGTTGGGCCCAGCAAAGCTACCCATCCCACTCCTCCTCCTCCTCCTCCTCGTTGGGCCCAGCAAAACTACCCATCCCACTCCTCCTCCTCCTCCTCGTTGGGCCCAGCAAAACTACCCATCCCACTCCTCCTCCTCCTCCTCGTTGGGCCCAGCAAAGCTACCCATCCCACTCCTCCTCCCCTCCTCCTCCTCGTTGGGCCCAGCAAAACTACCCATCCCACTCCTCCCCTTCACCACCCCCCGCACCCATTTTGACAACCCCTTCACGCTTACATAAAATTAAGCAATGGGACTTCCTGCCTTATGTTAAAATGTCGTCTTCAAGAGCAGGTTTGATGAACTGAAAAGTTACCTTAAAAATACCTTTTTTTTTAACTGCTTACACTTCACTTTTGTGAAAGATGACAGCTGGTCGGACAAGTGTTCGGTAGCTGAGTTTTTTCCAGGTATTTTTATTTTTGTTTTGGATTTCCAGCATCCGCATTTTTTTGTTTTTATCTAAGTATTCGCTAGCATTCCTGTTAGACAAACCTGGCTATGCTTCTGAGGAAAGAAATATGGACACGTGATAGGAGCAGTTTGCCAATATTATCCGTATTTGTGTTGAAATGCCAAGCATGGATTCCACTCGCTTGTTCAAAAAAAGTCTTTCTCTGTTGAATTTGCTTGAATGTTTGTTTGTTTCTCTTTGTTTACTCTGCCTGGAAAGCAAAATGCAGCTATGGAGGGTGGACTATCCCAGCATTCATAGCAGTCCGGAAAGTTTTCTATCAATTTTAATTTAATATAGAACGGAGCAATTAACTTCCTAACAAGAGATATTCCAGTAATTCCAGGCACAGCTTGTTTCACTCCTGAGGCATCAGAATATTTTATTTGTATTTCCTGGCCTGATCATACTAATAATAGCAAGCTATTTAAAGAAATGCCATTTCAGTTTTTGGCTAGGTTGTCTGTGTTTGCCATATGAGATGTTGGGAAAAAATGTGTTGCAATAATGTACTATTAACTTGCAATGTGATTTTTGATGCAGCTTTTCTGTTAGTTTATTTTTACATAAGCTTTTAATAACATTATAATTGGATGACATAATTGTCTAATTTCGTTAGTAATAACTTGTGTTAATATGTCTCTTAAAACAAGCAATTTGTGATTAAAAATACAATATCCAAGAATTTCAGGAAGGATGTTCTGGCCCTGGAGAGGGTCCAGAGGAGGTTCACGAAAACGATCCCAGGAATGAAAAGCTTAACATATGAGGAACGTTTGAGGACTCTGGGTCTATACTTGATGGAGTTTAGAAGGACGAGGGGGCATCTGATTGAAACTTACAGAATACTGAAAGGCCTGGATAGAGTGGACATGGGGAAGATGTTTCCATTACTAGGAGAGACTAGGACCCGAGCGAACAGCCTCAGAGTAAAGGGAAGACCTTTTAGAACAGAGATGAGGAGAAACTTCCTTAGCCAGAGAGTGGTGAATCTATGGAATTCATTGCCACAGAAGGCTGTGGAGGCCAGGTCATTGAGTGTATTTAAGACCGAGATAGATAGGTTCTTGATTGGTAAGGGGGTCAAAGGTTACGGGGAGAAGGCGGGAGAATGGGGTTGAGAAACTTATCAGCCATGATGGAATGGTGGAGCAGACTCAATAGGCCGAATGGCCTAATTTCTGCTCCTATGTCTTATGGTCTAACATACAAGACCTTATAATCCTGTGAACTCCATAGAAGGGCAAGGGTAGCAAGCAAGGGCAACGAGTCGCACGCCATCCTGTTTCAGGTATATATCGCCATGCCTTCATCGTCACTGGGTCCTGGAATTCCTACCTAACAACACTGTGGAACTACCTGCATCATACTGACTGTAGCAGTTCAAGAAGGCAGCTCACCACCACTTCTCGAGAACAATTAGGAATGAGCAATTTGTGCCAACCATACACATTTTCTGCAGAAATAAAAATATTATAATCAGATACAATCGTTTTTGTCTGGCTAAAGTTAGCAGTATGACATTAGTAATTCCTCGAAATGCAATTCTAGTGGTGCAGTTAATTTGATGTTAGGTTGAAGTGACTCATTTATGATTGAGGAAATGCATGTTTAGAGTACATCACATGTTTTGGTCAGAACTGATTTTTAAAATTTTATTTATGTATTTCTGTAAATAATTTAAACAAATTTAGAAAAGCTGTGGGTAATTACCTTGCATATTACTTTCTAGAAATGTAACAGTTTCTTGTAAATCTTGTGTGCATTATAATGCAACGACCTTGCGAAGTCATATGATGATACACATGAGGATGGAAGGTTTTGTTTCAGTCCTTGTAAGCTTTTTTATTAATTCATGTGACATTAACATCGCTGGCAAGGCTGGCATTTATTACCCATCCCATTTGCTCTCCAGAGATTGTGATGATGAACAGCCAACTTGAACTGCTGCAGTCCGTGTGATGAAGCTACTCCTGCAGTGCAAAGTAGAAGTACAGGATTTTAAATTTGACATTTTGGGTTACTGCATATAGGATGAATGAACAGGACATAATGGATGGCTCTGTTTTGAAGCTTGGGAAAATAAATCTTATTCTAACAAAAGCATAAGTAAGAGTTTCAATGGCTATGAAGTAGAGACAGGCACTGTTGCCAGAGTAACTACTCTTTGTGTTGGGTAAGATGCGAAGTTGAAGCTCAGCTCAGAATCCAAGAGAACTGTGAAGTTTCGCATGGTGAGATACAGCCTGAGCAAGTGTCTGGGGAGGAACTGGATGAAATTTTGACTTCGCCATGACAATATTAGACAAAAACTAGAACTTTTCATTCACTGCCTTTAACATGGCGAAGCATTCCAAGGTGCTTATTCGGAGCTTTATCAGACAAAATTTGAGACCTAGACAAATTTATTGTTCATGGAATCACAAGAGGATGCAGCACAGAAGGAGACCATTCAGATCATCATGGCTATGCCAGTACTTTGGTAGTGCTGTCTAATGAATCCCATTTCCCTGCTCCTTCACCATAACCTGTGTACTTTTTTCCCTTAGCATTTATTCTGTTTATTTGAATGTTACTATTGAGTTTGCTTCTACCACCCTTTTCAGGGAGTGCATTCCAGATCATTACAATTTGTTAGCTTTTTTATATAAATTGCAAATTCCTTGGGCCAATCTCAACCAAACATCATGGGATTATATCTTGGACCAAAGGGCATGTCGTAGGGGGTTTGACATCGAACCACTCCCGCACTTGAGGGCTTTGGCCTCCTGGCAGGGGATCCCATGGCCCTGCCTACACTGTGTCCCTGTTGACACTGTAACTCAGATATGTTTTAAATAACCTTAACCATACATTTCAAGAAAGGGTGTGACAAATTTGTGTCCTAAATCCCCAACTTCCTTTAATATTTCATTTGTTTCATTTAAATTAAGTTATCTTCTAAGACACTGCAGATTATTACTTAGTAAGAGAAAGCGACAGATGGCATTCGGAGCCAGGGAAGATGAAGAGGCTAGACCAATGAGTTGTCAGAAAGCAACAGGCAGCAATTAGAGGAAGTGAAGATGAAGAGACTAGAGCAAGAAGACAAGAATTTGACAGAGAATAACAGAATGCAAGAAGAACCAATGCTATGACTAAGAGACCAAGATTATTTAAGGAAGTTTTCATCCATGATCCTCAGCATAATTGAGGCAGACCCAGAATTTGATATTGGCAGTAGATCAGAGGAAAAAAGAACCACATTTAATGTGTTGTGTAAATGGTAAAGTACAATTTTTTATCCTTAAGTGAGCCATCTGACCCACTGAATGTTTTCCTTATTGGGAACAACAAAATCAAACTTCTTGAAAAACACAAGAAAATGCAACAGCTGAATAGCCAAAAACTCTCTATTTTGGCTCAAAAAAGAATAAATTCCAATGTGGTCTATCATGAGATATTTAATGTTTCAACCAACATTGAAAATGCGGACTGCGACACAGATTGATATGTTCCTCCTGTCTGCAAAGGACAGGGCCCGGTGCATGAATTTACAGACAGAAGGAGCTTTTCCACACAGTGCCTTTTTCAACTAAACAAAAGCTTGGGGGAACTATCCAGTCATTTCCCATGGCAATGCCTCTACCAATCAGAGTCCAATTACCAACCAATCAGCACTCTCAGCTCATGTAGTATAAATTGTTGATCCCTTTACAATTGGTATTCTTGCGAATCTATCCTGATGAGTGTCAGCCAAAAAACTTCGACAGCATGCCTCTTCAGCAATAAAATAATTATCTGAAAGAAGATAATTTAGTTAAATGTTAAATCTGTTGATCCATATGCCCATAGGGCAAATATCTCAGCTTATTACTTAATAATAGCATTTGTTTGATCTGATTTTTAATGTATTATTTTTAAATTACATCCCTTTATTTCCTGGCTGTAGAATGGGTGGCCCATCTGGTGCTTATGGTAAAAAAAAAGTTTCCTTATGTCACTTTTAATTCTTCTATCAATCACTTTTAAATATTTGACCTCTGGGTACTGACTCTTCTGTACCTCATCATTTACTCTGTCAGTACCTTTCACAATTTTGAATACCTTTACTAAATCTCCCTTTAACTTTCTCTACCAAAAGGAGGACAATTGCAGCTTCTCCAGTCTCTCCACATAACTGAAGTCCCTCATCCCTGGTATAGAGTAATGTTCCACCATTCACGGAGGTTATGTTCCCGCTGAAGAGCAAATGTTACACTCTCTGATCCCGCAACCACCACATGAGACTCGGGCTTCCTTTTAACCAGCTTTATTCAAGCATATGCAAGGGAGCAGCAATCATTCCTAAGAATGAAGACCCAGCTCCCTGATCGATTACATTTCATTATTTTTGTACTATTTTCTTATCATAATACATTTGAATACATCCAATCAGTAACTGACACACCACCTCCATACTATCTCTATCCTGTTGAGTACATAAACATGTGATTTTTGCTATCCAATTATTCTAAATCATGCATACATAATTATACTATCCAATCAGAATTAAGGCACGTATGCATGGACCTTGATTCTTGCAACTTGAGACTACTTGTGCTTCATCAAAGCCCCTTCTTTGTCCATTGTTCATCTTGCCATATCTGAACTAAGACCATCTGCCCCTTCCCTATCTGTCGATGTCTTGCTTTTTGTCTCTACACTGACTCTCAAGGCTGTGCAAGGTTCATCTGGCAATCTTCAACTGCTGATATGCTTAGCAGCCATGTCTGCCTGGAGATCAAGTATTTCCAATGAGTTCTTACTATATTCTTCTTTCAATAAATTTAATTCCCCCTAACACTGCGAAACCTCACAAAAGGCAAAATCGTGAACGAGGAACATGCTTTTTGAATGGGGTCAATTAGATATGCTCCAGCCATGTGAGGGCAGCACTGGTTTCAGCAGTTATTCTACAGCAAATTGTTCTCACTATATCTTCTCGTGCATTTCCAACATGGTTACTGGATATGAGTGTGGAGCAGGAAAGCTGATTTCTAAGGCCAATTATGCCAACTCATCATTGCCTGAGTTGAGATCAGCTATCCCCATACAGATCCATAGATCATCCTAGGCTGTACAGTTCAATTACTCTCTGAATAAACTCTCAAAGATATCAGTAAGTGTATTCTGTAACTGACTCCAACAATTACTTGCCATGTCCTCCATTTTAGCATTGCATTCCAATCCACCAGAGCTCCTTCCTGATATTTCAATACTCCAGCGGTCACGTATAACAGTGTTACATTTGCCAGAAGAAAGCCTCTGCTTGCAAAGATATTTGGCAAAATTAATTAATGATGAAACTGTTTTCTTAGGGTAAATTAACCAATCCCACATTCGAACTTGCACAAAGGATGCACTCGTCAAAGAACCAGTGCAGAGATTCTGACATTTCCGGATTAATCCCTTCCTTTGGGCTGCACTTCAACCTCAACCATTCCAGTCATCATGACTGTCATCTCCCCGGGGAGAGAGGAGAAGAAAATGCAGATAAGTGAATATTTCTCATGCGAAGAGTGATGCAATATACAAAGTACAAAGCGCGAGTCAGTGAAAATGCAAACAAGGAAGTCCCAAAAGGCAGGACTTTACTGTAATTCTACTAAATCTCTTGTGCACCTTCTCCAAGGCCTTCTCATCCTCCTGAAAGAGTGGTGCCCTGAATTAGATGCAGTACTCCAGCTGGGGCCTAACTAGTGATTTCTATAAGTTAAGCATAACTTGCTTTTATACACTATACCTCTGTTTATAAAACATACACGAGAAGTGCAACAGAAAAGTTACAGGAAGTACTGTTGTGTAGTGACGACAGTGCTGTCAGCCTTGTCTCGGTGGTAGTACTTTCACCAGAGCCAATAGGTTGTTGGTTCATGCCCCACTTCTTAAAGTGGCACTTCAGTGCACTGTTAGAAGGGTTGACTTTTGAATTGGATGTTCTCTTGAGTGGATGTAGAGTATCCTGTGTCATTTTTCAAAGAGTGTGGATGATCTCCCTGTCTCCTGGCCAACATGTATTGCACAACCACCATCATTAAAATTGGCTGCATCAGCTGATGATGGAACAGCAGGGGTCAAAATTCTCACTTAGAAACTTAACTGGAATGGTGCCTGTGACACTACATTGATTGCAACTGAAACCTCTTTGCTATCTTCCAAGCTGCGCATGCAATATAAAAATGTTGGTGGTGGTGCCGTTGTACCTGAAAGAATAATAGTCAACAGCAGAGCAAGGTCCCTGACCCACCCCACTCCCATTGCCTCCAGAATCAGAGAGACGTGAAGGTGCACTGCTGCAGGACTAGCTGCCAGCTCGGTATGGGTGTGAGAAGAATGAGCCAAGAGGTGAGGTGCCTTTGTGTGGGGAGGGTGTTTGCTGGGGGTAGGAAATAGATATCTGTGCAGGGTCGCCTGTGAGAATCGGTGGTTGAGGAAAGGGAGGGGGCTGGTCACTGTACCCTCCACTACCAACACCTCTCTCCTCCCAGAGGCTGCTATTAACATGTGGTGACCAGCACTCAGAGCAAGCAACCCCACTCGAATAACAAAGGTTCGAGACAGACAGATCAGTGACGCTTGTGCTCAGTGGGTCATGGCAGTCACAGTGGATGTGGATGAGCTTATATTCCGTTGTTTATAATCATCTGCTACGCTCAGCAAACCCTATGTAGCACCTGCAGCTTCAGCAAGTCGAGGCAACCACCTTCTAATTCTGCATCATCGGTGGCCTGAGCAGGGTTGCCATTGGGCAATGCTGGGATCTCCATCTTTCTTGTTACTTAAGTTTCTCCAGCCCTACAAGCCTTCAAGATGTCTTGGATCCTCCAATTCAGGCTGTTGCCTATCCCTGTGATGGACCTGCCCTGGGAGTGTTTTGAAGGATGAATGATCTTGAACCAGACCCTCAAATTTTGGTACGATCTGGTTAGAGACCAATGACTTTCTGATTAAAGGAGACAAATTTTGAAATCCCAGGTACCTAAGGAAGCGAATAAAGCCACAAAGCTCCCTGGCTTTAAACAAACCAAAATAACCTTTACTATACAAAGTCAAAAAAGTAAAACAATTTACAATATCTATCTTATAATCTAATATTTAGAATTAACATGAGGTACATAGGAATGAACAGGCAAACTGTGGGTGAACATACCACACTGCACGATAAATGGTCGGTGAGAGCAAGACAGATTCCACGGATTTCTCAGCAACCTACCAGATGTAACTGTCCATTGTGAGTTAGGTAATGCCATTTTTTTTAAAAAACTGTCCCTCTCATGAGGTATTTCAAACCTTTACTTTTAAAGGTCTGGCCTCCAAATTCCCTCGGAAGCCACTCTGACTCGGACTGCCTCAATGACTGCTCACTTCCTGATGGTTTAATCTCTTCTTCTCCTGAGATGGTGTTTTACTCACTTCCTAAGGCAGCACTGCCACACAGACACAACTCCAGCTCTTCAGCCATGCCGAATAGAATTCCACTGCTCCAAGGGGTTACCTTTTGCTTCAGCAGTCCTCAAATACCTTCTTCCTTTTCAGCTCTCCAGGGCTTTTCTGAGCCCTATCTGTGAGGAGCCAGCACACAGCATCTCTTTCCATGCTTGGAGTCTCTTCCTTTGCTCCTCTCCCAGTGGTTTCTCTCCCCGATGGTCTCCTCTTCTCGGTGGTTCCTTCCTTGGTGGGTCTCTCTCTGGGTCCACCCTGTCTGTGTTCTCCCCCAAGGTTCCTCTTTCTCTGGACTCCCCACCCCTACTCCCTGCTCCCCGCTTTCTGGTTCCTCTCTCCTCTTTCTCGGGATTCCTCCTTTTTATGATCCCTTAATGGGTCCATTGACTGTTTTCCTGCTGCAGAGGCACCCTGGTGATCTCTGAAACAGCCCCTGAAGTACCCAGGACTGAACGTGTGCTGCCTGTCCTGCTCCACACATATGCCCGAACTCCCAGGACATGCCGGGACTTGTAATCCTTGGCCCCCACCCAGAAAACATCTGAGACAGGTAAGTTTGCGTTTCTTGGCAAGGACAATGTAGGGGAAGGTTTATTCAAGTATTGAAAAACAAGGGCTTGGCCTGCTTCATTATATGAGGAATTCTAAAAGTAGCTGAGCACTGTGCAATCATCAGGAGCTGCTGCACCTTTGACCTTCTGGTAGAGAGAAAGTCATTGAGGAAGCAACTGAACATAGTTAAGCCTAAGATGGTGTCCTGAAGAACTCTTGCAGTCATATGCTGTGGCTTGGATGGTTGCATCCAGCAACCACAATCATCCTGCATTTGTGCCAGCCACTGGAGAGTGCCCCCCTCCCCATTACCATTGGCTTCAACTTAATGAGAGGCTCCTTGGGGCTGCACTGATGAAATGTTTCTTTGATGTCAGGGACAGGCACTCTCGCCATAAGTGTGGAATTCAGCCCAGGTCGATATGTAGCTCAGGGCTGTAATATGATCTGGTGCCAAGTGGTGCTGGTAGAAACTAAACAGAACACCAATGGGCTTTTTGTAATGCATTCCAAGTGGTTGCACTGGTTGCATTTCCTCAATTTCTTTATCTCAGATTTCAAAAGTGATCAGGAAAACTTAAGAAACAAATAGAGCAGCTGGCTTTGGGAAGGGGGTGGTTCGAATGAAAAGGTATGAATAGATGAGCAGAATCTTTCAATAACTCCAACTAGTGTTGAAGTGGGCTTTTCTATCAAAGACCATTCTCTATAGACATTTCTTGGTCTCCAGTATAAAAATTAGAACCTCACAAAATGAATGGTAAGGAGCTGCCACCCCGTATTATGTGAGAATGTTTATGCATGGGTGTTATGCAAGCAAACAATACAATGCCATGCGCATGCAATGGTTAAGGTACACGCTGTTTGTTTACCAGAAGCTAGGCACTTGGCAGGTCTTTTACAAGTTTCCATTCAGCTAGAGATTTCACAATCACGCTGCCTGGTTAAATTAAAAGTAACCCATCCCATAGATAGGGTTCAAAATAAACAGGGAAGCGGGCAAATTCACCCTCGAAAGCCCGCCAAAACATCCAGAAAAATTCAATCACAGGAGCGACCAATGAGAGGCAAGTTGCCCCATACATGGAAGTGACAGAATCAGTGAGGAGTTCCTCCTCCAATCACAGGCTGTTTCTCTCCCACATTTGCTGCTGACAGGCACACTCATGAACCCAAGAGCGCCAAGCGCAGGAGAGAAACCACCTATGATTGGAGCAACAGCGAGCAGTGGGAAGATGAGTTGCAATGTGGCAGCTCAAGCACCAGAGCGGCGGCAGCGAGAGAGCAGGTGAGGCAGTGGAGGAGCAAGGCTGCAGGGATGGGGCAGAGGCTGTGGGTTGGGGGTGGAGAGACTGCCCATCTTACTCATTCAATGCAACATGGCAACATTACCTGTTAATGTTAACGCTGTCTTCCTCTCCACAGATGCTGTCAGACCTGCTGAGTTTTTCCAGCAATTTTTGTTTTCACAGAATCTCAGTGCAGAAGTGGCCCTTTGGCCCATCGAGCCTGCACTGACACGTGAGAAACACCTGACCTATCTATCTAATCCCATTTACCAGCACTTGGCCCATAGCCTTGAATGTTATGACGTGCCAAGTGCTCATCCAGGTACTTTTTAAAAGATATGAGGCAACCTGCCTCCACCACCCTCCCAAGCAGCGCATTCCAGACCGTCACCACCCCCTGGGTAAAAAAAAGTTTTTCCTCTCATTTCTCCTCCTCCCCCCCCCACCAAACCTCCTGTCCCTCACCTTGAACTTGTTTCCCCTCGTGACTGACCCTTCAACTAAGGGGAACAGCTGCTCCCTATCCAACCTGTTCATGCCCCATAATCTTGTACACCTCGATCATGGCACCCCTCTTCTCTGCTCCAACAAAAGCAACCCATGTCTATCCTACCTCTCTTCATAACTTAAATGTTTTATCCCAGGTAGCATCCTGGTGAATCTCCTCTGCACCCATTCCAGTGCAATCACATCCTTCCTATAATGTGGCAACCAGAACTGCACACAGTACTCAGCTGTGGCCTCACCAAGGTTCTATACAACTCCAACATGACCCCCTTACTTTTGTAATCTATGCCTTGATTGATAGAGGCAAGTGTCCCATATGCCTTTTTCACCACCCCGCAAACGTGCCCCTCCGCCTTCAGAGATCTATGGACACACATGCCAAGGGCCCTTTGTTCCTCAGAACTTCCTAGTGTCATGCCGTTCATTGAATATTTCCTTGTCAAATTACTCCTTCCAAAGGGTATCACCTCACACTTGTCAGGGTTGAATTCCATCTGCCACTTATCTGCCCATTTGACCATTCCGTCTATATCTTTCTGTAGCCCAAGACACTCAACCTCACTGTTAACCACCCGGCCAATCTTTGTGTCATCTGCAAACTTACTAATCCTGTCATCTATGTCGTTTATAGAAATGACAAATAATAGGGGATCCAGCACAGATCCCTGTGGTACGCCACTGGACATTGGCCCCCAGCCACTAAAGCAGCCTTCTGAAATCACCCTCTGCCTCTTACAACAAAGCCAATTTTGAATCCACTTTATCAAATTACCCTGTATCCCATGTGCATTTGCCTTCTTTATAAGTCTCCCATGTGGGACCTTGTCAAAGGCTTTACTGAAATCCATATGAACTACATCAACTGCACTTCATCTGCATACCTGGTCACCTCCTCAAAAAATTCAATCAAATTTGTTAGGCATGTTTTAGGTTTGCAGCATCCGCAGTATTTTGGTTTTAACATTACCTGTTTGTCGGGTTCAGTGAGTGTGTGGACTGAATCACCTGCCTGCACACTAGTGGCCGGACACAGATGATGAAGGCTGGGGCTTGCCACCCCACAAGCACACCTGCTGGCCTTTAATCCTCTGGTTCAAAAGAGAGGGGGGAGGCTTTGGGGTGGTGGTGGTGGGGGAAGTGAAGAGGCTTTGTGGGGGAGGAGGAGGAGATGAGGGGCTGTTGGGGGGAGGAGAGGAGAGGCTGGGGGGGGTGAAGGGGAGAGGCTGTGGGCGGGTGTGTGGAGCTGTGAAGTTGAGAAGCTGAGAGAAGGAGAACAGTTTTAAGGAATACTCAGCTAACTGGGAGCCAGGAAATCTTGAAGTCACTGAGATAATGAATTCCTTGCCAATGAATGTGGAGCCTCTTGCTTAAGGCTCCCAAAGTTCAGGAGCTTCTGTATTGGGAGAATTGGAATCGATGCTATTGTAATGAACACTCAATTGAACAACTTAATACTGAACAGTTAATTTATAAGAAAGATTTGCATTTATGTGTTATCACACCTCAAAGCATTTCACATACTGTGAATTACTTGAGGTGCAATAATTGTCAGAGACAGCTATGCAACTATTTGGCGTATACTAAGATCCCAGTTAGTGAGAATGGAAAAGCCCAGAAAATCAAAAAATCCCTAAAAAAAATATAATTTTTGACCCCTGATAGTTTATATTTTATTCACATTTACAACCCTGTAATATTTATGTTGCCATACTTACTAATGGAGAAGTTAAAAGTGGAATTTTATTATATCAAGGCATTCACAAGCATCGTAGTGTTATGGAATTGGCCACAGAAGAATTGAAAAAAAATCAAGTAAGTCAGCTACCCTGGAATCTGGATAAAAATCATTAGGGTTGAGCTGAGGTTTCAGAATGGGCCACTTACTCCTCTGTCAATAAGGGGCATTGGGCAATGATAAATCTACTGAAGTGAAATTACTTTTAAGATAAACCAACATCAGATAAATCAAGTCTACAACAAAATCAAATGATTACATTGTCAGTGAATATTTCGTGTGAATTCTACACCAAACATGGTAGCTCGACACGATGACAGCCATGAGGAATTTATAGATTTTAAACCTTATTAAGCCAGGTGTAATTATAGTAGCTTCACAGAGCTCCTGAGCAAATTATATTAGCTCTTTGGAAGGAATGAGGCTTGGAATCAAGCCCTTTGGATAAAATAGAAATTATTTGTGATGAACACATATGGAAAATTTGTTCAAAAGAATACAAGACAAAGAAAACCTATCATTCGTGGGCAATAAGCTGTGATTTCACCTGCCAAGCTGCTGCATTTCGTGCAGGTACTGCCAGTTGTTCATGCCATATTACCCTTTGAATTGGCAATATTATGCATTGAAATACTTTGATCTAGTATCCATGCTCAACAAGGGATGCTAATACCAAGGGATTTCATTTTTGGAATACCTCCTGCTAGTGAACTGAAAGGACAATTTCCAGACCACAGTTAAACACATTCAGATTTAGTCATCACCTCTCAACTGGCAAATTTAAGAAATATCCTGAAACATGCTAGAAATAAAATTTAGATCATGACAATTTATTTCCAACACTTGCCCAAACAGCAAAGTCAGTGGTAAACTGAAATTCTTCCTGTATTTTATCAGCTGAAAACACGAGTAATTAACACCAAACCCTGCAATATTACTGGCCAGTGAAATAAGGCAATTGCTAGGGAAACAGATTCCCAGTGAAAAAAAATGCCCATATAATTTTCACACAACAGCAAATATCAGACTTGCATTTCATCATGGAGGCATAAATGTAAATCTTTCCTGCATTTGTTTAGACTTGGGAAGAACAAATACTTTGAGAAAAGTTTGGCAGACTTTGATCTAATCACTAATATCTGAAAGTTAGATTAATTTCCTACATTACAGAAGTGATGAAACATTTTAAAATGCCCTTGATAAGAACTTAGGACTTTACAAGACTTATATTTTAAAATATCTCCTTTAACTAGAGGTAAAATTGGGAATTCCGGAAGCATCCTAGTTTGGAGACAGGCCTGTGTGGTTTAGTTGCCATGGGTGTGAAACACAAACAGAAACCTAGTGAAATCAATTGAGTTTTCACACTTGCCCACAATGATTCACAGTAAAAAGACAGCTGTTTTGTGAGACAAAGGAGATACTGCTGTGTGGATAAACAAAGTAGCTATTGCTGCGGAGAAGCAGAATGCTTATGAAAATTGGTTTTCTGACCTAAAAGAAAGAGACAGAACCGATAGGACTTTTGGAGATTTAAGGAACAAGGAGTCTAGATGGGCCTTGCTGGTGGAAATCGGATCTGATATGATAGACAGAGCTAAGCGATCCCACAGCCATTGGATCAAGTCTAAGCTCTGCAGTTCTGCCGCATCCAGTCGTGATAGTGGTGGAAAATTAAACAACTCGCTGGAGGAGGCTTCACAAATATCCCCATCCTCCATGATGGGGGATCCCAGCTCATCAGTGCAAAAGACATAGCTGAAGCATTTGTAACCATCTTCAGCCAGACATGCCCGGTGGATATATCATCTCAGCCTCCTGAGGTCCCCAGCATCGCAGAGCCAGCCTTCAGCCAATTCGATTTACTCCACTGTGATATAAAGAAACTGCTGAAGGCACTGGATACTGCAAAGGCTATGGGCCCTGACAATATTTCAGCAATAGTACTGAAGATTTGCACTACAGAACTTGTTGCACCCCTAGCCAAGTTGTTCCAGTACAGCGACAACACTGGCATCTACCCGGCGATGTGGAAAATTGCCCAGGTATGTCCTGTACACAAAAAGCAGGACAAATCCAACCCAGCCAATTACTGCCCCAACAGTCTACTCTTGATCATCAGTAAAGTAATGGAAGGGGTGCTATCAATGGCAATAACCTGCTCAATGATGTTAAATTTGGGTTTTGCCAGGGTCACTCGGCTCCTGACTTCATTGCAGCCTTTGTTCAAACGTGGACAAAAGAGCTGAACTCCTGTGGTGAGGTGAGAGTGACGACCCTTGATATCAAGGCAACATTTGACTGAGTGTGGCATCAAGGAGCCCTAGAAAAACTGGTCAATGGGAATCGGGTAGGGGGTGGGGGGAACTCTTCACTGATTGGAGTCATACCTTGCACAAAGGAAGATGGTTGTGGCTGTTGGAGGTTAATCATCTCGGTTCCAGAATATCACTGCAGGAGTTCCTCAGGGTAGTGTCCTAGGTTCAACTATCTTCAGCTGCTTAATCAATGACCTTTCTTCCATCGTAAGGTTAGAATTGGGGCTTTTCGCTGATGATTGCACAATGTTCAGCACTATTCATGACTCCTCACGTACTGAAGCAGCCCACATCCAAATGTAAGAAGTTCTGGACAATATCCAGCCTTGAGCTGACAAATGGCAAGTAACATTTGCACCGCACAAGTGCCAGGCAATGACCATTTCCAACAAGAGAGAATCTAACTAACATGCCTTGACATTCAATTGCGTTACCATCACTGAATCCCTCACTATTAATGTCCTGGGGGTTGCAGGAACTGAACTGGACTAGCCATACAAATGCTGTGGCTACAAGAGCAGGTCAGAGGCTAGGAATCTTGTGGTAAGTAACTCACTTCCTGACCCTCCAATGCCTGTCCGCCATCTACAAGGCACAAGTCAGGGGTGTGATGGAATACTCTCCACTTGCCTGGATGAGTGCAGCTCCAACAACACTCCAGAAGCTTGACGCCATCCAGGACAAAGCAGCCTGCCTGATTGGCATCCCTTCCACTAACATTCACTCCCTCCACCATAGTGGCAACAGTGTGTACCATTAACCTAAGAAATAGGAACAGGAATAGACCATTTGGCCCCTCGAGCCTGCTCCACAATTCAATAAGATCATGGCTGAAGATCTTGTGTTTCGATTTCCATATTCCTATCTTAATCCCAATGACCTTAGATTCTTGTTAGGCAAGGGAATCAATCTACCTCTGCCTTAAAAATATTCAATGATCCTGCCTCCACCATCTTCTGAGGCAGAGAATTCCAAAGCCTCACAACCTCTGAGAAAAAAATTCTCCTCATCTCTGTTCTAAAAGGGCGATTCCCCCCTAATTTTATAACAGTGCCCCCTTTCTGGACTCACCCACAACAGGAAACATCCTTTCGATGTCTGCCTTGTCAAGGCCATTCAGGATCTTGTATACTTCAGTCGTCACCCCTCACACATCTAAACTCCAGTGGAAACAAGCTCAGTCTGCCAAACCTTTCCTCATAAGACAATCCACTCAATCCAGGTATCAATCCAGTAAACCTCCTTTGAAACGCCTCCAATGCATTTACATCCTTCCTTAAGTAAGGAGTCCAAAATTGCACACAGTGTTCAAGGTCTCACCAATGCTCTGTGTAACTGAAGCATAACATCCTTACTTGAATGTTCAATCCCTCTTTAATGAAGGATAGCATTCCATTAGCCTTCATAATTACTTGCTGTACCTGCATTCTAACTTTTTGTGACTCGTACTAGAACACCGAGATCCCCCTGTACCTCAGAATTATGCAGCTGTCCTCCATTTAAGTAATTATTTGCTTTTTTTGTTCTTCCTGCCAAAGTGAACAATTTCACGTTTTCCCACATTGAACTCCGTTTGCCAGATCTTTGCCCACTCAATCTATCCAAATCCATCTGCAACCTCCTCATGTCCTCTTCACAATATACTTTTCTACCTATCCCTGTGTCATCTGCAAATTTAGCGACCATGTCTTCGCTCCACTCATCTAAGTCATTGATGTAAATCGTAAAAAGTTGAGGCCCCAGTACAGACCCCTGTGGGACTCCACTCGTCACATCAGAATCAGAAAAAGACCCATTTATGCATACTCTCTGCTTTCTGTCAGCGAGCCAATCTTCTATCCATGTTAATATGTTACCCATTACACCATGCACTTTTTTTATTTTCTGTAATAATCTTGAATGTGGCACCTTATCAAATGCCTTCTGGAAATCCATGTGCAGTACGTCTACAGGCTCCCCTTTATCCACTGCGCATGTTACTCCTTCAAAAAACTCAAATAAATTGGTTAAATATGATTTTCCTTTCACAAAACCATGCTTACTCTTCCTAATTGCCTTGAGCTCTTCTAAGTGCCCAGCTATAACCTCCTTAATGATTGATTCTAGTAACTTCCATAAGACATAGGAGCAGAAATTAGGCCATTCGGCCCATTGAGTCTGCTCCTATGGCTGATAAGTTTCTCAACCCCATTCTCCTGCCTTCTCCCCTTAACCTTTGATTCCCTTACCAATCAAGAACCTATCTATCTCTGTCTTAAGTACACTCAATGACCTGGCCTCCACAGCCTTCTGTGGCAATGAATTCCATAGATTCACCACTATCTGGCTAAAGAAGTTTCTCCTCATCTCTGTCCTAAAAGGTCTTCCCTTTACTCTGAGGCTGTTCCCTCGGGTCCTAGTCTCTCCTAGTAATGGAAACATCTTCCCCATGTCCACTCTATCCAGGCCTTTCAGTATTCTGTAAGTTTCAATCAGATGCCCCCTCGTCCTTCTAAACTCCATCAAGTATAGACCCAGAGTCCTCAAACGTTCCTCATAGGTGCTGGCTATTGAAAGCAGTCTGTGGGAATGGGGAAGTTGGAGATTTGTTGAGGGGGTAGAGGAGAAGATAATTGTTATGGAATATGTTGAATGGGGCAAATGCACTCAGTTGGGGGTTGCTGTGGCAATATTTACTGAGTGACGGAGGGCTGACAAGGGGAGCACTGCATTCAATGGTGGAGCTCCATTTCTGGTGCTGAAAACATTCATGCTGCCATAGTTTCAGCTGTTTTCAGACATTAAGCTTAGTGTTGGGGTAGAGACTACACTAAGGTGAGAGGACATTTTCAGTGGTGGATTGCACGCTTCTGATGGATACCTTTTCTTGGCAGATGGATTGAAAAAAATCAGGATTTTTATTTTTGCAACTGGAGAATTATTAGATGTGAAATTCAGCATGTGTGGCTGGGCTGATTTTTTAGTTGTTTCATTGAGCAGAAAATTAGGTGAGCGTGAATTGGATGCAGTAACCTTCAGGTCAATTTTTTCCCCCAAGTAATACTCCTTCACATACTAGTACAATACTATATCAGATATTTTGATACACAACATTTAATTGGAATAGATTTACTTTCAAAGTTGATGGGTCATGTTGGAATTCATGAAGTTAAACGTGTAATGGGCAAAAGAGGAAGCATTGAGTTTGTGTTTAGCAGGGAATGTGAGGAAAGTATAATAATTTTCATAATATTCTGGTTTATTGTGATGTAGGTCACCGGTCTGTGTGTAGATGATTTGGTCTGTGTGATTTAATTACCTTGGAGTCAGGTAGACTGCAAGCTTGAAATTATCACAAGAAGTTAGGTGTAGAAATGTACTTGCAATGCTGATGACTAAACATGGATGGGGTCTTGGCATGTAAGGTGTGAAGGAAATTTGCAATTTTAGATAAGGGAGGGAGTTGGTTGGATTTAAAAATGATGTTAGGATGTTTACAACCAGCCAGATAAGCAATGCTAAGCAGTGTGTTTATTTTTCCCAAAGGTTCCTGACAATTTTGGCAACATGAAAGATTTTTATATTATGGAAAAGGTAAAGTTCCAAAGACACAATGAACAATGGAATTTACATATTAAAAAAAGAATAACCTATATCAAGAAGAAGGAAAGGCTATGTTGTGGTGGGGGGATGGGGGCGGGCATGTAAGATCCAGCAGGAGTGTGTGAAACAGCCTTCTGGAAGCCTCCAGTCATTTGTGCATAAGCCTGCTATATCCAGTAACTAAGCTTTTGGAGACAAGCTTTTGGAATTCCACTGTCAAGTTCGTACTTTGGTAACTTGCTTGTTTTTTTTTAAATTTAATCTAAAATCTATTTTGGGCTATTGCCATAAAGAGGGTGTGTAATTTTAGAGTCCGGTTAATTAGGAATTTTTCAACTTATTATATTAAGTAATTGTCACCACGGAAACAGGCCCTTCAGCCCAACATGTCTGTGCTAGCCATCAAGCATCTATCTATTCTAATTCCATTTTCCATCTCTTGGCCCTTAGCCCTGTATGCCATGGCGTTTCAAGTGCTCATCTAAATACTACTTGAATGTCGTAAGGGTTCCTGCCTCTACCATCCTCTCAAGCAGTGTGTTCCAGATTCCCACCACCTTCTGGGTGAGAATTTTTTTCTTCAAATCCTCTCAAAACCTCCTGCCCCTTACCTTAAATCTATGCCCTTTTGTTATTGACACCTCTACTAAGGGGAAATGTTTCTTCCTATCTATCCTATCTATGCCCCTCATAATTTTGTATACTTCTATCAGGGCCCCCCTCAGCCTTCTCTGCTGTAAGGAAAACATCTCAAGCCTATCCAGTCTCTCTTCATTGCTGAAAAGCTCCAGCCCAGGCAACATCCTTGTGAATCTCCTCTGCACCCTCTCCAGTGCAATCACATCCTTCCTATAGGATGGCGTCCAGAATTGCACACAGCACTCCAGCTGTGGCCTAACTAGCATTTTGCACAGCTCCAATATAACCTCCCTGCTCTTATTTTATGCCTCGGGTAATAAAGGCAAGTGTCCCATATGCTTCCCTAAATACCTTATTCACCTGTGCTACTGACTTCAGGGATCTATGGACATGTGCACCAAGGTTCCTCTGATCCGCTGTACTTCCTAGGGTTCTACCATTCATTGTGTATTCCCTTGCCGTGTTAGTCCTCCCGAAATGCATCACCTCGCACTTCTCAGGATTAAATTCCATTTGCCACTGCTCTGCCTATCTTAGCAGCCCATCCATATCATCCTGTAATCTAGGGCTTTCCTCCTCATTATTTATGACACCACCAATTTTCGTGTCATCTGCAAACTTACTGATCATACCTCCTATATTCACATCTAAATCGTTAACGTACACTGCATACAGGAGGGTCCTAGCACCTATCCCTGCAGTACATCTCTTGTCACAGGCTTCCAATCGCAAAAACCACCTTCAACCATCACCTTCTGCCTCCTGCTGATAAGCCAATTTTGGGTCCAATTTGCCAAATTGCCCTGGATCCCATGGGCTCTTACCTTCTTGGCCATTCTCCCATGCGAGACCTTGTCAAAAGCCTTACTGAAGTCCATGTAGACTACGTCAACTGCACTACCCTCATCTACACAACTAGTCACCTCCTCAAAATTCAATCAAATTTGTTAGACATGATCTCTCCCTGACAAAGCCATGCTGACTATCCATGATTAATCCCTGTCTCTCCAAGTGGAGATTAATCCTATCCCTCAGAGCCTTTTCCAATAGTTTCCGTACCACTGATGTTAGACTCACTGGCTTTTAATTATCTAGTTTCTCCCTACCACCCTTCTTGAATAATGGTACCACATTCATTTTCTTCCAATCCTCTAGCACCTCTCCTGTGGCCAGAGAAGATTTGAAAATTAGCGTCAGAGCCCCGACAGTCTCCTCCCTTGCCTCACATAGCAGCCTAGGATACATCTCATCTGGGCCTGGGGATTTATCCACTTTTAAGCCTGCTAATACCTCCTCCCTTTCGATGCTAATTTGTTTAAGTATTTCGCTGTTCCCCCTCCCTGATTTCTACACCTACATCGTCCTTCTCCATAGTGAACACAGATGAAAAGTAATCATTTAAAACCTCACCTACATCCTCCGGCTCCATGCACAGATTGCCACTTTGGTCCCTAATGGGCCCTACTCTTTCCCTGGTTATTCTCTTGCCCTTAATTTATTTATAAAATGCCTTGGAATTTTCCTTTTATCTTGCCCAGTGCTTTTTCATGCCCCCTCTTCGCTTTCCTAATTACTTCTTTGAGCACAACCCCCCAACCCCTACATTTTGTATACTCCTCTAGGGCTTCTGCTGTTTTCAGCCCTCTGTATCTGCCATAGACCTCCTTTTTTTTCCCCCTTATCCAATCCTCTATATCTCTTGGCATCCAGGGTCCCTGGACTTGCTGGTCCTACCCTTCACTTTTACTGTAACATGTTGGCTCTGATCTCTCATTATTTCCTTTTTTAATTGTCTTCCACTGGTCTGGTATAGACTTTTTCCTACAAGTAGCTGCTCCCAGTCCACTTTGGCCAGATCCTGTCTTATTGGTCTTCCCCCAATTCAGGACCTTTATTTCAGGTCCATCTTTGTCCTTTTCCATAACTATCAAATCTTAGAGTTATGGTCAGTATCCCCAAAATGCTCCCCCACTGACACGTATACACTTGCCCAGCTTCATTCTCTAAGATTAGGTCGACCCTGTTCTCTTGTAGGACATTCTGTGTTGGCTCAAAAAGCTTTCCTGGATGCACTTGAAGACTTCAGCCCCCTCTAAGCCTTTCACACTAAGACTATCCAGTTAACATTGGGGAAGTTGAAATCCCCTTCTATTATTACCCTATTATTTTTACACTTCCCTGAGATTTGCCTACATATCTGCTCCTCTATCTCCCCTTCCACTATTGCTCTTTCAGTTTTACTCCTCCCCCCCTTGTGCAGCTGAGCCATCCACAGTGCCATGAACGTGGCCATGGTTGTGCACTCCCAAGGAACCTTCAGCCTTTTCCAACACAGAAAAGCAGTTCTTGAGTGAGATGCACAATAGGGCTTTCCTGACTACCTGCCTGTCTTCCTTCTTCTGACTGATGGTCACACATTCTCTCTCTGACTGCCCTTCCTTAAGCTGCGGAGTGACCACATCTAAAAACATTCTATCCAAATAACCCTCAGCCTTGTGGATGCACCACTGTGTCTCCAGCTGACGCTCAAGCCCTGAAACCCATTGCTCAAGCTAGTCAAGCTGGTGGCACTTCCTGCACATGTGGTCATCCAGACTGCAAGGAGTGTCTAAGAATTGCCACATGCTGCAGGCAATACAACACATGGGACTGAGCTCCCTCATATACTTTTTTGTTTGTTTTTATTCAAAGACTATTTCCTTAAATTTAGCCCCGTTCTGCTCCCTGGAGTCTGGCTCTTTGCATGCCCCGCTCTGCTCGCTTACTCTATTTGTAGCCTTATGTATGTGCTTCAAACCTTTTCTTTTGTTGTTAAATATGTTAATTTAATTTTTTAAATCGCTAAAGGTCTTAGTGGACTCCTTACTTCTGAATTCAGTGCACACAACTTGTAATAAATACAAATTGCAAAACCATTATGACAGTGTGGCCAAGTTTTCCTTGTGGATTTGGTCCACCTGGCACACATCATCTGCCACATCATAACAAAATAAGGGGTTCTTTGTGGGATATTTGAATTTCCTTGATTGGTTTGGAGTTGGTGAATCTTAAGGCTATGAGTACGAGAAGTACATTGAACTCAGGAGTTGACATAAGGGTTTTAAAGTGGTGAGACTGTAAAAATGGCTTTATCCATTGCACAAACTTTTCTGCGAGTAGAAGATATAACCGGTTTACAAAAAGTATTAAAGGGTAAGTTAACAGAATTGGCAGATATGTTGCAGTTGAGGTTAACTGTAGGGGCAAAGAAAGCAAACGTTGTTGGAATGATAGCACAGTATTTGAATTTAGATGGTATACCCTAAACTAGTGAGTCACAGGTGGAGGTAGTGAGACTTCAGTTACAAATGAAGCAGCTTAAACATGAACAAGCAATGGAAATGAAAGAAACTGGAATTAGAAGCAACAGGAAAAGAAAAGGAAAGAGAAATGGCATTTTAAAGAAAGCAAGCAGAAAGGTAAGAAAGAGAAAGAAAATAGGGAAGGGAATTGGAACTGGAGAAATTAACAAGCGAGGAAAGAGAAGAGAGAGAGAGAGAGGGAATACCAGCTTAAAAAGCTGCGAATTTAAAAGAGATTTCAGATGTTGAGGAAGGTTCTCATGTGGAAACAGCCACTTCCAGTCGAAAGCCCAGTGGGGAGATGTTCAAATTTGTACAAGCTCTTCCAAGTTTTAAGAAAGGAATATAGAGACGTTCTTTATCTCGTTTGAGAAGATAGGTAAGCAGATGAAATGATCACAAGAAATCTGGACATTGCTTTTACAGACTAGGTTGGTAGGTAAAGCTTATGAAGTTTATGCTTAATGGATTATGATGCAGTAAAAAGGCTATTTTGAGTGCATATGCGTTGGTTCCTGAGGCATTCAGGTAGAAATCTAGGAATATAAAGAAACAGCCTGATTAAACTTATATTGAGTGTGAGAGTGTAAAACAAAGTAATTTTGACTGGTGGATATGGGCATTAAAGGTAGAGACAGCATATGCAGCTCTTAGAGAAATAATTCTTGTGGAGAGAATTTAAAGATTCAATTCCTTCGGAAGTGAGAACTCGTGGAGGAACAGAGGGTTAAAATGGCAAGACAAGCAGCAGAGATCGCTGACGATTGAGTTAGTTCACTGATCTGATTTTTTTCTGTCACCTTTTTAATCAGAGAAGGATAGAAAGTGGGAGTGTAAAAGGAAGGCAGGTAGTTAGTGAAGAGAAAGAGTAGTTGGAAATTCTCAGGAAGTTTTCTCTCATCCCAAAAGGGAAGATGCTGAGGGTAGAAGTGACACTTGAAAATTGAGGTGTTCTCATTGTAACAGGAAAAATCTGTTGCAGTAATTGGAATGCGCAAAGGTCCTGGAAGTAAGAGTACTATGGGTTCTGAGGTCCAGGCACAGGAAAAACTGGTGTTTTGTGTGCAGGTAAAGCAGGAAGAATCAGTGATAGGTAAAGAAGTGGGAATGTGTTCACAATTTACCCAAGGGAGTTCTGAAGAGCAGGTTGCAGAAATAGTTAAAAGATTTTGTGTGTGAAGGGAAGGTTTTTCCATGTCTCCAGAGTGGAGTAGGTAAAGATGTTAAAATTTTAAGAGGCACAGGGGCTAGTCAGTTCTTAACGTTATGGAATAGTGATATTTGTTGTTCAAAGGGAGTATTGCAGAAAAAAAGTGATGTGGAGATATTAAATCTATTCCATTGTGGAAGATAAAGAGTAAGTAGAAAACAAGTGAGGTGGAAAAATTGCCCATTGCAAGGGTTCTATTTACTTTAGGTATTGATATAGCAGGGTCACAGATGTGGGTGATGCCTACAGTAGTCAAGCAGCCTATGGAGGTGCATTCAACAGAGATGTTGCAGAAAGAGCACCCTGGATTATTTCCAGAATGTGTAGTAACGAGATCACAAACTCACAGGTTAAAACAGGAAGGGGTGGAATTTGATAGGCATGGAAAAGGTGCTGATATTCAATTAGCTGATACTATCTTTGTTCTGGGAGAGAGAATGGAGGAGAATGAAGCTGAAGTGTTTAGCTCAAGGATGTTGGTAAAGTTACAACAAAAGGATCCATGAATAAAGCAGTTATATCAGACAACTTACTCAGAAGCAGAGGTGGAATGTATTCCAGAATGTTATTACCTTAAAAGTAATGTGTTAATGAGGAAGTAGAGGCCGTATCATGTTTCAGCAGATGAAAAATGGATGGAAGTACATCAGATTGTTATACCATTTGGATACAGAAATGGGATATTGAGAGTAGCTCATGAAATTCCAATGGAGGGACATTTACAAGTTAGGAAGACTCGGGCGAAAAGACAAAAACACTTCTATTGGCCTAGATTGCATAATGATGTAGCTAAATTCTGCAGAATATGTCACACATATCAGGTGATGGGGAAACCTCAAACAGTGCTTAAACTGGCACATTGAATTCAAATTCGAGCATTTGAGGAATCTTTTACTCGGGTCTTGATTGATTGTATAGGACCCCCCCCCACAAGACTAAAAGTGGAAATCAGTGCTTGCTCAATAATAGATGTGTCTACAAGGTTTTCAGAAACAATACCTTTGTGAAATGTTACAGTCAAGAGAATTGTGGAAGAATTGACTAAATATTTTACAAGATATGGTTTGCCAAAAGGAATACAATCGGATCAAATGTCATGTCACAGCTGTTTAAAGAAGCAATGAACAGTTTTGAGATAAAACAGTTTAAGTGAACAGCTTACCATCCTGAATAACAAGGTGCTTTGGAAAGATGTTATCAAACTTTAAAAATTATGATGAGGGCTTATATTCAAGACAATCCACAGGATTGGGATAGGGGAATTCCAACCTTGTTATTTGCTATTAGGGATGCTCCTAATGCATCGACAGAATTTAGCCTTTTTGAATTAGCCTATGGTCGAGGTAAGGGGACCACTGAAATTGATTCAGGAGAAATTGGTGGGTCAAAATTTGGAAACTAGTCTTCTGGATTATGTATCAAACTTAAGAGAGCGATTGAACAGAGCATATGAGTCAGATAGGGAACATATTAAAAATATCACCGCAGATGATGAAAGCAAGGGCAGATAAGAGATCCAAAGCTCATAGTTTTGTTGCTGGGGAAAAAGTGTTAATTTTGTTACCAGTACTGGGTGAATCATTAAAAGCAAGGTTTAGTGGGCCTTAGAGGATTGAAAAGAAATAGTGAAGTAAATTATTTAATAAATACCACAGATAGAAGAAAGAAGCAGAGGGTGTGCCATGTAAATGTGCTTAAAAAATGTTTTGACAGGGAAGATGACCGAAAGGAGGCATTAGTGGTGGTAGGTAAGTAGAAATGCAGGATTCTGACATTTATTTTCCTTCAATTTAATTGAACAATGATGGGGTACTTAAAAATTTAACTGTAATATTGAGTTACCTTCCAGACAAGTGTCAGTGATTTGGAGAAGCTATTGAAGTCATGGAACACTATTTGGGGGAATAAGCTGGGGAGGACAAATTTAGCTACACATGATGTGAAAATATAGAATTCAATAAGGCAACATCCTTAGATTAATCTTATGACACGGCAGATGATGTGTGCCAGGCGGATCAAATCCATGGGGGAAACTTGATCGCGCTATCACAATGGTTTTGCAATTTGTATTTATTTTGAGATGCATGCATTAAATTTAGAAGTAATTAGTCCACCAAGACTGAGTATTTTTATAAAAAATAAATTAAAAATATTTATGAACAAATGAAAAGATTTCAAACATGTACATCAGACTATAAATTACTATTTTAACTCCTAAAATTCCTAATTAACCTGACTCCCAGTTACACGCTCTTTAAGGCAACTGTCCAAAAGTAGATTTTAGATTTTAAACCGATTCAGCAAATTAACATAATACCCTGGACAGTGGAATTCAAAATTACTTTTCCTCAGCTCCAGTTTTTGTAGACAGCAAGCTTATGCACAAATGCTGGAGGCTTCATTAAGGCTATTTCACACACCTCTGTTAGATCTTACAATGCCTTCCTTCGACTCTCAGCCTCATTTTCCTCTATATATGTTTTTTCTCTTAATATGTAATTCTATTGTTTCATAAGTCTTTGAAACTGTACCACCCTCATAACATAACAGCTTTCATGTTGTCACTATATATTGTCAGGAACCCTGGGGAAAAATAAACACATTCCTTGGCTTGCTTGTCTGGCTATTTGTAAACAACCTCAAACCCCCCTTCATCTATCTAAAAATGCAAATCCCCTTCACACCTTACATGCTAAGCCAACATCCATGTTTACCTACTTAGCATTTTAAAGACAGTTCTACACCTTACTTCTTTTGATAACTTCAACATGTAGTCTGCTTGGCTACAAAATGTAATTACATCACCCACAGACAGAAAAACACAACTTTCCCATAGATCTACTTTACTATAAATCACAATAATATTCTGAAAATTATTATACTTTCATGACAATCAAGTCCAGCCAAATTATCACAAGTATAGAAAGAAATTGAATTCATGCTTTAAAATTACATCATTGAATCTAGTTGCAGTAGTTGGAGTTCACCTATTGTGATGGTACCGAAATTGTACGGAACACAAAGCCTGTGTGGATTATCGAAAGGTGAACCCAGTGACAAAAGCAGATTCATATCCTATACCACGTTTGGAAGATTTCATTGAGAAAGTGGGACAATCAAAGTTTATCACAAAGATTGACTTTCTGAGGATATTGGCAAGTACCATTATTGAGAGAGCAAATGAGATATTGGCTTTTGTGACAGCAGATGGACTGTATCAGTTTAAAGTTATGCCATTTGGTATGTAAAATGCACCAGCAACATTTCAAAGACTGACAAACAAAGTAAATGCAGGGCTGAGCAATTGTGCTGTTTATACTGATAGTTTTCAGTCTAGCATGGGAGGAGCATTTACAACATCTGGAAGAACTGTTTAATTGACTGCAAGAAGTTAATTTGGTGGTGAATTTGGCTGAGTGAGCTTGCAAAAGCACAAGTTATGTATTTAGGCCATACCATGGTAAGGTGACTCAGAGAGATGTGAAAGTGAAAGCCATCGTGAATTTCCCCATATCTACAACAAAATGAGAATTTTTGAGATTTCTGGGCTTGAGTGGGTTTTACTAGACATTTGTACCAAATTTTAGCAGTGTGATTGCTCCATTGACTGAACTATTAAAAGAAACAAGAAGTTTCAATGGATGCAGGAGTGTCTGAAGGCATTTGATAGTTTAAAAACTGCATTGACTACAACACCAGTTTTGGCAGTACCTAATTACGCCAAGCAGTTTAAATTGACTGATGCAAGTGATGTAGACATTGGCGCTGCACTGTTGCAAGAAGATGAAACTGGACTTGAGAAACACTAGGGTATTTTTCATGAAAGCTGAATGTGCAACAGAGAAGAAATTGAACAATCAAAAAGGAGACTCTGTCTAGCGTTGCAGCATTTTGAGGTTTATGTTGCAAGCAATTTTTTTTTCGTTCACGGGATGTGGGCTTCGCTGGCTGGGCCAGTATTTATTGCCCATCCCTAGTTGCCCTTGAGAGGATAGTGGTGAGCTGCTGAGCTGCCTTCTTGAACCGCTGCAGTCCGTGTGATGTAGGTACACCCACAGTGCTATTTGAGAGGGAGTTCCAGGATTTTGACCCAGCGACAGTGAAGGAACAGTGATATATTTCTACGTCAGGATGGTGAGTGACTTGGAGGGGTGCTTGTTCCAATCTGTCTGCTGCCCTTATCCTTCTAGACTGTAGTTGTCATGGGTTTGGAAGGTGCTGTCAAAGGATCCTTGGTGAATTCCTGCAGCACATCTTGCCGGTGGTACACCCTGCTGCTACTGTATGTCAGTGGTGGAGGGAGTGAATGCTTATGGATATGGTGCCAATAAAGCAGGCTGCTTTGTCCTGGACAGTGTCAAGCTTCTTGAGTGTTGTGGGAGTTGTACTCATCCAGGCAAGTGAGGAGTATTCCATCGCACTCCTGACTTGCGCCTTGTAGATGGTGGACAGGCTTTGGAGAGTCAGGAGGTGAGTTACTCATTGCACTATTCCTAGTCTCTGACCTGCTCTTGTAGCTACAGTATTTATATGGCTAGTTCAGTTCAGTTTTTCAGTTCGTCAAAAACAATTGTTTATACAGACCACAATCCTTTAAAATTTCTGGACAAATTTCGAGACCAAAGTGCAAGGCGGTTCAAATGGAGTTTATGACTGCAACCATTTAATTTACAGATTATACACATGGCTGGACAAGAAAATCTAATTGCAGACGCATTGTCAAAGTTTAAAGCTCAAAAGAAATTGGACATTTTAAAACCTGGACACTGGACTGAAATTACCTCTGTTGATACAAAGGATTTGCATAGATATTATGTTAATGTATGCACCTGGTAATGTAATAGTTTGGGTTTATAGATAAGAATACTAAGTAGTGTAAGATGGGTTGAGGAAATGAAGCCATCTTTTAAAATTACGATGGTTCATTTTTTCATAAGGACGAAAGTGTTCAAGTATAATAACTTTAACAATATTATTCTGGTTTATTGCAAAGTAGGTTACGGGTCTGTTTGTTTGGTTCGTGTGATTTAATACCTTGGAGTCAGGTAGACTGCAAGCTTGAAATTATCAAAAGTTAGCTGTAGAAATATACTTCAAACGCTAATGAGTAAACATGGATGGGGCCTTGGCATGTAAGGTGTGAAGGAAATTTGCATTTTTAGATAAGGAAAGGATTTGGTTGGATTTCAAAAGGACGTTAGGATGTTTACAACCAGCCAGATAAGCAAGGCTAAGCAGTTTGTTTATTTTTCTCAGAGGTTACTGACAATATTGGCAACTTGAAACATTTTTATATTATGGGGAAGGTAAAGTTCTAAAGACACGGAACAATGGAATTTACATACTAAAGAGAGAGAAAACTATATCAAGGAGAAGAAAAGGCCATGTAAGATCTAACAGGAGTGTGAAACTGCCTTCAGGAAGCATCCTTTATCTTTCTTACTCCCTCCTTACAGATCACAACAGATTTGTGTATAAGCCTGCTATGTCCAGTAACTAAGCTTTTGGAGACAAGCTTTTGGAATTCCACTGTCAAGTTGGTACTGTGGTAACTTACTGGCTTTTTTTCAAATTGAAAATCTATTTTGAACTGTTGCCTTAAAGGGAGTGTATAATTTAGAGTCAGGTTAATTAGGAATTTTAGGATTTGTTATAGTATTAACTAATTGTAGTCTTATGTATGTGCTTGAAAGTTTTTATTTTGTTAATAAATATTTTCATTTTTAAAATTGCTAAAAATCTTAGTGGACTTATTACTTCTGAACTCAGTGCACACATCTTCTCGTAATAAATACAAATTTCAAAACCGTTGTGACAGAGTGGCCAAGTTTCCCTTGCGGATTTTGTCTGCCTGACACACACATCTGCCATGTCACAACAGGACATATAAAACAAAAGAGAGAGAAGAAAGCAAGTGTAGAGAGGTTAACAGAGGTAATTGGTTCAGAGATTGGTGGTGCTAAGTGAATGCTAATGGCAAGTTTAGCTTAGAGTGACAAGACTGAGGAAGGTACTAGTGGTTGGATTGGGAGTAATGAGATGCAACAGTGACAATGGAGCATTGGAGCGTTTTGATAGGTGACTGGAGTGGACGAAGTTCACGGGATTGGGGGGGGGAAATGGGGAGAAAAATGACCATTCAGCAAGGAGAGAGCAGTAGGAGGGATCGGGGTAAGCAGAGGCTTATCCCTTAATGGTAAGAATGATTGGGGAATGAAGTCGCTTCTGATTTAGATCTGTTAGGAGGAAGTAAGAAAGATAAAAGCTTGTGTCCAGGATGGTGAGAGACACAAGGGGGTTGGAGTGGGGAGAAAGGCACAGGCTTTTGGAGCAAGAGCCATAAGAGGAAGTAGGGTTATGCAAGGGCAAGGGCGCACAGTGGGAACTGACATATTGGGAGTAGTCAAGAATGGGGTTTCGGAGTGTGTGGGGAGGAACGGGATTGTGTGGATGAGAATAATGGAGTTAAAAGGACTGGAGGATAAACCTTAAACTTCTTTCTGTGGAAGAATTAAAAAATCTTCTAGGGCAATCTCATTATCAAAGCCTGTATTCATTCAACAGGGAAAACAAGAGTTAAATAATACAGGGCTTTCTATAGGGAAAACTTATTCACCTGACCCACATTACTGAAAGCTGATTCAAGTTGTGAGTGGAATGGCTCCATATTACTAATGCATTTGTAGAGTTAAAATATTTTAATTATTAATAGTTTTATAGTGCTTTCATAATTTATATTTGTCCCACTCACAGCAGCTACCATCACTTAGCAGTTCAAGGTCATGGGTCAGGAGGTTTTCTAACTTGCAAGTTGAAGCAATGTATCAAGAGATCAGGGTTGAGGTCCTGAATCGAGGTGGGGGTGGTGAGGGGAAGGTGCAGCAACCCTGTGATCGAGAATGGGCAGCACAACCTGAGTTTTCCCCCATTAAAAATGGGATCCATCTTTTGCAGCCTGAAAAACTGGATTCAAGCACTGAGTGAGAACTGGCTTTTAAGTTTAGTGTTTTTACAGCACTTGTGACCTTTAAAGTTGGTTCCCACTGTCTGTTGAATCTGACACTGGAACTCCAAGATCTGAAGTGGAGCGTGCCTCAGAGGATGACATGAAACGAAGCGCAGTGCCACCTAGTTTGAAGAAATTAAGATAACTTACCTGTGGCAATACAGCGCCAGCTATATCCAAGAGGAAAACTGGAGGATTCCTGCAGAGGTCAGGAAAAATAAACAGGTAAATTTAAGCAGGTCGGAAAAGCAGGCTGGCAGAGTTTTTGGTAATTTGGTACCAACCATTTTTTAAATTCTTCGGGTCCTGGAAACCATTCCCAGTGAAAGCCATGTGACCTGCAGATTGGACCAGCTGCCAAAGTCCATCTTCTCTTGTGCTTCCATATTACGCAGATGTACCTCAATGATTTCCTGATCCAGAGCAAAGACATAGTTATCCCTCCTCTCTTGGTCTTCCCAGCATGACAAAAATAGCATTGAAGAAAATTTTAGTTGGAAAGGGGTTTAACATATTTTATTTGGAATATAGATTGGTGCATGAAATGCTAAGGGGAAAAATTGCACATGAACCGAAGTTCCTCTTAAACCATGCAGTGTGCTTGTGTGCTGCTTTTAACCGTCACTTCAAATCGCTGTTAGTGCAACCACCACCAGTAATGCACTCCACTGTAATTTAGCTCAAAATTCTTTCTTCAAACACAGCTGTAGTTGGGAATGGCAACATCCATAATTGTACTGCTGCTTTTTTTTCACAATTTAAGTGAACATATTGGAAAGATTTGACAGTCATCATTCTGTTTTACTGACATGATTGCAATCCACTTTGTCTTGAAATGTAAAAGCTTTATGTTGTTGTCATAAGAAGACTTGAAAAGAAGAAAGCAAGAATTATTTATTATCATGATTTATCACTTCTCTCTGAAATAGTCTGTTGTACTTCACAAACAAATGAGATTGAAATTGGGGAGATTAAGTAAATGCAACAGCAATTCTGTGCATTCCGATATGAGAGAGTCAACTAGCCATCTCAGCCCAACTTTTGGGACACCCTTTGCATCCCCAATTCCCTTTCTATCTTTAAAATACTCCTCAGTACCCATCTTTCCAGCCAAGCCTTCAGTCTCTTAATGGGTCAACGTCCATTCCATTTGTCTTCTGTGAAGTATCTTGGGATTCTTTCCACTTTTAAGGTACTATATAAAAGCAATGTATTGTTGCGGTAGAGCCAGAATGTAACTGATGAACAGTGATCCATGTATTAATATCACTCCCCACTTCGGAATAGTTGAGTTGTATATGCCACAGACAATAGCACTTCAATTTCTTCCAAAACTTTGTGGTTCTCGCATGTGCATGCACTCACAGTGCCATGTACACATATCCAGGCATGTGCAGGAATACTAGATTTTGAATAAAGCTGCAGCTCATTTCATAGGTATGCAGTTCTGGAGCTTTGAATTTATTCTGACTGACGCAACATCACTACACTGGTGAACTGTATATTTCAAGGTCTCCAATGTCTATGGCATAGTGATGAATTGCTGCCAGGTGGGTAGCCATCATTTTCTGAATCACCTCTGGAGAAATCGCTAAGAGGCAGGCCTCCTTTGGCATGAACATCCACCCTCTCACATCCAAAAGTACCACTTGCTCTCTGGGAAGTTCCACCATTTTCTCTCCACTGATTTTCTCCCATTTTTCCTGCTGAAAATAAATTCAAACGTGGGGATTTAAAAAAAAAACACGTTTTCCAATTAGCAATAGGGAATTAGTTTAGGGATACTTCATTATTTTCAGAATAAACTTCACCTGCCTGTTCCTATAGCACACGCTTTCCATGACAGGGATTGCAGGGAGAGAAACAGAACCATAAATAAACAACAGCCATCATTACTGTAACTTTTTGTTTTTGTACTGGTCTTTAGTTTAGGTCAACTGTTATAAATATTAACTGTAGTTTCTGGTTACATGTCTTCATTTTTGATGCTGTCATTTTTTTAAAATAGTCTTTCAAGAAAACTTGTTGATATAATTTATGAAGGAAGATAAAATTGACTGTTTTATTCGTGTTGATCTTTTTCATAGTTAAAGGGACAATTTGAAATTGCTTTCCAGATAATTTTCTGTCAGTTTGCTGTGGTAAAATCCTCTTGACCACAAAGTTCATCATTTCAGGTTGATTGAACTTTAGCCATTGAGTACATTGACATTACAATGGTAACGTCTGTGGTTACAGCCTGAAAAGCTGTATCTCAGATTTATACCATACAATGTCAACGTTGGTGCAAAGGGATGCTTCTTTGCATTGATGCTACTATTGGAGTGTAAATGCAGCCACCCAGTTTGCTGAAACAATTTTGAAAGCAGTCAAGCCATCAGTTCCAGCAACAATCGTGCATTTCACTGATGTATTAAAAAGACTCGTAATTAGAAAGGTTTTGTCCATTTTTTTTTATATGCTACAATTTGGAGATTTAAGAGACTGTTCCCTGATATGGTGCAGTTTCAAATTGGGGAATGTCAAATTCCTCTTCATACAAAGGCCATGAAATTACATTGTGAACAAATACTTGGTGTATAATTGATGTAGTTCCTTTGTCCACTGTGTTAAGAGTAATTTTGAGGCATAATATTCCAACAGTTCTAGATAGTGCAAATGGAGGCATATTCCTTGAAACAGTTCAGTGCAATGGTGGGGTGACATGAATTTTCTAGATGGTTTACCCAAGATATGCTGAATGACCTTTCTCATCTTACTTGTGGTCTCTTCCAACTGACGTTCTTCATGTTAAACCTAGACAGACTCTTCAGCCAGGCATTTGGGAGAGGGAACCTGCTCCACACATACCACTTTCCACCAGATGGCACTGGACAATGATGAGCAGGAAACCAGGCTGATATCTTTTTCTTCTTCCTAAATTGACAGTACTGAGGCTGATCATAAAAACAAAAAAACTGCGGATGCTGGAAATCCAAAACAAAAACAGAATTACCTGGAAAAACTCAGCAGGTCTGGCAGCATCGGCGGAGAAGAAAAGAGTTGACGTTTCGAGTCCTCATGAAGGGTCATGAGGACTCGAAATGTCAACTCTTTTCTTCTCCGCCGATGCTGCCAGACCTGCTGAGTTTTTCCAGGTAATTCTGTTTTTGCTGAGGCTGATCATGTTTCCCCTGTTCCTGTCATCCTTTAACTTTGCATGTACTAAGTATTTGATGTTTTATCCAATTTTATATCACAATACTAGTATTTCTTTTTTTTCATTCATGGAATGTGACTGTCGCTGATGAGGCCAGCATTTGTTGACCATCCCTAATTACCCTTGAGAAGATGGTGGTGAGCTGCCTTCTTGAACTGCCGCAGTCCGTGTGGTGTAGGTACACCCACAGTACTGTTGGGAAGTGAGTTCCAGGATTTTGACCCAGCAACAGTGAAGGAACAGTGATTTAGTTCCAAGTCAGGATGGTGAGTGACTCAGAGGGGAGCTTGCAGGTGGTAGTGTTCTCATGCATCTGTTGTCCTGACCACCTAGGCGGTAACTGTTGCAGGTTTCGAAGGTGCTGTCTCAGGAGCCTTGCCAAAATTTTCTCTCTCGAGCTGCTGGTGAAGCTACAATGCAGTTTCTATTTATTTCAAAGTCATGTGATGAATGAAACTTGACAATTCACATGCCCCAATGGAAGAAGTTGTTTGACTGTTCATTAAGCTTTGAGGTATTCAATTAGTGTTTCAAGAGTGCCCTTCCTAATGGCATTATGCGTACAGCATCATTGGGATAAAATGTTGCTGTACTTTGTTATAGATACAAGGCACAGCGATGAACATAAATCAGTGAATTAAATGTCATGACAACAAAGTGGTGTATGATGATGTGTTCTTTAAATGGCTTTATTGTCTCAGTTGGAGCTAAATCTGAATTGTGATCTTTTCTTCTTCTGAGCACAAAGCCAAGATTATCGTAGGTGTAAATGAATTTAGCTAGAAATAAATTTTGTTAAAATAAATAGGTTTGTGTTTTATCAGTGAATTGCTTTATTCAAAAGTGACCTGGATTTGTAGGAGGTGGTGAAAAGGGGCATAGATTTGGTGAGGTATTAAACATTATGAAACAGTGCAATGATTTCAGGGAATCTAAAATATCACCAAGTCACCGTTGATAGCGTCTGATTGAACTTGAGCCTCCAAGAGAAGCAGTGCCTGGTGAAGTATTTTAACTTTTAAAAACTCATTCAAGGGATGTGGGTCCCACTGCAAAGACCATCATTTCTTGCAAAATATAGATTTTTTTTGAGAAATATTCAAGTAGATGGCATGATAGTGTAGAGCATGAATCACAACTCAGTAAAATGAATAAGTAACAGTACTCTAGTTTGAGGCCAAAATTTACTATCTTAAAAGTTTGAATAAATTTTCCATGTTATCCATTTTTACAGACAAAGGAATAATAAGGGGGAAAGAAGTTAAAATAATAGATTTCCAATTCGGCTATGTAACAGAGCCTGTGACCAGTGTCCCTTTAAATGTTTTTGTTGTGCACAGCCTGTTTATTTGAATGAGCAGTACCTTGAAATTTTTTTGTGTGATTGCATACGTGTGGCATCTTCAAAGGGACAATTCATGTGGCCTGCACAGTTCTTTCTAGTTGCACAGCCATGCGCGTATATGGCTTACTAGAAATGTTGAATCAATGGTGTATCTTCCTGCTATTGAAAAGTATGGAAGTGTGACTGTGTGCATTACACTACCTGGGGTGAGCTGTGCTGTGTGTCTAGTTAACTGGTGTATGTGTGTACGTATTATAGAATCTTACAGCACAGAAGGAAGCCTTCTGGCCCATCGTATCTGTGCCACTTCTTTTGAGCTATTAAATTAGCCCCTTTCCTCATTCCTTCCCTATAGCCCTCAGTTTTTTTCCCCTTCAAGTATTTTTCCAGTTCCCTTTTGAAAGCTACTCATGAGTCATGTTTCCACCTCCCTTTGGGCAGTGCATTCCATATAATGACAACTTGGTGTATCAAAAAAGAAATTCTCCTGATCTCACCTCTGATTTCTTTGCCAAGACTTCTCAGTATTTCTCACCCAATACAGTTTTTTAGATACTTGATCTGAAACATGCCAATGGCCTTCTTCATTCATATTTATGTTATGCAGTCACCCACCTAAATACAAAAACAGAATTACCTGGAAAAACTCAGCAGGTCTGGCAGCATCGGTGGAAAAGAAAAGAGTTGACGTTTTGAGTCCTCATGACCCTTCGACAGAACTTGAGTTCGAGTCCAAGAAAGAGATGAAGTATAAGCAGGTTTAAGGTGTGTGTGTGGGGGGCGGAGAGATAGAGAGAGAGAGAGGTGGGGGGGTGTGGTTTTAGGGACAAACAAGCAGTGATAGAAGCAGATCATCAAAAGATGTCAACGACAATAGTACAATAGAACACATAGGTGTTAAAGTTGGTGATATTATCTAAACGAATGTGCTAATTAAGAATGGATGGTAGGGCACTCAAGGTATAGCTCTAGTGGGGGTTTTTTTTTATATAATGGAAATAGGTGGGAAAAGAAAAATCTTTATAATTTATTGGAAAAAAAAGGAAGGGGGAAACAGAAAGGGGGTGGGGATGGGGGAGGGAGCTCACGACCTAAAGTTGTTGAATTCAATATTCAGTCCGGAAGGCTGTAAAGTCCCTAGTCGGAAGATGAGGTGTTGTTCCTCCAGTTTGCGTTGGGCTTCACTGGAACAATGCAGCAAGCCAAGGACAGACATGTGGGCAAGAGAGCAGGGTGGAGTGTTAAAATGGCAAGCGACAGGGAGGTTTGGGTCATTCTTGCGGTCTGTCCGCAAGAATGACCCAAACCTCCCTGTCGCTTGCCATTTTAACACTCCACCCTGCTCTCTTGCCCACATGTCTGTCCTTGGCTTGCTGCATTGTTCCAGTGAAGCCCAACGCAAACTGGAGGAACAACACCTCATCTTCCGACTAGGGACTTTACAGCCTTCCGGACTGAATATTGAATTCAACAACTTTAGGTCGTGAGCTCCCTCCCCCATCCCCACCCCCTTTCTGTTTCCCCCTTCCTTTTTTTTCCAATAAATTATAAAGATTTTTCATTTCCCACCTATTTCCATTATATATATAAAAAAAAACCCCACTAGAGCTATACCTTGAGTGCCCTACCATCCATTCTTAATTAGCACATTCGTTTAGATAATATCACCAACTTTAACTTTAACACCTATGTGTTCTATTGTACTATTGTCGTTGACATCTTTTGATGATCTGCTTCTATCACTGCTTGTTTGTCCCTACAACCACACCCCCCCCCCACCTCTCTCTCTCTCTATCTCTCCGCCCCCCCCCACACACACACCTTAAACCAGCTTATATTTCAACTCTTTCTTGGACTCGAACTCAAGTTCTGTCGAAGGGTCACGAGGACTCGAAACGTCAACTCTTTTCTTCTCCACCAATGCTGCCAGACCTGCTGAGTTTTTCCAGGTAATTCTGTTTTTGTTTTGGATTTCCAGCATCCGCAGTTTTTTTGTTTTTACCCACCTAAATACCATGCTTTGTGGAAACCAAACAGGCTATTCAAGTAAGGGAGGTGGGAGATGAAATATTCCAGTCAAGCCTCATCCTATCCTCATTGGATTTTCTCACATACCCACTTTCCACCATGAGTCATTGGGCAATGATCAGGATCAAAGACCAAAACCACTTGCTCATGTCTCCTCTCCTGTCTTATCAAGTAAAATCAATTGCAGTGCTCTTTCTGCTACCTCAGCTGAGATCAATGAACATTGCACATATCTGAGATCTGTATCCCTTAATATTTCCCAGATGATGCAACCATGCCCTATTTGATAGTCCAGTTGGACTGCTGTTGTAATTTTCAACATTCCTCTACGAAGGTTTGAGCTAAAACTGGGCAGAGGCTATAAAATCGGCTGGTTGTGGCTGAGCTGGAGAATCTTTTTAAAACCAGAGGCAAACCAATTAAATAGTTATGTGGTTTTATTTTCTGTTGTAAAAGTATCAGATTACCATTTCAATACAAAAAAATCATGATTTAAGAGATGAAATTAAAGTGCAGCTTCAGCTGAGGCAGGATTATTGATGAAATATATTTGAATACAACATGCTCAGAAGAGCGACAGATGCTCTGGTAGAGTGAGCACTGGAGGGCATCAATTGGGCAACCTCCCAATGTGACTGCAGGATTGTGACCATTGGATATTCAGTGACAGGAGTGAGTTGTCTCTGGGTTACAACAAATAAAATAAAAGCTGCTATAGCTTATTTAAGCTTTTGAAAACACAATGTATAAATTGAGAATGCTTTTATCTCACTCTCTAAAGACTGATCGTAGTGTGTTCATAAGATGCTGCTAATGTGATTTTTGATGCCTTGGATCACTAAGAGCTTATATATGCGATATACTCATGGTTTCCACATTATGTGCTTCTACTGAGCTTGAAACAGACTGTTTTTGCCCTTGTATCTTAGAGGTCATGGCTTGCCTTTGGCTGGACTCTATCCCTTTCATAACCTAGCAGTGCAATATTTCTGTTTTAGGCAGAGCACAGTTCTGCAGGCAATTCTCATTGAAATCATAAGGAAAGAATGATTCACTTTTAAATTCAAATTATGCAGTGTTGAAGAAGGTTACAAGAGCAGCCGTTTTTACACAAATTGGGTCGCCTAATTGTGAAGTGAAGCCCCCTCATCAACGGCTTATCCTGCCACTATAAATTATAAAGATAACCTGAGGGACTTGTGGATTAAGATTTACATTCATGGGAGTGTCGTATCATGGTTGACCATTTGTCGAATCTGGAGAATTGTGACGTGGAGCAGATTTGTTCCTTTCAGTTTTGCTGCATTGTTGCAGGTTACGATCCACAAGACAGGTTTAGATTCCTTTAATTTTCCTTATTGAGTAAATTTTGAATCATGTTAAAAGCGCTTGACACATTTTTTCTCAAATGACTCTAATGCAGCACATTATAGTCCATAGACCTTTATGTAGCCCCTCAGCCCCAATGGTCCAACTTTTCAAACTCTGACTACTCTGACTACTCTGCCAACTCGGTCCTATTTGCACTCAGATATAACTGTGAGGCACAGAAGGAGGCTGTTAGGCCCATTGTGATTATGTTGACTCTGAAAAAGTTATCCAATAGTCCTGCTTTCCTGTTCTTTCTCCATAGCCCTGCAAATTGAGTACGAACATACGAATTAGGAGCAGGAGAAGGCCATTTGGCCTGCAACTGTAATTTTGTTCGGAACAGAGGAGGCTGAGGGGAGATTTAATTGAGGTGAATAAAGTTATGAGGGATCGGAAGGTCATATTTCTGATAGGTAACCAAGAGGCATGGACTTAAAGTAATTGGTAAAAGGATTAGAGGGGAGTTGAGTAATGTTTTCAGCTGGAGGGTGGTTTGCTTCTGGAACTCACAACCTGAAAGGATAGTAGTGGCAGAAAGCAGCATCACATTTCAAAAAGGTTTGGATAAGCACTTGAGGTGATGTAACCTACAGGGTTACAGAACAAGAGCTGGAAGCTGCGATTAAGCTATATAGCTCTTTTTCAGCTGGCACAGTCACAAGAGGTCAAATGGCCTCCTTCTGAACCATAATTTTTTTCTGTGATTTCTATTTCTATGTCTCATGGATAAATCATGTATCAAAACACCAAACTTTGTTGGCATTAATCAGTTGAAATAAACAAGAACAGTGATTTTAATCTATCTACATGGGATAGAGAATTCATGACAAGTACCTATGTGGCCCATGATGACAGAAACTTGGTGAAACCCCCATAGATGATAGAAGGCTCAAAAAACTTAGCGCAAGTATAAAGTGGGGAAATGACATAAATCATCAGCACTCTGTCACTTGGGTGCATCATTATAAGGAGAAATGAACACGACTCAATGGCTCTTCTGCATTCCCAGACAATAAAAGATTTGCAGAATATTTTTTCATGAGGACACTGGTGCTTTAAAAGCTTTCTGTATATGTTGGACAGAGAATTACAAGTTAAATCAGATGTCAGAGTCATAAACATGCTTGAGTGAACACTCGCTTGTGAAGGGCCTGGAATGCACTGGCAGTTGGCCTTCATGCGGGCGTGAGCACTAAAAACTGGCACCGCATAAATTTCTGTCCCACATCCAGACAAGGCCATCTATATTCTTAAAAGCAATAATGCCAAACAATAGTTTCACGGCTTTAATGTAATTTCGAAATTCACATCACAGTTCCAAACAACACGAGCTTTGCTCCTAACAACATCTGAACCTCTTATTTAGATTAATGCCTTGTGGTTGCTTCAGTTATTCATTAATTTTGTTCAATCTCGTGCTCCATCCACTTTTCTTCTGTGCAGGGCCGATGCCTTAGGAATAGTATTCATTTGCCCAGTATGCTGTTTCTTTGTTACAATAGAGATTAGGACACATCTGAACAATAGTAGGCCTGTGCTTGTTCGCAATGAATGTTCAGATCTTCGGTCTATGGAAAGCCAAAAGCTGTACTTTTTGTGTTTCTGATCATCTGTGCTTTTGTCTTTTTAGAATTGAAGTTGAAGTAAAAAGACCAAGTTCTGGTTCAGTTCACTCAAATTTTGAGTCCTCGCCAAATTCCAGATACCCATCCTCTAATGGTCCTGAATGCAGTTAGCGCACCAGTTTCATGGTTGGAATTATTTCACTCTGTTACTTGTTCATGGTCAATTCACAGAAAAAATTACTGAACTTAGTTTCTGAATAACAAGGCCAGACACTCTAATCCAGGCATTCCCAAATTCCTTTTGCTCTTCAGTGTCCTTAAAGACTACAATTAAATACAAAACACTGACGTGACAGCCCCATTGCTGAATGATAAACATTTTTTTTTGTGTGTGTGTGTAATTAAATTCATAAAAAAGACACTCTGCAAGTGTCGTTTTGTGAATTTAATTACATAAAATTAATTTTGTAGAGTTTAGAGTTTTTCCATGCACTATGAACAGAACTTTCCAAACCGCCAGATTTCTAAAATTCAAGCTAGTGACTCCAGGAGAGTGAGACATATATATATGTAAACAGAGATTAATACCATAAGATGTAGGAGCAGAAGTAGGCCATTCAGCCCATCGAGACTGCTCTGCCATTCAATGAGATCATGGCTGATCTGATAATCCTCAACTCCCCTTTCCTGCCTTTTTCCCCATAACCTTTCATTCCCTTATGATTAAAAATCTGTCTATCTCAGCCTTGAATATACTTAATGACCCAGCCTCTACAGCCCTCTGTGGGAAAGAATTCCACAGATTGACTACCCTCTGAGCGAAGAAATTCCTCCACATCTCTCTTAATTGGATGACCCCTTACTCTGAGATTATGCCCTCTGGTCCTAGACTGACCCATAAGGGAAAACAACCTCTCAGCATATACCCTGTCAAGTCCCCTAAGAATCTTATGTTTCAATAAGGCAGCCTCTCATTCTTCTATATTCCAATGAGTACAGGCCCAACCTACTCAGCCTCTCCTCATAAGAAAACCCCTCCATACCTGAGATCAACCTGGTGAACATTCTCTGGACTGCCTCCAATGCCAGTACATATTTCCTTAGACAAGGGGACCAAAACTGGTCAGTATTCTAGGTGTGGTCTAATTTGTGCCTTGTATAGCTTTAGCATGACTTACCTATTTTTATACTCCATTCCCTTTGAAATAAAGGCCAACATTCCATTTCCCTTCCCTATTACCTGTTGAACTTGCATGTTAGCTTTTTGGGACTCATGCACGAGGACCCCCAAATCCCTCTGTGCTGCAGCTTTCTGCTGTCTTTCTCCATTTAAATAATCTTCAGCTCTTCTACTCTTCCTGCCAAAGTACATAATCTCACATTTTCCCACATTATATTCCACCTGCTGAGTTTTTGCCCACTCGATTAACCTGTCTATATCTCTCTGTAGACTTTTGTGTCATTCTCACCACTTAGCTTCCCACCTATTTTTGTGTCATCCACAAACTTGGTGATTGTACATTCATTTCCCTTATCTAAGTCATTAATATATATTGTAAATAACTGTGGCCCCAGCACTGATCCCTGTGGCACTCCACTAGTTCCATTGGGGCATTGCTGGATGAACAGAGAAAGCTAACTTGTGAGCCACCTGTGGAAGTCATCATTTGTCTATTTTCCTCTGAATCTTGTCACTTCATATGGCTCACCTTGTGCAAGACCATATCTCCCATTTCCAGCATGCTTTCATGCAGCACTTGGATTTGCAAGAGTTCTGTACCTCTGAATTCCTCATTCAGTGCCTATTTTAACATTGTATCTTTAAATTACTTTGAAGAGTGTGAGGTTATATTCCTTATTCCCAAGTAGCATACAACAGTGAATGGTACGGTAATGTATCCAAGTGTCATTCTCTTGGGAATTTTTCTTATCTTAAACAGCAATATTTCACAGTGATGTTGTTGGTTAGCAAAACTACCAGTGAAAAGCTAAGTTAATGACATCTTGGGGGCATTATGTTCAAACCAATCTGCAGGCTAGCACCTGTGAAATCTGAAGGCCATCCTGTTGTCTAAATAGCTGCTAAGAGATAACTGTCAAAATAAGTATTTTCAATACATAAGTCCTAGCTGATTGGGAAACTGATAGAATTATAGTAACCTCTTTTTAAAAAGGCTTTTGCTAGTTATCATAGCTCTGATAGATAATTCACAAGATCATATGATAATTACAGATGAGGAAGGTCATTCTGCCCATCTATTTAATTCATACAGAAAGATACAATACCCATCTGTCCCCCTTGCTCCCACCATTTCCAAATTTCATGATTTACTGTCATTGTTTAAAAATGAGGGTTGCTCATTTAAGACCAGGATGAGGAGAAATTTTTTACTCTTGGAGGGTGAGTGCTTTTGGAACTCGCTTCCTCAAAAGGTGGTGGAAGCAGAGTCTTTGAATATTTTTAAAGCAGAGTTACATAGATTCTTGACTAACAAGGGGGTGAAAGGTTATTGGGGGGCTAGGCAGGAATGTGGGCTTGAGGTTACATTCAGATCAGCCGTGATGTTATTGAATGGTAGAGCAGGCTTGAGGGGCAGAGTGGTCAACTCCTGTTCCTAATTCGTATGTTCGTATGATTTTATCTGGAAATTTCCTGGAGCAATTCTAAATTTGCCTTTTATAACTTTGGACATGTGTCCCTTGCCCTACTGACTTTCTTTTAACATCGCAAAATCAATTTAATTTATCCACGTCATTTACCGTCTTATACCTTGCTTATAAGATCATCTCATTTCAAAGTTGAGCTCAAGTTTCTCCCTCATAACTCAAACCTTGGGAGTAAACCTTAAAGGTCTCCTCCATACTGCTCCCTGTGCTGCAATATCTCCCTAATGCCTCAGTAATCAGAACTGGGCACAGCACTCTGACTAGAGGCTTTGTAATAAAAACAAAAAAAAAGCAGGAAAAGCCCAGCAGGTCAAACAGCATTGGCAGAGAGAAAAAGTTAATGTTTCAGATCAATGTGACCTCTCATCATAGCATATCCTGGTAAAAGGTCATCTCCACCTGAAACATTAACACTGTTTCTCTCCACTGATGCTGCCTGTGAATCCTTCCAGCACTTTTTGGTTTTATTTCATATTTCCAGCATCCACAGTATTTTGCTTTTGTATTGGAGCTCTTTTTAGTTTGATCATAATGTCAGAATGTACAATCAAGGATGGGAGCAGAAATTCACAGCATCATATTAATTTCATTGAGAGAGTTTAAATGTACAATAAAAAAAAGCATAACATAATATGCTGTGAAGCAGTAATTGCCAAGTTGGTCATGTACTTGTATTTTTGTTTTCTCTGCAATTTATCATTGAAGTTCAAATCTAAAAAGTGTTTTATGTAACTGCACCCAAGGCAAGTTCTTGGTGTTAGCCAAGCCTTGTCAAGAGAGGTGCTACACAAAGGCCTTCCACACAGGAATGAAGGGAAATGTGCCAAGTGATTCAGCCCAGGGCAACTCTGTACTTAATTACAGTTAAGCACTGGCAGCGGTTTCAAAGGAGCTCACAGGCACCTCTTGGCCTGCAATGCTGCACAACATTAGTGGAGGAAGGCTGAACACAATATAAATGTTTTGCCATTCCTTTTAACTGTTTGTTTCTTAATATAATCCTTAACCTTTTTTTTCCCACATTAATTCACTCATGGGATGTGGGTGCCCCTGGCACAGCCAGCATTTATTACTCGTCTTTAATTGTTCTTGAGAATTGCTCTGCTGAGTAAACTTGTATAGAAATTGAACAAAATAGAAACCTTTTTTCCCTTCACCAGCCCAATCCTAAAAAGGAAAAGTACCTAAGCTGTTCATGCACAGTTTATACAGCACAGTTGGCAACTGGCAGAGTGCTGGAAGCAGGTTGCCCACTCGGTCTCTTAGGCAGTGTGCGTACATTTGAATGAAAGGGGAAGCAATTACTATTTTAGAATTAGGGCAAGAATTTTTTTTTGTTTAGCTAATGAAACATGCATATGGGCTGTGTAAAATTGCAGTCTTTCACTCTCAAGGTTGAGATTTCTAATGACTATTGCTTCCAGTATTATGAATCTTTTTTTTAAATGCTTATTTTTCCCTTTTTAGATTTTCTCTGTTGATTTTCAGCCCTTCCCATCTCTTCTGAAGGCCTCCACTGCTCACTGGGATTCACTTCAAGGTCATCCAGCACTTTTCCCAAGTGGTTGTAAGTTTGTTTGTGTCTTGACTGACTGGACGAACCTCATCCTAGCTTCAGTTAACTGCCTGCCAAGCATGCACACACTTCCAGTTGAAGTCACTGGGAGACCAGGAGCAATTATCCTCACCAGAAAGACTATTAACATCTTTTGATTATACTAAAATTTTAGTGAAGATAGTCTTGGGGGGGGGGGGGGGGGTAATTTTAGATCTAGCTGGTGAACCAGAAATCAATGCAATTAGCATGTGAACGATATAATAAAAGATATATATATATATAGGAAATTTTGTTATTTTTCCACAAATAATTCTATTAAGCCATAATTTTTTTAACTGCAAAACCAATATCCTAACCATTAGAAATTGATTTGGGACATCTTGCCCTGTCACTTAGTTTTATGCTGCTGCTTTTACTGATTGTTCATCAATTTTACCTGAAGTGTCCCCTGAGGTATTCACACTAGATTGGTGTTCCATACATATAGGTGTCAGTGGTGACTCAGTAGATAGTGTCTTATGTGAGTCATAACTCAAGCTCTGCTCCAGAAACATGAGCACAAAATCTGGCTGACACTCCCAGTGCTCTAGTGAGGGACTGATGTGCTGTTGGAGGTGCTGTCTTTCGGACAAAACATCAGACTGAAGCCACATCCGTCCTCTAGGGTCGAAGTAAAAGGTCCCATCCCATGACCATTCCTATTGACTATTTCTTCAGTTTTCTACTTAAAAACAGACTAGGCAGCAAAATAAATGTCAGCGTTACATTTCAGTGTCATTTCACGACCCCTCCTGGAATGAAAAATAACTATAGTTTGTGCTGGTCTTGACTTCAGGTGCCTAGGCCCAAGCTCTGGAATTCCATCCCTAAACTAGTTTGCTAGGTTTACTCGTGCTGTTGGGAAGGGTTTAAACTAACTTGGCAGGGGGATGGGTTCCTGAGAGGAAGTTCATCAGGGAGAGATGCACAGCTAAAATTAGAAGAGAGAGCAAGTGAGTCTGGAAGGCATAGAAATTAAAGGCCAGTTAAGGCAAGGGAGTTTGGCAAGGTTGGATGGCATTTATTTTAATGCAAGGAGTCTGACAAATTAGGCAGATGAGTTGAAGGCACAAATTAACAGATGGAAGTATGATGTCATTGCTGTCGCAGAGACGTGGTTGAGAGAGGGGCAGGATTGGCAGCTCTATTCCAAGTTATAGGATCTTCAGGTGAGACAGGGAAGGAGGTAAAAGAGGACAGAGTATCACAATATTGATCAAAGAATCAATTACTGCAGTAAGGAGGGATGACATCTTAGTAGGCTCCTCAAATGAAGCCAAATAGTCAGGGAGAAATAGAAGAGCAGATATGTAGACATGTTTCAGAGAAGTGTAAAAATAATAGGGTAGTAATAGTGGAGGATTTCTACTTCTCCAACATTAACTGGGTTAGTCATAGTGGGATAGGTTTAGAAGGAGCAGAGTTATTAAAAGACATCCAGGAGAGCTTTTTAAGCCAGAATATAGAAGGCCCTACAAGAGAGAGGGTGGCTCTGGACTTAATTTTAGGGAATGAAGCCGGGCAAGTGGTAGAGGTATCAGTGGGGGAGCATTTTGCAGATAGTGATCATAACTCCGTTAGATTCAAGGTTATTATGGAAAAGGACAAAGATGGGCCAGAAATCAGAGTTCTAGATTGGGGGAAGGCTGATTTTAATAAGGTCAGATATGATTTGGCCAGAGTGGACTGGGAGCAGCTGCTTATAGGTAAATCTGCGTCAGAGCAGTGGGACACATTCAAGAAGGAAAACGGGAGAGCACAGGGCCAACATATTCCAGTAAAGACAAAGGGTGGGACCAGCAAACCTAGGGAATCCTGGATGTCGAGGAATATACAGGATTGGATGAAGAGAAAAAGGGATGCTTATGGCAGATACCGAGGGATCAAAACAGCAGAAGCCCAAGAGGTGTATAGAATGATAAAAGCAAAAACCTGCGGATGCTAGAAATCCAAAGCAAAAACAAAAATAAAAATATCTGGAAAAACTCAGCAGGTCTGACAGCAACTGCGGAGAGGAACACAGTTAACGTTTCGAGTCCGTATGACTCTTCAACAGGAGTATAGAATGTGTCAGGGGGAACTTAAGTAGGAAATCAGGAGAGCAAAAAGGGAGCATGAAAAAACATTGGCTGGTAAAATAAAGGAAAATCCAAAGTTATTTTACAAGTACATTAAGAGTAAGAGGATAACTAGGGAAAGAGTAGGGCCTATTAAGGACCACAGTGATAATTTGTGTGTGGAGCCAGAAGACGTTCGAAATGAATACTTCGTGTCGGTGCTCACAAGTGAGGGGCAATGTGGGTGTGGAAATCAGGCAGAAAGACTGTAATATAATTAAAGAAATTAGCATAGAAAGGGAGGAGGTTCTAAGTGGTCTGGCAGGCTTAAAAATAGATAAATCTCCAGGCCTGGATGAAATATATCCCAGGCTGTTGAGTGAGGCAAGGGAGGAGGTAGCAGGGGTGCTGGCAATAATTTTCAATACCTCTCTGGCCACAGGAGAGGTGCCAGAGGACTGGAGGACAACCAATGTGGTACCACTACTCAAGAAGTGAGGAAGGGATAAACCAGGGAACCACAGACCAGTCAGCCTAACCTCAGTGGTGGGGAAACTATTGGAGGCAATTCTGTGGGAAAGAATTAATCTACACTCGGAGAGGCAGGGATTAATCAAGGGCAGTCAGCATGGTTTTGTTAAGGGGAGGTCATGTCTGACCAATTTGATTGAATTTTTCAAAGAGGTGACCAGGTGTGTAGATGAGGGCAATGCATTTGATGTAGTCTGCTTGGACTTCAGCAAGGCTTTTGATCAGGTCCCGCATGGGAGACTGGTAACTGAGCTAAGAGCTCATGGGACCCAATGCAATTTGGCAAATCGGATCCAGAATTGGCTGAGTGGCAGGAAGTAGAGGGTCGAGGGGCGTTTTTATGATTGATGCCTGTGTCCAGTGGGGTTCCACAAGGATTGATGTTGAGTGGTATATATCAACAATTTAGACTTGAATGTAGGAGGATGACACGAAAATTGGCAGGGTGGTAAATAGTGAGGAGGATAGCCTTAGATGACAAGAGCGTATAGACAGGCTGGTCAGATGGTCTGATCAGTGGCAAATGGAATTTAATCTGGAGAAGTATGAGGTGATGCACTTAGGCAGGACAAACAAGGCACGGGAATACACGATGAATGGTAGGACCTTGGTAAGTACCAAGGATCAAAGGGACCTTGATGTGCATGCCCACTGGTCCCTTAAGGTAGCGATTAAGAAGGCGTATGGGATACTTGCCTTTAATAGTTGAGGCATAGAATATAAGAGCAGGGAGGTTATGCTGGAACTGTATAAAACGCTGGTTAAGCCACAGCAGAGTGTTGTGTGCAGTTCTGGAATCCGCATTATAGGAAGGGTGTGATTGCACTAGAGAGAGTACTGAGGAGATTTACCAGTATGTTGCCTGGGCTGGAGAGTTTGTTATGAGGAGAGATTGGATAGACAGGGATTATTTTCCCTGGAGCAGAGGAGATTGTGGGGGGACATGATTGAGGTGTATAAAATTATGGGGGGCATAGATAGGGTAGACAGGAAGGAACTTTTCCCCTTGGTGGAGGGATCAATAACCAGAGGGCATAGATTTAAGATAAGGGGCAGGAGATTTAGAGGGGATCTGAGGAAGAATTTTTTTTACCCAGAGGTTGGTGGGAATCTAGAACTCACTGCCTGAAAGGGTGGTAGAGGCAGATACCCTCAAAACATTTAAGAAGTATTTGGATGTGCACTTGCAATGCCATGGCATACAAGGCTATGGGTCAAGTGCTGGAAAATGGGATTAGAATAGTTAGGTACTTGTTTGACTGGCGCAGACTTGATGGGCTGAAGGGCCTTTTTCTGGGCTGTGGACCTCTATGACTCTAAACCTCTCCACCTCTCTTCATCTTCTCAGTGGGCTGAATGGCCTACTTCTCTTAGGTCTTATGGTCCTCCTTTAAGACACTTCTTAAAGCCTATCTCTTTGACCAAGCCGTTGGTCATCTGACCTAATATATATATACCCCGAAGTGGTTTGGTGTCATACTTTGGTTTATCCTGTAAGGCACTTTGGGATGTTGTATTACATTAAAGGTGCTATGTAAATATAAGTTGCTGTTGTTATGGATAGTAAGTGAGGAAAAAAGATTTTTTGATTGATCCGTGACTCTGCAAAACCATAATCTAAAGTCAACTCAAAAGATATTTAAATCATATTTGACATGTTATATAAGTTTTTGCAAGCACTGCAGGAGCTCTTGCAAACTGAGACTATCCCACAAGAAAGCTTGATTGTTGCTTCTTAATTTGTCGGAAATTTTAAATTTTTATACACTTGTATGACCTGGTTGTCAGTTCACAAAATACCAGGTTTGGTTTTTGTTTGGCTCAGCTTCACCTAAAAGTTGGCCAATTTGCCATTTTTCCCATCCTTTTTTGAGGTGCAGTGCTGCTAACCACTAACCATAACAAACTTATTAAAATATAGATATTAGCCAAAGGAGAACAAGCAAATTATATTGAAAAGCAGCAAGTTTCAAAGAATATCCTGTTGGGTTAGATGAAGGTGTAGTAGGAAACTTGTGTAGTAGGGACATAAATATCTGAAAAAACCTGTTGGGCTAAATAACCTGATTCTGTGCTGAAAGTTCTATGTTTGTTGTTGTTGTGCAGTGCTGGGGTTTTTTTTCAAGCATGATGATTATTTCTGCTGCAATGTGAGCTTCTTCAGGAGTTTATTTTTTAAATTTTCCTTCAAATAAAGGTCACTTGTAGCATCCTTTACCTCTGTTCTGGTAATAAATGTCATGCGAGCCTTCACTTTTTTAAGTGATTAACTTTAGTTAAACAAAATTGGCTGAGCATTTAAGTTAGAATAGCAGCGAGCACATTTGTCAGCATTTGCATCCTTTAACAGTAATTTTCAAAGTCTTAAAGTCTCTCGTTTACTTCTAGCTTTTGTTCATCTGTCCAGATGTTTCTTTGGTGTTGAATTTTGTTTGATAGTACTCCTGTTAAGTGCCTTAGGACATTTTTCAATGTTAAAGGAGCTATATAAATGCAAGTTGTTATTTGTTCTCTGGAATGTGAGTGAAGCTAGAAAAGCCACTTTGTTGGCGACCTCTAATTGACCTGATGATGGTGCTCTCACAGTGATGTTAGACAGGAAGTTCTTAGATTTTGTTCCAGCGACAATGAAGGTGTATCAAAATACATCCAAATTCAGGAAGGTGTGTGTGACTTACAGAAGCCTGGATACAATGGTATTCTCATGAAGGCTTGTCCTTCTCAGCTGTAGAATCTGTGAAAGTTGGGAGGTGCTGTTGAAATAATGTTGGTTGCTGCTAGGAATGGATATTGGTCCAATGATAGGACCTCTGATCAAGTGAACTGCTCTTGGTGTTGTGCTGCTGGTGTGTTACTGCAGTGAGTATTCATTATGCTCCTGGCTTCAGTTGTAGATGCTGAACAGGCTTGAAGAATCTCTTAAATCATCTAACTGTACGTGAGAACAATAGAGGAGCTGAATGCTCCTATGTTTGAGATTTGTACTAGTATACTTATAATGTGATGTTCTTCCTCATAATAATGCAGAAAAATTCAGAAACCAAATCAATCTATGCTGTTCTCATGTATTTTCTGGCAACTGAAGAACAGAATAGACAGCAACTTAGAACCAGGTGATCTGACTGCTGTTTCAAATGGGCATTAATGTGTTATGGTAGTAAAAATATAAAAGATTGCATGCTTTAAAACTGCTGCTGGCCATGGTTGTATTGCAATAGCACCAACATGTAGCTGTTTATATGGTGAGGGGGAAAGAAGGTGAATCTTTAATGCCTTATCAGTCCCTTCAATTAAAAATCATCACTGTGTTTTATTATGTGCCTTACATTAACATCCACAGTCTCTATTTATATATACTTGCTACCAGTTTTTATGGTAGTTAATTTTTACCTCAGTGGTAACTCGTGTCATCTATAATTGTTGTCAAGTATTGCGTCATTGGCCTGAATTGGGTGATCTTGCAATTCTCATGATTTAAACTGTCGAGGAGTGCAGAAGAGCAATGTGTGTTGACGGACAAGCCTGACCAAAGTCCAGATCAGAACACTGAAGAGCAGACAGCAGTAAGCAGTGCGAAAGGCTTTGGTGACCATGCAACAGCTGTCAGAACACAGGAAGAAGTGTTAATTGGTGTTGAAAATAACTTCTCTGTGCTTTTAAGGGTTTGAGTAGCACATGGACTCATTCTGAAAGGTAAAAGAACAACATTTCGAGTGTCAGGAAGATATAGTTTTCATAATGCTATTGTAATTTATTGTAGAGTAATAGTAGGGTCTATGTCTATGGGTGTGTGTGTGGGACTTAACTGAATTGAAGACAGCTGGTTTGAAGGCTTTGAGGTCATAGAAGATAAGCTAGGTTTGAAATGTTAAGTAGGTAAAGATAAGTACAAAGGAATGTGGCATTTTTAAATAAACCAGACTAGACTGAATTCAAAAAAGGGAGTGAAATGTTTCACCTAGGCAGGAGAAGTTAAGAAACAGTGGCCTGAATTTTTCCCAAGTTGGGTGAGCTCGGCCTGAGCGGACAGGAGCGGTCGGGGAGCTAACCGCTGCCCATGATCGGCTCCGCACCATGATTTCACGCGGGCGGGCCAATTAAGGCCTGCCCTGCATGGATTGCAAGCGATAGCGTTGACCGCTGCCTGGGGGAAGAGGGAGAGTCGGTCTAGCGCACAGTTCGCGCATGCGTGAGAAAGAGCGCTTCAAGCCCCCTGAGGCACAGAGCTGCCTCCAGGAGATTAAAGCACTTTTTTTAAAAAAAAAATAAATAAAGACTTTAAAAATTCAATGAAACATGCCCCCTGTGTCACATGAGATGGGACATGTTTTTATTTCCAAAATAAAGCTTTTATCTCATTATTATTAGCTTTAGGAAACCTCATCCTGCTCATGGATGAGGTTTCCGAAAAAATGTGAAGGCCACTTGGCATTTTCGTCTGCCCGCAAACCGTTAGGTTGGATGGGCAGTGTAAATTTCAAGTTAATTAGGTCCTTAATGGCCTTGATAAGCCTTTCAATTATCGGCGGGTGCACGCAGGAGTCGGCTGTGCGCCCACCAAATGAAATATCGCGCAAGTGCACAATGTCGGGCCACACATCTGATGCCATTGTGTGCCATATTATGTTCTGTGTGCCGAAGGTAAAATTCAGGCCAGTGTGTTTATTTTTCCTGAAGATTACTGGTAAAATTGGTAATATGATAGATTTTATTATTAGAGAGGTAAAAGTCCAAAGACACCGTGAAACAATGGGAATTTGCATTCAAAGAGGAAAATATCTAATAAGGAGAGAAGGCTGTGTGTAAAAGCAGGCATTCTAAGATCTAACAAGTGTGAAAAACCTCCAGCAGGTAAGTCTTAAGCTGCTGTTTACAAGGAACTGGGAAAAACTCACTTTGAATTTGACCATTCAGGGCATTGTGTGTTACTCTGCCTAGGTCTTTTAAAAACTTATGTGCCTCACTGTTGCCTTAATGGTGGTGTAACTGGGATTTAGATTAATTACAGGATTTATAAGTTATCATGGTAGTAATTTGTAGATCTATGTATGTACTTAAAATAATTTCTTCTATTAATAAAGGTTTAATTTAGTTTTCTAAGAAATCTATCAGACTCAGTGGCCTTTTTAACTGAATTCAAAACCCGCATCTCAAAATAAGTACAAATTGCAAAAAGAGTTGTGGCAGCTGCTTCAAGTTTCCTTCTGGGATTTGGGCAGCTTGGCATCTACCATCTGCCTGCCATAACATCGAGAAAGATTAGAAACAAAAGTAAAATACTGTGGATGCTGGAAATCTGAAATAAAAACACAAAATTCTGGAAATACCCAGCATCTGTGGAGAGAGAGAATTAACAGGCAGAATTTTCCCAGCCTAGTGTGGCAGGCTTGGGGGGGTGGGAGTAGCATCGGGAAAATAGCAGGGAGTTACAACAAAGCAGCATCCAGTGCATTTCTGGGGTAGGCATGAATGCAGGTTGGCTGCCTATAGTGAGGTGACGGTCAGTCTATTTAAATAATTAAGACCCTCAGGCAATTTAGATAACCTGTCAGCATCTTAACAGCAGGAAGCAACCCCCAACTGCCACCCTTCCTCGCAAACCCCCTTCCACTGCGTAGGGAGCCCACCAGCTCCATGTAAGTGGCCTCTCTCCAGCAGGATTTTGTGTGGGGGTGGCTGGGGTGACAGGCTTAAGGCCTGAAAGAGGGGGCTGTGGGCATCAAAGGATGCCTCTGCAGCCCCTCCAATTGAAGAGGGCAGGTTTCCCCTCTGATCGGAGGGCCTTCGAGCACTTAAATAATTTGATGGCTGTGATGGTACCTCCATTTTCTTGCACTCTCATGTTCTCCTACCCGCCTCAACAGCGCTTGCTTACCTCAGGCATACCAACGCTTGAGAATTGCCGGTCCTGTGATTGGGTTGGCAGCTTTGGAAGACTGCATGCCTTATTAGGACAGCAAATACAGAGGCAATCCATGATGAGGCTGCCTCTGCGAAAATAGCTATCCTGCTCTGGCACCCGGCAAGTGTGGGCACGGGATCCTTATCTGGTCCTGAAAATAAAGTCCCAAAACTCCAGAGAAAATCCCACCCAAAGCTACATGCTGAGAAAGAATCTAGCCTGGATAAGAAGATAGTCCTACAAAACAGTAAAAACCAGGAGGAAACTAATCATTATTGATGAAAGAAAAAGTAATGATCAAAAAATGAATGAAATGCTCACGAGAACAGGTGAGCAACTAAGAAATATTATGTTTGTAAAAATTTATTCATTTATGGGATATGGGCATTGCTGGCAAGGCCAGCATTTGTTGCCCGTCTGCAATTGCCCTTGAGCTGCCTCCTTGAACCGCTGCAGTCCCTGTGGTGTCGGTACACCCACAGTGTTGTCAGGGAGGGAGTTCCAGGATTTTGATCTAGCAACAGTGAACGAACAGTGATATAGTTCCAAGTCAGGATAGTGAGTGGCTTGGAGGTGGTGGTGGTGTTCCCATGTAAAACCATTTATGTTGCCCCTCCTCCCCGACCGCCACCGCCACCCAAAGATTGAGCCTATCTGGTGCTTAACTACTCTCCCTGATCTCATCTTGAGTATGCTTGGTTGAGGGTTCTACGCTCGTTTCCTGGACTCGAGCATCACTTCTTGAGGTGTTTGTTGTAGAGTCCATCTCGTCATTCCCATCATGGTAACACTGGAATAATTGTCTCCTAATGGCTTCCAAGAATATCTTGGAATATCTTCGAAGAACCTCAAGTCGTGTTTTTATGAGGCATGATTACTGCTACTGAGTTTACTCTATGATTGTTCCTTCCACCTGACAGAGTCTTATCCCAACCTTTTGCCCAGGTACGAATTTGGATAGTGTTTTTGCTCTATGCCGGCGATTGTACCAGCTAGACTGTTCCTCTTTGTGCGTTTGCTTGTGACACCTTACTCTGTCATGATCTTGGTATGGTGATGTTGGGTCTGAGGTTATTTTGCAATGAAGGAAGTTGGGTCTATTGCCTTCTCCCCATCAATAGCTCTGTTGGCAAAAAACTGTATCATAATGGCATACTCTATAATTGAGTAAGGCTAACTCTAGGTCATTGTTCTTTTTCATCAACATTTTGATAGTTTTTACACCTCTCTCTGCTTCTCCATCAGCCTGAGGATGGTGTGGCAAACTAGTCACATTGTGAAATCCATATTCCGCTGTGAATTATTCATTCTGAATTGTTCAGTCAGAAATGTTCATTCAGAAACTGTGGACCATTGTCCAAGAAACTCTCGTCTGGAATACCATGTGTAAAGTAAATGTATTTCAAAGCTTTACTACAGCTTCTACAGTTATGGTATGGAGTCTGCTGATTTCCAACCAGCGAGAGTAATAATCAGTGACCATGAGGTAGATTCTTCCTCTGAAGTCAGAGATTCTTTCCTAGCCCTTGCCGAGGTCTGGACAGAAATGTCGATGATAGTGATGGTTCTCTTGGTTCTTAGCTGTTGATGAAACAAGTTTGGCATAATAAATTCTTCAATGGCTTTCAAATTTTCTGGCCACCCATATTGATTGTTGTGCCTGTGCTCTGCATTTGGTAATGTCCAAATGATTACCATGAAGACTTTGGAGAATGTCTTCTCACATTGCTCTCGAGATCAATAGCCTGTAATTGAAGACTAAAAATTCATCATCAATTGCAAGATGTTTTTGTTGTTCATGGTATTGTCTTTATACCTGATTGCTTGGGACATATTTAGGCCAACTGTCTTACAGTATGTTCTGACTGACTGCATTCCGTGCCCTTCAACTGGGCTTCCCTAATTTTGCTGAGTTTGCCTGCAAAGTAGGGTACTTATTACTGAAGTACATGCTTCCACCACTGAGCTGAGCAGTAAGTCTCATTGTGTAAAAAATAAAAACAAAAAAACTGCGGATGCTGGAAATCCAAAACAAAAACAGAATTACCTGGAAAAACTCAGCAGGTCTGGCAGCATTGGCGGAGAAGAAAAGAGTTGACGTTTCGAGTCCTCATGACCCTTCGACAGAACTAGACTGTCGAAGGGTCATGAGGACTCGAAACATCAACTCTTTTCTTCTCCGCCGATGCTGCCAGACCTGCTGAGTTTTTCCAGTCTCATTGTGTAGACTGGTCAACTGTAGCTCTCGACAGTGTGTCGGCAGTTATCTGACATTTCCCTGGCACATACTTTGTTGTAGAGTCATAGCGCATGAGTCTTAGCCAAAACCATTGAGTTCAGGAGAGTGACCAAAGGTTTATGGTCCTTTTTAATCCTGAGTTGTAAGCATATTAAGTAATCTGAAAATTTTTCACAGGCCCATGTCACCACCTTTTCAATCATTGTGGAACATTTTTCAGTCCCTGTCAATGACCTAGAGGTATAATAAACTGGTTTTTATTTTCCTGTCAGCTTCATGGAACTGTAGAAAAACGGCTCCAAGCCCCATCGATGATGCATCAGCTGCCACTATTGCCAACAGTTTTGGGTTATACTGTGCAAACATATCTTAAGAGCTGAGGAGCTCTTTGATCCTGTTAAAGGCATTGTTCTGCTCAACTCCCCAGTACCACTGCTGACCTTTTCTCAGCAGGTTTTTTGAAGGTTCGTTGATGGCAGACAGAATTGGGATGAATTTCCCCACCTGGTTGACTATGCCTAAAAATCTTTGTATGTCAGCAACACACTTGGGTGTGGAAATGCTTTCATTACCTTGGTCTTCTGGGGGTCTGCTGTAATGTCTTTTTGGTGATAATATGGCCTAAAGATTTGGTAGTGATTTTCACAAACTCTCAGTTTTGATTCAGAGTGAGCCTGCTCGTTCAAGCATTTTTAAAACTTCCAGACTCTATGATCACGCCATTCTTCGGTAGCACCATGGATGAGCAGGTCGTCCATGTGGCAAATAATTCCTTTTCTGCCTTTGAGGATGTAGGACGTGGTGCATGGAAAGATCTCTGACGCAGAGGATATGCCAAAGGAAAGCTGACTGATACAAAAGCGACCGAAGGAAGTGATAAACGTTGTCAACAACCTTGATTCTTGGTCAAGGGAGAGTTAAGTCAAGGCCAGGTAAAATGAAGTTGCATAAGTAAAATAAAGTTAATGCTAGGGAAATAAATTGAAGCCATGGCAGGGCAGCTTGGCTGTGTGGAATGCATGTCCTGTAATATGTGGGAAGTTGTGGACGCTACCAGTGTCCTTAATGACCACATGTGCAGTTAGTGTCACGGGTTTCAGAGCTCAAGCGGCAGCTGGAGTAACTGTGGTGCATCCGCAAGGCTGAGAGCTACATGGATAGCATGTTCAGAGAGGTGGTTCACTGCAGCTTAGGAGCTAGGAGGTAGAAAGGGAATGGGTGACCACCAGGCAGTTCAAGAAAATTAGATCAGTAGTGCAGGAGTCCCCTGGAGTCCCACTCACCAATCAGTTTTCTGTTTTGGATACTAGTGAGGGCATCGGTTCCTCGGAGGAATGCAGTCAGAGCCAAGTTTGTGGCATCATAGGCAGCTCAGCTGTGCAGGGCGGGAGAAAAAAATGGGGAATAGCAGTAGTAATAGGGGATTCATTAGACAGGCATTTCTAGGGCTGTAGCCGTGACTCCAGGATGATATGTTGCCTCCCTGGTGCCAAGGTCAGGGATGTGATGGATTATGGCACCTCCCTGGTGCCAAGGTCAAGGATGTCTGAAAGCAGACTTTAGGGAGCTAGGAAAGAGGTTGAAAAGTAGGTCTTCTAAAGCAGTGATCCCAGGATTATTCCCAGTCCCATGGCAAGCTAGTATAGAAATAGGAGAATTGAGCAAATAAACACATGGCTAGAAAGCTGGTGTAGGAAGGAGGGCATCAGATTTCTGAGATATTGGGACTGGTTCTGGAGAAGGTGGGACCTGTACAAGCCGGATGGTCCACGCCTGAACAGGACTGGGATGAATATCCTTGCAGAGTGATTTGCTAGTGCTGTTGGCAGGGTGGGGGTGTTAAACTAGATTGGCATGGGGATGGAAACCTGAGGGCAAATTCAGAGCAGCGAACTGAAGATGGAGAATTAGTGAGTGACTATGAAAGACAGAAGCAGCACAGGTTAAAAAGTGTACAGCACAGGAATTTGGCAGTGGTTAAAGCAAGGGGCAGAGTAAATAAAGTCAATGAGTTGAGAACATAGACACATGGCAGCATGATATCATCGCTATAATGGAATAAGCTAAAGGAGAGGCAAAAATGGCAGCTCAACATCCCTGGATATAGACTTTTCAGGCAGGATAGGTTGGGGGTGTGCATTATTAATTAAACAATCAATTACATCTGTGAGGAGGGATGATACACTAAATGAAGCATGGGTTGTGTTCAGAAATAAAGAAGGGACAGCCACGCTGCTAGAAGTGTACTATAGACCCCCAAATAGTAAGAGGGAGATAGAATTGCAAATATGTAGGCAAATTTCTGAGTGCCAAAACAATAGGGCAGTCATTGTTGGGGACTTCAACTACCCTAATATGAATTGGGTTACAAACAGTGTGAAGAGCACAGAGGGTGCTAATTTCTTGAAATGCATTCAAGAGACCTTTTTTAGCCAGTATGTAACAAGCCCAAAGAGAAGAGGCAGAATTCTAGGTTTAGTCTTAGGAAATGAAGCTGGGCAAGTGGCCGAAGTAGCAATGGGGACCATTTTGGAGATAGTGGCCATAATATAGTTAGATTTAGCATCATTATGGAAATGGACAAATATAGAACAGGAGTAAAAGTTCTAAATTGGAGGAAGACAAATTTTACAAAGCTGAGAGGTGAGCTGGCAAGAGTGGACTGGATACAGCTATTAGAAGGAAAAACTGTCAAATCAGTGGGAGGCATTCAAAGGCGAGATTCTTACAAGCACAGTGTTGACTTGTCCCCACAAAGAAAAAGGGTGGTACTGCCAAAACTAGAGTCCTCTGGTTATCCAGAAGCATACAGGCCAAGATAAAGCAGAAAAAGAAAGCTTATACCAGTCACAAAAGACTTAATACTGTAGAAAGCCTAGATGAGTATAGAAAGTACAGGGGTGAAGTAAAAACGGAAGTTAGGAAAGAAAAGAGAGGATACAAAAAATATTGGCAGGTACTCTGTTACACAACTCTGTAACCTGCTCAACTCTGAGGATTACAACACTTGAGGGAGTCTTTGGAGCTTTGCAGATTTGTGAGGATTCATTGGAGATGCTGGATAGTGATGCTCTGAATAGATCTCTCAATCTTATGATTCCCAAGTTCCTGCAGTTTTTCAAACACTGTAGTCCTAAAATCAGGTCCCATGCAATTGCTTATGTGAATCAATTCATCGTCGGCAGGGCCCAGGCACTGATGGACAATGTTAGTACCTTCATTGAGCACCTGTTTACACTGGTGACAGATGATGATTCGGAAGTGAGGAACAATGTATGCTGGGCCCTGGTGATGCTGCTGGAGGTTTGCATAGGTCATCTTAATCGTCTAATCCAGTACATGATGCTGATGAAAAGGAAGCATGTGAGTCCTGGCTGAAATTGGCTGAACAGCCAATCTGTAAGGAGGTGCTATCAGGACACCTAATACAATTGATTCCTATTTTAGTGAATGGGATGAAATACTCAGAGATTGACATAATTCTTTAGTATTATGTTAATGAAAAGTCAAAGAAAACCCTAAGATGTTTTACCAATAAATTAAGGGCAAGAGCATAACTAAGGAAAAAATAGGACCTATCAGAGATGTATATGTAACTTGTGGGTTGATGCAGAAGATGTGGGCAGGGTTCTCAGTGAGTACTTTGTCTCTGTCTTCACTAAGGAGAGGGATGATGCAGACATTCTAGTTCAAGAGGAGGTGAAATGTTAGATACAATAAGCATAGTGAGAGAGGAAGTACTGGAGGTACTGGCATCCTTGAAGGTGGATAAATCACCAGGGCCAGATGGATTGTATCCCAGGCTGTTGAAGGAAGCCAGGGAGGAAATAGCAGATGCCCTGAGGATCATTTTCCAATCCTCATTAGATACAGGTGAGGTCCCAGAGGATTGGAGATCCACAAACATTGTACAATTGTTTAAAAAAGGTGTGAGGGATAGGCCAAAAAATTATAGGTCAGTCAGCCTGACTTCGGTGGTGGGCAAATTATTGGAAAAGAATCTGAGACAGAATAAACTTTCACTTAGAAGGGCATGGATTGATCAGGGATAGCCAGCATGGTTTTGTTGGAGGAAGATTGTGCCATACTAACTTAATAGAATTTTTTGAGGAAGTAACAAGGAGGATTGACTAGGGTAGTGCAATGGATGTTGTCTACATGGATTTCAGTAAGTCATTTGACAAGGTCCCACATTGGCAGACTGGTCAGGAAGCTGAGAGCTCATGGGATACAGAGGAATGTGGCAAGTTGGATTCAAAATTGTCTCAGCAGCAGGAAGCAAAGGGTAGCGGTTGGATGTTTTTGTGAATGGAAAGCGGTTTCCAGTGGTGTTACACAGGGCTCAGTGTTGGGGCTGTTGCTGCTTGTTGCATATATTAATGGTTTAGACTTCCGTGTGGGAAGCATAATTGGGAAATTTGCAGATGACACTAAAATTGGCCATGTAGTTGATAGTGAAGAGGATAGTTGTCGATTCCAGAATGATATCAATGGTTTGGTTGAGTGGGTGGAGAAGTGGCAAATGGAATTCAATCCAGAATAGTGCAAGGTAATGCATTTGGAGAGGGCAGGCAAAGCAAGCGAATAAATAATAAATGAAAAGTTATTGGGAGGGGTTGAGGAAGTGAGAGATCTTTGGTGTGCATGTCCACAGATCCTTGATGGTGGCAGGACAGGTGAACAAGGTGGTCAAGAAAGCATATGGAATGCTTTCCTTAATTGGGCAAGGTATTGAATACAAAAGCAGGGATGTCATGATTGAACTGTACAAAACGCTGGTTAGGCCACAGTTGGGATTTTGTACACAGTTCTGGTTATCACATTACAGAAAAGACATAATTGCCCTGGAGAGAGGAGATTTACAAGAATGTTGCCAGGGCTTGAAAATTGCTGCTGTGGGGAAAGATCGGATAGGCTAGGGTTGTTTTCCCTAGAATATAGGAGGCTAAGGGGTGATCTAATTGAGGTATACAAAAATATGAGGGACCTAGATAGGGTAGACAGGGAAAGGCTTGTTTCCCCTAGCTGGGGTCAATTGCCAGGGGCCATAGATTTAAGGCAATTGATTGAAGAACTAGAAGGCACATGAGGAAAGACCTTTTCACCCAGGGGATGGTGGGCATCTGGAATTCATTGCTTAAGTTGGTGTTTGAGGCTGAAACACTCAACTCATTTAAAAAGTAGCCAAATCTGCATCTGAAGTGCTGTAACCTGCAAGGCTATGGGCCAGCTGCTGGAAAGTGGGGCTAAAATGAACAGCTAGTTTCTTTTTTTCTCTTTATGGCTGGCACAGACACAATAGGCTGAATGGCCTCTTAACTTTCCTATGGTTCTACACGTACAGCCATCTTGTATCTTGTGTCACAGTGAGCTGCAACAGGTGACAGATTGCCAGTGGTGTTCAAAAGGGTTCCCAAACCCAAGAATGTTTTAGAGCCTTCCAATATTGGCTTTGGACAGGTGGCACTGTAATATTGCTGACTTGGCAGCCACTTCAGGCAGAAATTGAGATTCTCCCCTGTTTGCCTACTTGTATCCTGATCCTTTTAATATACATGTATTAGTATGAACAGGACTTTGCAATAGTGAGCTGGAAAATGCAGATGGAAACTTACAGGGAAGTCCAAATTTCCTGCAAATTCTCTCTCACGCACAGCAATTTTCAAAGCTAGGCAGATCACTTGACAAGCATCAAATTTACTTGGAGATTTTACCATTGATTTAACTGCTAAGAGTAAATAGTCTGGAACATTGTTCCCAATTCTGAATACTGACCACCAAGTTTTCAAAATTTGGTTACTGTACTGGCCAAACAAACAAAGAACATTGGATTTAAATGCTCCATTTCCCATTGAAATGAACTGGGAAATGAAGCCTTGTCAGCAGTTTACTAAAATTGGCTTTTTGGCAGCGACCATCCGAACAGAAAACCTTATGTTTTGGCAAGCAAAGTAAGACGTTGGGTGTCCTTTTTTTTTGCTTTATCCAACTGAACTTTATACATTGTCAAAAGTCCCTTTTTTCTGTGACAACTGTCACGAGATGAGATCCCACTTTGCTGTATATGCTTTTGTAATCCATTCCAGCCTGTCTATCACGATTACACACTACTCCCTACGATGCAGGGACTTTTTAACTTGCACTAATTCTGCGGAATCTTTTTTTCAGGAAAGGGATATTGTATTTTCGATATCACAATGAGTAAATTTGCTTCCTCAAGCCGATGACACTATTCTTTATATTAGTCATTTCTAATGGAACAATCAACATAACTACTGGCTCTCCACACCATGCTGGTGACTTCAGATTTAAAACAAATGCATAAAAGTAGTTCAAAACAAAAACAGATTTACCTGGAAAAACTCAGCAGGTCTGGCAGCATCGGCGGAGAAGAAACTATCAGTCATGCTGAAGGGTCATGAGGACTCGAAACGTCAACTCTTTTCTTCTCCGCCGATGCTGCCAGACCTGCTGAGTTTTTCCAGGTAATTTTGTTTTTGTTTTAGATTTCCAGCATCGGCAGTTTTTTGTTTTTAGCATAAAGGTAGTTGTCTGTTTGAGTAATAGAATTTTTAGAGTTCTAGTTCCAGCTTGTCATTAAGACCGCTGTCAGATTTATTTTTTGGTCAATCTTCTGCCATATATTTATGAACTCAACATTGAGATTCTCCACAACAAAAACAAAAATACCTGGAAAAACTCAGCAAGTCTGGCAGCATCTGCGGAGAGGAACACAGTTAACGTTTTGAGTCCGAATGACCCTTCAACAGAACTAAATAAAAATAGAATAGAGGTGAAATATAAGCTGGTTTAAGGTAGGTGGGACAAGTAGAGCCAGTGATAGATGGAGATAACCAAAAGATGTCACAGGCAAAAGGACCAAGAGGTGTTGAAGGTGGTGATATTATCTAAGGAATGTGCTAATTAAGGGTAGAAAGCAGGACAAGCAAGGTACAGATAGCCCTAGTTGGGGTGGGGTGGGGTGGGGGTGAAGGAATCGAAATAGGCTAAAAGGTTAGAGATAAAACAATGGATGGAAATACATTTAAAAATAATGGAAATAGGTGGAAAAAGAAAAATCTATATAAATTACTGGAAAAAAAGGGGTGGGATCGGAAAGGGGGTAGGGATGGAGGAGAGAGTTCATGATCTAAAATTGTTGAACTCAATATTCAGTCCGGAAGGCTGTAAAGTGCCTAGTCAGAAGATGAGGTTCTGTTCCTCCAATTTGCATTGAGCTTCACTGGAACAATGCAGCAGGCCAAGGACGGACATGTGGGCATGAGAGCAGGGTGGAGTGTTGAAGTGGCAAGCGACAGGGAGGTCTGGGTCATGCTTGTGAACAGACTGAATGTGTTCTGCAAAGTGGTCACTCAGTCTGCGTATTCCAGGTATTTTTGTTTTTGTTTTTGTTTTGGATTTCCAGTATCCGCAGTTTTTGGCTTTCATTGAGATTCCCCATTTGTTTTTAAAGGTATTTTTTCCTCTTTTTCTTGTATTTTCACATAGCGAACACCATCTGCAGGCAAAGGACATGACTAAGTGACCTGTTCATATGTTGCTATGAAGTTGCCTGTTGGGAAACACCAAAAAAAATCAGCTAGGCAACTTTGCCACCTGATTTTAATTATTTTCTCCCGATGTCTAATAAAATTCTTGACATCTCCTTCGTGTTCAAAATTCATGATGTGGAGGACCATAGCCAAGAATGTACCTTTGACCACTAAGGGTGCATTTATATTGTAGATTTAGCATCTTCCCAAACTGACTGAAGCAAAATGGAATGAGACTGCCACCAGGACAGCTGTATCCTGCCTTGCTGCAGTGTTGGTCAGATCCTGACTCCAGATTCAGGCTGCTTCTACATTATAATAAAAAACAAAAACAGAATTACCTGGAAAAACTCAGCAGGTTTGGCAGCATCGGCGGAGAATTATAATGTTGATTTGAAATGAAATCGCTTCATATCAACACTGCAGTTGAAATGTAAATGTACTTTATGTCACAATGTACTGGGACTTAAACTTGCTGCTTGACTTGGTTAGGAAAGTCAGAGATTTGGTGCTGGGAAATACCATATAATGAATGCTTATTATGTTTCAGGCAGCCAGTGTAGCATCAAGCATCCTAAAGCAGATTTAGAATAACGATATGCAGAATAAAGTTCCACTTCTTGGTGCTAACACTATGCCCTAACTCCAACCAGGGCGAAGTTTGAATTTCCCACACCAGGCATCATTATTTCTCACCTTGAGATGAGCTAATTTGTGCCGATCATTTTATTGCTGGATCTCTGTTCCCACGAAGATTTTGGTTGAAATCATTGGTAGAATCATTTTGTTGAGGATTAGAACCCTGAATTTCTGAAGAAATTATCACATTTTCACCACAACTTTGCTGAGGTCACAGGGAAACAATGTAAATGGTCATTTCTAGCTGTTTTCTAGGGGATCCTGCTGATCTCCCACCAACATTATAAGCAAGAAATCAGGAGGAATCCCTCAAACTCATTTCCCTCCTACATCCTATGGAAGTTTGGGGGCTTCTACAAAGAGCTGTTCAGTTCCTGTTTGTAGAAGTTAAGCACATTAGGAACGAAGGATCTGGGGAATCAGAAATTTATTTTGCGAGATAGGACTATGTGAGGAATGCAAATTGGCCATGAAAATAGTCACCTTGTTGAAGAAAAATGATCACTTAATGTTGATCAGTTACAGTAGAACGCAGAATATGCCTTCACCTTCTCCCTTTATCCCTCCTTCATAGATTGCTGCTCCTTTTCTTTCTTGGTCTTGGGATGTGAGAGATGTTAGCAAGGCTGCTTACATTGCCTTTATATTAGTCCTGTAGTTGCCCTGAGAAGATGTTGGTGGGCTACCGCCTTGAACTACTGCAATTTTTTGCTGATGGTGCTCCCATAATCATTTTAGACGGCACATTCCAGGATATTGGCCTGATTTGATCCAGGTGCATTGATACCTATCCCAAGTCAGGGTGGCGTAGAGCTGCTAACCCTCCCAGAATGTCCTGGAGTACCTGGAATGAATGGATCATCATCCGATCAAACAAGAGTTGGCCTACTCCTGCTCATAACTCGTATGGTCATATGTAAGAGTTGTTGGCTTTTCAGTTGGCTCTAGAAGGTGTTGCACTGTGAGAATGGCATGTCAGGGAACCATTTGTGGGGAGAATATTTGGAGATGGGAGGTCATGGGATAAAACCTCCTAGAATATAACGAACGAGAGGTGGCAACACTAGAATGGTGTGTGATTTGGAGAGATCATTGTGTTTTCATGTTATTATTGCTATTATCTTTGTCTCTACTGGAGATGGCAGGTAAGGAAATTGTGGTCAAAGCAAACTTGGTGAGTTGCTGCTGCTTCCCTGGCTACATTGCAAACAGAGGTAGAGAGGGGAAATATTGAATGCAGTAACAGGGTCACCAATAAAGTGAACTGCTCTGGCTTCGATGAGTAGCATTGCAGCCAGACTCAACCAGGTGAGAATTTCATTAACACTCTTGGCTTGATGGTGAATATACTTTGGAAAGTGAGGAGGTGAGCCATTTGTTAAAGAGCACCCTACCTCTACTGCTATTTATGGCAGATGGAGTTCAGTGTGAGGTTGTCTGGTTAGGACCTTAGCAAGATAGATCAGAGTATTTTATAAATGGCAAGAAGCCAGGAACTGTGGAAGAGCTAAGACATTTGGAAGTGCTCGATCTATCAAAACCTGCATTAGGCAGAAGACTCGCTTGTGAGATTGCAGCCTTCTATCTTAAGGTTGCAATCTCATGCTTTGTATGTTTTTTCTATAGGCCCAATAATTTTAATAGATGAGTTTCCTTACCTCTGGATGCTGGAATAGGCCTGTCTCCATAGTGTTCTCTTGCTTTCACTGGTCAGCAGGAAAAAGCACTTATTTCTACAGCCAAGCAGACTGTGTCCAGAGAAGAGAATGAGAAGATACAAGAGAAAAATGCTAATATTAATATTCACAGGTTACAGTAAAAGGCACCAGTTTTACTGTGGTTATACTCTTGAGGAAAAAAAGTCAGCATTTGGGTACAGAAGGCACAACTGGAATTGTCAAACCTGGAATTTATTCAGTGTTGATAGTTCTGTTAAGTATTAAGGTTGTGGACTGGTCATCACACATTGTTCCTATCCCTCCAGCAACATCTGACTCTGAAGAGCTCACAAGAGACATTGAAAGACTTTGGAGAATAGAGCCAAAATTGGCAACCTTCACAATTACTGGTCTAATCCAATAAAAAATGTCTTTTTTCATGTATTTATCACTCAGATAAAAAATCCCAAAATATATCACCTCAAATTTTAAAATTTCCTTATTGATTGCTGTATTAATCCAGCTATAAAACAGAATTGCAGTTGCATTTAGTTTTAAATTAATGATGCTGTGTTAATCAGATTCCAAGGTTAAGTTGTGCTATCGGTCAGTATCCCAACACAGTTAATTTTTTGCAGATCAGTCAGATGGTATGTTTCATAAATTATGTTTCAAAAATATCCTGTAGAGCTTTACCACTGGTGGTTTATAACATTCAAGAAAGAACTTAAAGATGAAAAATATAAGAGCACAGAAAAGTAGAAAAATCTGTTCCAAGAAAAATTTGGCTTTAATATAACACCCTTCTCAATCTCTGAATCCTAAAGCACTTTGCGGATGCTGAACTGGACGAGCCATATAAATACTGTGGCTACAAGAGCAGATCAGATGCTGGGAATTCTCTGGAGAATAACTCATTTCCTGACTCCCCAAAACCTGCCCACCATCTACAAGGCACAAGCCAAGAGTGTGATGGAATACCCTCCACTTCCCTGGATGTGTGCAGCTCCAGCAACACTTAAGAAGCTTGACACCATCCAAGACAAAGCAGCTTGCTTGATTGGCACCCCATCCATCACCTTAAACATTCATTCCCTCCACCCCTGACAAACAGTGGCAGCAGTGTGTACCATCTACACAATGCACTGCAGCAACTCACCAAGGCTCCTTTGACAGTACCTTCCAAACCCGTGACTCTCTACCAACTAGAAGGATAAGGGCAGCAGATGCATGGTAACACCCCCACCTGCAAGCTCCCCTCCAAGTCACCAGCATCCTAACTTCGAACTATATCGCCATTCCTTCACTGTTGCTGGGCCAAAATACTGTATCTTTCTATCAAACAGGGTGTTTGTAATGTGGGTGTTCCTACAACACATAGATTGTTGTGGTTTAAGAAGGCAGCACACCATCGCCACCTTTTCGAGGGCAATTAGGGTTGAGCAATAAATGCTGGCCTAGCCAGCAATTTCCACATCCCATGAATGAATATAAGTTAACTTTTGAAGTATAGTTACTGCTGTAATGTAGGGATGTGTGCCATTTATTTGGTGAAAAACGAGGTCCCACAAGCAATAATATGTCTTTAATGACATTGGTTGAAATGCTTGCCAGTGCATCAGGAGAAATTCCCTGCTCTTCTTTGTATCGTCTTGGATCTTTTATGTCTAACTGAGAAAATAGTCAGGGTTTGGATTTAATATGTCCTCAGAATAGCGGCACTTCTGACAGTGTAGCACTCCCTCAGTACTGCAATGAAATGTCAGTGGGTTTTCCACCAAACAATCCTCTTTCTACCTCTTATTACAACTCCAACTAGTCTTGCTGAGATGGAAAACCAAATTGGGAGACTAGTGTCCCACTTGTCCATGCCAGCGTATTGCTGTATTTGTACACTCGACTGCAACCTTTTTAATGTTTCTATTTTTCTGGTGGCTGCTATGTTAAAACATTAATATTTAAAATATTTCAATTTCTAGGTACATAAAGATGCAGATTTTTTTCAATTTCTCCCCACATTCAATCCCACTGAGAAGTACATAAAAAAATAGGAGTACCGTATGCTTCTCGAACCTGCCCTGCCATTCAAGAAAATCATGGCTGATCCTTGACTTCAACTACATCTTCGTACCCTCATCCCATCTAGATTCCCGTAGAGTTTTTTTAATTCACTTAGTGGGATGTGGCCACCACTGGTTCGGCCAGTATTTATTGCCCAATTCTAATTGCCCTTGAGAAGGCGATGGTGAGCCGCCACCTTGAACCGCTGCAGTCCGTGTGGTGTTGGTATACCCACGGTGCTGTTAGGGAGGGAGTTCCAGGATTTTGACCCAATCACAGTGAACGAACGGCGATATATTTCTAAGTCAGGATAGTGAGTGGCTTGGAGGGGAACTTCCAGCTGGTGGTGTTCCCATGTGTCTGCTGCCCTTCTAGGTGGTAGCAGTTGTGGGTTTGGAAGGTGCTGCCCAAGGACCATTTGAGCGTTTCTGCAGTGCATCTTGCAGATAGTACACATTGCTGCCGCTATTCGTTGGTGGTGGAGAGAGTGAATGTTTATGGAAGGGATGCCAAATCAAGTGGGCTGCTTTGTCCTGGACAATGTCAAGCTTCTTGAGTGTTGTTGGAGCTCCACTCATCCAGGCAAGTGGAGAGTATTCCAACATTCTCCTGACTTGAGACTTATAGATGGTGGACAGGCTTTGGGGAGTCAGGAGGTTATTACTCACCACAGAGTTTCTAGCCACTGACATGCTCTTGTAGCCACTGTTTTTAAATGGCTAGCCTAGTTTATTTTTTGGACAATGGTAACCCCCAGGATGCTGATAGTGGGGGATTCAGCAATGATAACGCCATTGAATGTCATGGGGCAATGGTTAGTGTGGTAATCTGACATGTAATACACCTTTTAAGAGATTGTGAGCAGATTGACCATGTGACTCCAAGACCCAGTAGCTGTGTAGCGTGGGCTACCAGGTTAATGTTGCTCTAGAGTAGGGTCTTGCTGGAGAAGCACACATCATGTTAATGCTCTGTTGTTTGTGGAAATAAATAGAATGTGCTTCATTTCATATTGGCCTCTGTGTCTGCCGTATATTGTAATCAACTCGCCTGCTGACAAATAAACGTTCAACCTGTTCATGAGCAAAGCGACCCATAGCTAAAACATAACAACTGGCGATGAGGAAAAACACCACTAGTCGACGACACAAAGGAAAGCCGCAAAAATTCAACTGTACTGAAGTAGCCACGCCCTGCAGGCTGATTGTTAGTACATTACAATTATAAATCCTCACCAGTCGTCGAAGCCATCACCCTCCAATGTGCCATAATTTGGCTGCATTGAACTATTTGATCAGACCGCCAATGACTGGTCACATTTATATTGAATGCCTCGGGTTTTTCTTTTCCGCCTATGACTTATCAGGGGAGGAGAAGAGGCAGGTGATCCTCTTGACGACATGTGGCAGTAAAATGTAAGGCCTAATTCATAGTCTATTGGTACCCACGGCCCCAGATTTCAAGAGCTTTGAGTTGGTGAATCTAGTGATAGACCATTTCCAACTGAAATTCTCAGTAACAATGCAGCGTTTTGAAGTCAGTTCAAGGCGTCGTGTCCCTGGAGAGACAGTTGCTTGGTAGTAGCAGCCTTAAAACATTTGACAGAGCACTGAGAGTTTGGGACGTCAATTAATGACATGCTAGGAGACCGACTAGAGTGTGGGATTAATGAAGCGATTCAAAAAAGGTTGCAGTCTGAGACACATTTAGATTTCAGCAAATCCCTGGAGTTGGCACTTGCAATGGAAAGTGTTGTTAGGGACTCTGAAGAAATCAAGGGAGCTCAAAATGGCGCCGTTCTTCATGTCAGGAGGGAGACACCCGCTAGAAATGGTGCAGAAGTGCAGGGCTCCACAGAAAGTTGGGAAACAGCTGCCATTAACAGACAATCAAAAAGCAATGGCTTAATGGATGAAAACCGCATTCAGAATAGCAGAATTGGAACCAGACAGCTTACAAACGAACGACAATTTAAAAGAACTGAGCGCTTCTACTACCATTGCAACAAATTATGCGATATTGTAAAGATTGAGGCCAAAGTTCAAACAAAAAGGCAGAAATCATAAAATTTACATAATGGAGGAGCCAGATGAAACAGTCAGATATTTACTCCCTACACAATTTAAAAATGGGTAAAATAGAGCCAATATACGTGACAGTAGAAGTTGACAGAAATGGAAGTGGATACAGGCGCATTCACGGCAATCATAGGAGAACACGCGTTTAAGTATCTGAATGGAAGAGGCCATTCACTGAAGCTGGAAAATTCAGATGCCAGACTAAGGATGCATACTGGCAAAAACATACAAGTGAAAGGTATATGCAAGGTTCCAGTACAATACGAAAGCCATTATGCAAATCTGCCCATCATGGTGATAGCATGCAGAGGATTGAGTCTCCTTAGAACAAACTGATAAAGAGAGATCAATCTTGAGAGATTACTGAGATCTCAATCAGAAGCAGGAAATGTTGCTGTTTTGGAAAAAGGAGCATGTAAAGACTCAACAAAAGGAACTTGTAGAGCTGATGTTTCAGGACAGAGTTTGAGTTGAGAAACCTGCAAAAGAAGAAGAAAACCTGCTGAATGACTTCCACATATTGCAAGATTCCTTCAGATCCCAATTTGTACCACTAAAAAGGTATGAGGAAGAACAGAAAGAATTCCACATGTCTCTGGCTGGGTTGAAGAATCAATTAGCCAAGAAAGCACAACAATACTTCATTCTCCAGGAAATGACTAATAATTATTTTTAAAATTGGACGAACAGGAGAACCAGCTACACAGAAGCCAAGAAGCCTTAAAAATAGAGATCCGAGTTTTCAAAGGAGCTAACAGATGAGGAAATGCTGGAAGACTCAACCAACGAGTTCACTAAAGTTGAGCTCACACCTGAGCCTAGTCTGGCCAATAGGGAAGTTGAAAAAAAAGCCGAGATTAAAGTCAGTGCTGTAGAGAAGAAAACCCATCAAAAGAAAATACATAGGAAGAGAAAGCAAAATTACTAACAAGGCCCCACAACTTTTTTTTTACACAATAGGAGGCTGATCATTTTGTGTTACATTCAGCCTTGCCCAAAATCCTAATTCGAAGAACCTGTCTGACAGTTGCCTTTCATATTGTTGAATTAGGAGGGGAGGGGCAGCAGCAGGAGTGCATGCAATGAGGGCCGAAAGAGTGTGAAAACATTTCCATTGAAGTATACACCACAGTTAGAAGGAACTCCTCTTGCTTTGCAAGTGCCTGCAGAGCCCATTGAACCTGAGAGAGTTGAAGAGGCAAACTTGCTGATTACTACTGGGAGCCTAGTGGACAGATAACTCCTGAGAGTGAGGGCTCAGATAAACCATCCCAAATGGTAGAACTATAATGGTCGACGCATTGAAAGAGCCTCCTGACAGGCTAAATTTGAAAATAGTTCATTTTTGTAAATAGTTGATATATTGTAAAATATACTTTAAGATAAAGGGGGAAGAATGTGGTGATCTAAGGTATAAAACACCTTTAAGAGACTGTGAGCAGATTGACTGTTTGACTCTAAGACTCAATAGCTATGTTGCGCTGGCTACCAGGTTAATGTTAGTCTAGAATATGGTCTGGCTGGAGAAGCACACATCATGTTAATGCCCTGTTGTTTCTAGATAAATAGTATGTGCTTCATTTCATATTGCTCTCTGAGCCTGACATATATTGTGATTGACTCGCCTGCCAACAGATAAGCATGCAAACGGTTCGCAAGCAAAGCGACCCACAGTTAAAACATAACAGTTGGATTTTCTCTTGTTGGATATGGTCGTTGCCTGGCACTTGTGTGGCGCGAATGTTACTTGCCACTTGTCAGCCCAACCAATGGAGAGCTTTCCCCCCTGATTCCCATTGACCCCAGTTTTGCTCGGGCTCTGTGATACCACACTCGGTCAAATGCTGTCTTAATGTCAAGGACAGTCAATCTCACCTCACCTCTGGATTTCAGCTCTTTTGTCCATGTTGAAACCAAGGTTGTAATGTGGTCAGAAGCTGAGTGGCCCTGCGGAACCCAAACTGCGCATCAGTGAGCAGGTTATTGCTAAGCAAGTGCCGCTTGATGGCAGTGATGGTGACTTCTTCCATCACTTTACTCATGTTCAAGAGTAAACTCGTGGGGCAGTAACTGGCCAGGGTTGCTAGTGTTGTAGCTGTGCTGGAACAGCTTGGCTAGGGGTCCGGCCTGTTCTGGAGCTCAAGCCTTCAGTTCTTCTGCTGGTATAAAAATCTACCCTCTACAATTGCAGCAAGACTTTTTTCCTCATGTATGCCAACCCTCTTGCAGTAAAGGCCAACATCCAATTTTCTTCCCTTATTACTTAAAGGACATCTCTAACTAAGAAGAATGAGGTCATCTGTTCAAACTAAAATACCAAAATCCATAATCAATAACTCAAATGACAAACACCAAATCTGAATTATTAAGATGTTAAATCGGATTCACAGCCTATTAGACGCTGAATTTAAATGTGGGTGTACAGGACAAGGCACACTGCTGACAGTCCTTTATATCCGTGTGACTTTTTTTGTGCTGTCATTGTGTTTTGGTGCGATTTATTCAATAAACTCTTGCAATGCAAGTTATACCTACCTCATGCTCCAGGTGTAATAAGATATGCAGATAAGGCGCATTTCTTCACATACAATGCTTCTGTTAAAAACCTTCTTGCCCTTGAATTTTTGTTTTGCTTTTTGTTAGCAGAGGATTTGATTTGATTTTTCTAATCCAAGTTACTGCCTAAAGCCTTGCTCTGTCTTTTTGGCATGCAGAGTATTTTTTTTTTTTAAATCAAAAAATATACAGTGTGTATGGTAACTGCAGAGCCATTTTGCGCTGTAGGATGCAAAATTAGAAAAGATGTTCACTGCAATCTAGACCATGGGGTGTGCATTTGATTCTTATCCATCATTCCTATCATAGAAAACATTCTTAAGCCAGATGGGCACTTAAAGTAATCTGTTGATTGGTAAGTATGGACCTACTGCATCTTAAAACATCCTTGCAATAAACCACGATGGCATGTGTTATTAGCCTGTCTAGCTGATGAGGTTATTTTTGTCTCAACAAAATATTTCCGTCAGCAGCTGCTGCACGCCTTCGATTTTCCTACATAACTTTGTTGCTAGACACTATGATACAGCTGTAAAAACAGGCTTCATTTTCTCCATCTTTTCCTTCTTATAGTATAGAGTATAAGCCATGTTTTCATTTAGGTTTTGATGACTTGTGACCAGAGCTTGCAATTTATGTTTGTGGTGCGATCAATATTTTACAATAATTTCTCAGAATTTTTTGAGGAAGACCTAAAACGATCAAATCATAAGCTCACTGCTTAGCTACAGGAAAAACAGTGAAGGCAGTGGGTTACATTAGCAGAGGAATAAAGTATTAATCAAAAACAATTGCAGAGTAGCCATAGAACGCATTGATTATATTTCACACAAAGTACTGTGTGGTGTCTGGTCACTCAGTTATTTTAAGGATATTATTGGCCTTGAAAAGTGGTGGGAGAGAAGTAAGAAACTAAAGCGCTTCTGGGTTTCTGAAATACATGCTATGAGGAAAGGTTTGAGTTTGGACTTGGCAAATGGGGTTAAACAATGTCTTGTCCAAGTTCAGCATCACTTCCTTGCTTTTATTTTGAATATAAAAGTAAACAGGCATGATTCCGGTTAGTCTAGTATTGAAAAGGAAATGTTTGGCATGAACAGGAATAGCTATGAGATATGCTTCGGGGCATGAGGAAATTAAGGATTTGGTGAATAAGTGGGCTGAGCAAAATCAATAAGAAACAGGAGGTACACAATCAGTAAGTACTGGAAACACAGCACCTGTCAGTCAACTTAGTCAGCATCTGGAGAAAGTAGACAAGTTAACACCTTGAAGTCTGGATCCAAAATGTTATCTATTTTACAGATGCTGGCTAGCATAACTGTTGCCAGCACTTTCAATTTTCATTATATACTTTCAGTATCTTCAGGTTTTTAATGTATTTTTGCAAAGATTGCTTCTTCCCAGCTTCTAAAACTCCCAGGTTTAAGGTGTCCATTGAAGCCACCGATTCCTTATTTAGCAACAGATTTTATTTTCATACTACCTACTACTGGACAAAATCTCCATTCAAGATTTAAATAGAATCCTTTCGACTTTATTTCTTTGGACAAAGTAGAGGTGAAAGTTCACTTGGACAGTTGTGCAAAATGGCAATAATGTATTGGCAGACCCTTTTTCACTATGCCCGTTTTTTCTTCACTCCATTGGTGGGACAGGTTGTCAACATGCTACCGCCCATTTTGTGTTACCACCCAAAACTAATTTGACTCCCTATTTCTTTCATTTTCTTACTGTTCTTACAGGTGTCAGCTGTGGCTCAGTTGGTAGAACTCTTGGCTCTGAGTCACAAGGTTGTGTGTTCAAGCCTAACTCCAGAGAGCTAAGTAAAAAAAAAAAGGCTGACACTCCAGTGCAGAACTGAGGGGAGTGCTGAACTGTTGGAAATGCTGCTTTTCAGACAAGAAGTTAAACTGAAGTTTGCCCTCTCAGCTGGATGTAGAAAATCCCGTGAAATTATTTTGAAGAGCAGTGAGTTAACTTCAGCCAATACTTATCCCTCAACAAACATCACAAAAACAGATAAAAAGATTATTTGGTCATTATCAGATTGCCGTTTGTGGGAGCTTGCCATGCACAACTTGGTTGAAGCATTTTCTACATTACAATACTAGCTACAATACAAAAGTACTTCAGTGGTTGTAAAGTGCTTAGAGATGTCTGGTGGTCATGAAAGGCACTATATAAATGTAAGTCTTTTGTCTACTCTTACAGCCCTGAGGAAGAAGTGGGTTTTTGTTAACAGCCATTTTTGAAATTCCTAAGCTTCATCCTGTTGAATAATATTTGAAAAGCTACTGATCTTTGTCACTTATTGAGTTGTCATTCTTCATTGGCGTCATTTTGCATCTAAAATAGCCTGTCTTCCCTATGGACATAACTTAAGTCTCATTACTGTATGAGTGCTTTAATTTTATTTCTATTCTTGAAGTATCACGTATTCCTGTAATTTTCTTTGCTTAGCTTTAATTTCTAAGACATTTCTTGCGTGACATTGGGCCTTCACTTCAAAAAGGTGCATACTTATAGTTTGCAGAAATTACCTTGCCTTCTTCCATACTTGTTAAAAAAATTATGTACTTGTTTAAATGACAAACCTTTTTTAAACAGGCTTCTGTGCTTGGTTATTCAACTGCAGCTGTGCTTAGGTGAATAAAATTAGGGGAATTGCAGTTTTGACATGATTCTCACATTTTCACTGGATCTTCTTTATAAAAGAAAAAAGTATTGTTGCAGTGTATAAGCTGCAAAGGTAGTGCAAGATGATTGCCTCCCTAGATCAATTATGTATCACCTTGAAGTCTCAATATTTAAGATATTTGACACTTGGAAACTAAATACTCTCAAAATTTGTCTTGCATCTTACAAAGGTAGATTTGTTTCCAGTTTTTTAAAGAGTTGATTTCCAAAATGGCATTCTGTATCTGAATTGCTAGTTTAATGGTTGTGAGAGAAGTACTTTTTGCGAGATTCCACCATCAGTGGCCATGCCATCAGATACCTTCGCCCTAAGCTCTGGAATTCCCTCAAAAAATATTTTTGGGTATTTTGTGTTATTCTGTAAAGGCTAGGTGTCTGCGTGTGTGTGATTTAATTATGCTGGGCAAGAGGAGTCAAGTTGCCTGGGGGTTTGGAAGCATGAAAAGCATAGAAGTGTTAAGTTGAGGCACAGGTAAGTAGGTGAGATCTAACATTTGCATTTTTGGATAAGTTGAGAGTTTGTTTGAATATCAAAGAGGAGTCAGAAGTGACAAGGAAAATGTTTGCATCTTGCAGGAGTTTATAGGTAAACAAGTAGTGGCAAAATGATATTTTATTGGCCTAAAAGCAAAGACAAGATGGAAACATGAAGTATCTTATATTTGGAAGGGGTTGAGTTTCAAAGAGTTTGTGAGAACAATGGAACTGAGATGAAAAGGGGGAAAGGTATATTAGAGTTACTGTGGATAGCTGTTGAGCTGGACAGAGAGAGCTAGAGATGGCTGGACATAGTAGAGTGCTGGGCTGGAAGAAGTTGCAGTTTTGAATCACCCATCCGGTCAAGCCAGAAAAGTCTTGGATTGCAGCAAGCAGTTTTCTTCTGAAGTGAATTCCACCACATAGTGGAAGAGGGGAAGGTCATATGGTATACCTTTATTGAAACTATAGCAGTTTGCCTTGTGTAATTTTACTGGATTTCATATTTAAATGTCTGTAAGGGAGTGTTGCCTGAAGGTGTTTACTTGACCAGGTAGATAGTTTTGGGGGGGAATATTTTGTAAGAATAACCTTAATTGTGCAATTGTAACCTTGTGTGCTAGAGTTTTCTTTTATTTTTGTTAATAAAACCTTTTACTTTTAATTTTTTAAATCCCTAAAGTGTTATTGGACTTCTTAATGCTGAGATCAATACATTGTCTTCTAGATTTCAGAATACAAAAAAAAAAGTTACAGCCCATTACACTTTCTAGTTCTCTCCTCCTTCAAGACAATCTTATGAAACCTATCTTTTTGTCGAAGCTTTCCGTCACCTGTCCAGATACCTCCTTATGCACCTTGGTATCAAATTATGCCTACTACAATCCCTTTAACGTACCTTGGGGTGTCATACTACTTCAAGGTGCTAAATGAATTCAGGTTGGTGGTGGTTATTGTAGTCGTAGTAATGTACTGTAAAGGCCTTTTAGACTCCAAGTTCTTGTCAGCTGTTTTTGTAACTCCTTGATAAACATATGTAAGAAGACATGCTGTCTATTGTGGTTATCTTGTGCTCATAGGATCATAGTGTGCGAACCTTTGATTGATTGTTTCTGCTGGTTGTGAAATGTAAGGTTGTTTGACAGCTGCTTGGCTTGGGAAGCACTGAAATCAATTGACATTCTGGCACAAAAGCAGACTCAAGCTTCCATAACGTATTGAGTGATTAATGTATATAAGGCAGACTTCAAGTATAAAATATTAGAAGGTTTCTTGGAGCGAGACTGGATCGCTCAAGTGTTACCACAAGGCCATTCAAGATCGATCACCTCAAAACCTTGTTGGTTAGCAGATTGTATCTCAATGTCTTATTCACTGTTACAAGTACAACCTTGTATTTTAGCTTTTCTTTTATAACCGTAATAAACATATATACTTTGGAACAAGAGTAACTCACAGACCAAATCTAATATCAAATGCTCTTGGTGGTGTAATTTGTTTCCTATTAAAGTGTTTCTTCTCCCTGTCATCACAGTCAGCTCTTTCATCATTCAAGAGGTCCGCTTAGCTGCCCAGTGAAGACACATTCTAGCCTTGTTTCACAGATTTTGGGGAAACCCATCTGTTGCCCCTGTATTTTGGATGCTCAAAAACTATTAAATTAATTCAATTGTATGAATATTTGCTTCTTCCACTTCCAGTAATAGAAGCAAGATGCAATTTGGCTGTTTATCCTCGAACAGATGGTGACTGGTACAGCATCACAAAAGTTGCTTGAGTTGTACAGGAATGAGACAAAGCTGCACTTCCGCTCTACATCAACCCCAAATACAGAAATCAAAACACGAGATGCTGGAAAAACTCGGCAGGTCTGACAGCATTTGTGGAGGGCGAAACAGGCTTAAAGTTTCAAGTCCGTATGACCCTTCTTCAGAGCTCTGACTTGGCATACCATCACCTAAGCTTTGCACACTGCTGCTTATGTCTGTATGATTATCTTCCATAAGACCATAGATGTAGGAACAGAAGTAGGCCATTCACCCATCGAGTCTGCTTTGTCATTCAGTGAGATCAAGGCTGATGTGATAATCCTCAACTCCACTTGCCTGCCTTTTCCCCATAACCTTTGACTCCCTTACATTAAAAATCTGTCTATTTCAGCCTTGAATATACTTAACGACCCAGCCTCTACAGCCCTCTGTGATAAAGAATTCCATAGATTCACCACCCTCTGAGAGAAGAAATTCCTCCTCATCACTGTCTTAAATGGGCAAGCCCTTACTCTGAAATTATGTCCTCTGGTCCTAGACTGACCCACAAGGGAAAACAACCTCTCAGCATCCACCCTGTCAAGCCCCCCTAAGAATCTTATGTTTCAATAAGGTCACCTCTCATTCTTCTATACTCTAATGAGTGTAGGCCCAACCTACTTGACCTCTTCTCATAAGAAAATCCTTTCATACCCAGGATCAACCTAGTGAACCTTCTCTGGACTGCCTCCAATGCCAGTACATCTTCCCTTAGATAAGGGGACCAAAACTGTTCACAGTATTCCAGGTGTGGTCTGACTAGTGCTTTGTATAGTTTTAGCAAGACTTCTCTATTTTTATACTCCATTCCCTTCGAAATAAAGGCCAACATTCCATCTGCCTTCCCTATTACCTGTTGAACCTGTATGCTAGCTTTTTGGGATTCATGCACAAGGATCCCCAAATCCCTCTGTGCTGCAGAGCTCTTATATTCAGCTCTTATATTCTTCCTGCCAAAGTGCACAATTTTCCCACATTATATTCCATCTACCAAGTTCTTGCCCACTCTCACTTAACCGGTCTATACCCCTCTGTAGACTCCTTGTGTCATCCTCACCACTTGCCTTCCCACCTATTTCTGGGTCACCTGCAAACTTGGTAGTCGCACATTCACTTCCCTCATCTAAGTCATATATATTGTAAATAATTGTGGCCCCAGCACTGATCCCTGTGGCACTCTACTAGTTACAGGTTGCCATCTTATCCCAGCTTTCTGTCTTCCATTAGTTAGCCAATCCTCTATCCATGCTAATGTACTACCCCCAACACCATGGGCCCTTATATCATTAAGTAGCTTTATGTGCAGTACCTTACTGAACGCCTTTTGGAAATCCAAATATATTGCATCTACTGGTTCCCCTTTATCTATCCTGCTTGTTACCTGCTCAAAGAATTCTAATAAATTTGTCAGGCATGATTTCCCTTTCATGAAGCTGTGCTGACTTGGCTTGATTATCTTATGCTTTTCTAAATGCTCTGCTATTACATCCTTTATAATAGACTCTAACATTTCCCCAAGACATATGTTAAGCTATCTGGAACTCTGACCCTTGTCTGTTTAAGTTTGAAAACACTATTACTTCCTGAAGCAAGATTTGTTGAGCACACGTTAGACCATCAGACAGTTCTAGAATTGACTTTGACATTTTGGTACAGATTCTAAAAGTGTTCAGCAAGCTGCAGCAAACAATGGGGTATTATTTTTTAAGACATTTGTCCAATATTAGTTGTTTCTCACTGTGTCATGTTGCATTTAGTATGAGAAAAAGGGAAAGTTGTAGTCAATGGTGAAATCTAAGCAGCAGGACTCAAACCTCTACCACTGAATTCTATCCAGTGCCTTTTTTTCCATTTGTCCTTGAAATAGAGGTGATATTTCAAGGCTACATATATTTCTCATCTCCAGTTAAAATGAGGTGCTGATAGTGAGACTTGTCCTTGAACTACCAGATGCTCTCAATATTTCCTCATTGTTCTGCATTTCACAGGGCATTAAGAGAATATCAAGTGGGAGTAGTAGGTTTCCTCACTTGAAGAACATTGTTGAACCAGTTAGGTTTTCAATGACAGTCTGGCGATTTGGTGGGATTCGATTACCAAACTTCTGAATTGGCTTTATAGGATCATAACCACAGACTGTCATAGCCACACCATTTCTGTGATAGTGCATGTCAGCACTAAAACTAGTTGTATCACTTGAATATTTATCTCAAAACAGTGACATTTCCTAACACTTCCATGGGATAAGTGGTGTACCCACTGGCCAGAAAAAGGCTCTCTAATGTACAAGTGACAGCATTATGGGAGACATTTTCCAGCAGTTAAAAAGGGAATACTGATAGCTAAGCTGCTGTCATACACTTCCCAGCAGGCAGGTCCACAGAGGCATTGGCAGAGGCCAGCAGCTAGCTGCTCTCAATTGTGGAAAAGAATGGAGAAGAAAACATATAAGATGGAGGCAAAATCTAAAGTATTCTTACCCTTTCCAACTTTATATTTTGTACAGAGCAAAATGTGCTCATTAGACTGCTTCTGTGATGAGGTACTTCAACTGGCAGGAATCCATGTTGGTTCTTTGACTTTGCCATGACTCAATTAAGATCATTGCCTGTTGAAAGTTAGCAACCAGTACTGAAAACTAATTTTACTGTTTAGCTTCTCTTTTTGCCTCGTATGCTTTCAGATCCTTACCCAAAGGAATAATGATCGGAATTGTCTGAATTCTTAAAGTGGATGCATTGTCTGTGGTCTGTTAATCAGTCCTGGATTGACAGTACAGAAACAAGATGCATCTTTTGCTTTGTGTTCTGGTGCTCTTACATGTAGTTTATGGGATTATTCGACCAAAACTCTGTAATTACTGGAAAATAATATTAGAAGCTCCATATTATGGTGGGATCCTTCACTGCTTGGGTATGGCTTGAAACTGAGTAATTTGCTTTATTACATGTGCAAGCTGCTTCTTGCTGATCACAAGAGTGTATCTGACAATTGTGCTGACAACCACGACACGGATCATTTAATCCCCTCACCCCCACTGAACAAATCTGCAAGATGATACAATGCAGAACATAAAATGTAAAATAAGTAAGAAGAAATCCTAAGCCACAGGCTGTAAGGAACGTAAGTTAAAGGTCGGATTCCTCCACTGTAGCTAAATTATCAAACTGCTTATCCAAGATCCAGTATACAGAAATTTCCTCCAATTAAATATTGGGAAGATTGAGGCCATTGTTTTTGGTCCCCACTCTAAACTCAGTTCCCTAGCTAACAACTCTATCTCTCTCCCTGGCAACAGTTTGGGATTAAACCAGTCTGTTCAAAACCTTGTTGTCACATTTGACCTCATTTGCGCCATGACTAAGACTGCCTATTTCAACCTGGTAACATCATTCAGCTTCGCCTGTCTCAGCTCATCTGCTGCTAAAGCTCTCATCCATGCTTTTGCTACCTCTAAACTTGACAATTCCAATGCATTCTGGCTGGTGTCTCACATTCTACTCTCCATAAACTTGAGATCATCCAAACTAATGTTTTGACTTTAAAATTTTCATCCTTGTTTTCAAACCTGCCCATGGCCTTGTCCCTCCCTATTTCTGTAATCTCCTCCAAGCCCAAAGACCCACTGAGATATCTGCACTCCTTTACTTCTGGTCTCTTGAGCACCACTGATTTTTAAACTCTCCGCCACTGAGAGCCATGCCTTCAGTTGCCTAGGCCCTAAACACTGGAATATCCTTCTTCTGCCTCTCTACCTCGTTTTCCTCCTTTAAGACAATCCTTTAAACCTCCCAGTTTGACTAAGTTTTTGATCATCTGACTTAATATCACTTGATGACTTAGTATTTTGTTTTATAATGCTCCTATGAAGCATCTTGGTATGATTTATGACATTAAAAATGCTTATACAAGTTGTTGCCTATTTAATTATAAAATGCTGTTCAACAATACAAAAAATAGGAAGATTTTCTGGTTGTGCATTGTCAAAGCTCCAAAATTAAAACCTTGCCTCAAAATTCACCTCCATACCATCAAGTATTGGAGAGATTTTATACTGAAGGCAAAGGATCAGAGCTCTTCTATCACAAAGGCCACTGACCTCAATCTCTCTCACCTCATCCATTTCCGCTCCTACCTTATCCATCTGCCTTTGTCACCTCTAGACTAGATGACTCCAGTGGACTTCTTTCAGGCCTCTAATCCTCCACCTTCCATAAAGCTTGATGCCTGTATCCTATCCTGTAACATTTATCACCCTGTCTTCTTGACCTACACTGGCTCCCACAGTATATGAAATTTTAAAATCTTATCCTTAAATGTCTTTAATGGTCTCACCCATCCATATCTCTGTAACCTCTTCAACGCTTACAACTCACCCCACCCCCCACATAGTACTGTAACCTCTTCAAACTCACAAGTCCCCCTTTCAAACTCTCCGTATATTTGTAACTGCTCCTCCAGCCTTCCAATCCTAGAGCTCGCCAGTTCTCTGACTCCTCCATCTGGTGCACCCCACTCTTTCCCTTTGCTCCACCCTAGGTAGCTGCGCTTTCAGCTAACTCATCCCCCTCTTAGAATTCCCTCTGTAGACCTCCACCACCTCTCCCTCTCTCTCTCTCTCTCTCCCTTTAAAACCCACTGATGTAATCAAGACCAAATATTTGGCTGCCCCTATAAATACCTCTTTCTTACATCTCAGGATGTTTTTCTATCTTAAGGACACTGCATAAACGCAAGCTGTTGCCGTAGTTCTTTTGCTGATGGAGCTTTGGATATGGCTGTTCTTAGTGCTATTGCCTCAACGATGAATAAACCCTAGATCTGAACACCAAGAGCATTGGCAACTTGAGAACCATTCAAATTAATTTAAATTTTACATGTTGCCTGTGAGGTTCCATAGTATGCACCCATGCGGACAAAAAGCTCATCCGTCTTTAGAGCATTCATGTATGAGACAGATCAAAGTCTGAACAGTTATGTAATCCCCATCAGAGGCAAGACTTGGAGGCAATAGCATGCTGCTCCACATAATCAAAAAAAACACTTTGTACGTTCTTTTTATTCCAGCTTCATTGACATTTCTAATACAAAGAAGAAACTAGAAATATTTGTACTACAAATAGAACATGTAGGAAATGCACAGCAGTGCTGGCAAGAACAAGGCCAGGATGATGGGGCTTTGCTAGAATGTGTTCTTTCTTATTACAGATGCTGACATATCTGTTTTATATTTTCACCATTTCTATCTTGGTATTAACATTTCTGTTCATTACATTGGCCCATGTCAGTGTTGTTTCTTACCTCCCTCTCATTCCCCCAGGACCAGTCAGGTATACAGGAGGAGGATACATTATTTTTGCTAAAAGTCGACATTCCAATTTATAAAGCTGGAACAAACATCTAGTTGCAAATAGTTTACTTGCCCAGTTTCAAACAATTTTCGTCATTTTCTATGGAGGAAGCAGTGGGTCAAATCAGCCCATATCCTGAAAATAATGAGGTTTGTTCAAACATGAAGCTTCCATTGACTTGCAACCAAAAGGAGAAATGAGTCTTGCTGTCTATGATAAAGGAGAAGAGCCTATAAAGATTATGAAAGAGAAAATATTGTTACTGCTGAGATCATTTTCTCTTCCAATAAATTTCTGCAGGGCACTTGATAATGTTTGGTGGGAACACTGTGTAGTGCTTATTGCTTTACCAGAGAAAATTGATAGTAGTTGTCAGAACACTACATATATTTTAAAATGTCATTCAGCATCTTGTACTGGAATACTGTAGAAGTAAACATAAAAATGTACAATTACCAACAATTTGTAGTAATTTATTGAGCAAATAAACGTCATAAGACATGGCTGCACTCTATTAAGTGGAATGTGTTGGTACTCACAGGAAAGGCTGCGAGTAGAATAATAGACCAGGAACAGCTGGTAGGGATGTAATTGGATAAGGTATTTAGTTGCTAAAACTGATGCTGCACAGTGCAGTGACTGACCTGAGATTTAAGCACAATAACCTATAACACGGTTTATTGTTGTGAAGATGGATTCTAAATTAGAAAGCTTATAGGATTTTTGTGAAATAATTTTAAAATACCTGTTGCTATCATTTAAGAAAAAAATTAAATTAATGCTGGAAAGAAATATAGGAATATATATTTCTGAGCTATCCCCTGCCAACAGTATCCTGTTAGAGTCCATTTTACAATGATGTCTTCCTCTATTCAGAAACCCTGTCATGAAAAGAATTTAAGTGGGTCAATGCCAGATTTATTTGTGCAATTGGAACGTTTATATATTTCTGGCAAATTATTGCTTAGAAAATAGAATTCCAATTCTTTGTGAAATCTCAGCTGGGATAGTCGTTGGCACACAGCAGTTGCCTGGTTACAAAGGGGAGAATTAACCACAGGCCCCATTCCTGATCACTAATCAGAGCCCCACTGGAAGGATAGGTGTGAACTTAGGCAAGGATAGAATCTGGCTGTGTTGTGATCCCATGCCCATGCTCTTTTAACCCACTAGCATAGAAGGCTCCACTTATAAATAATGGCCTCCTGGGTGAAGTTATGTGGCACTGCAGCCCATCAAGGAACCAATGCTTACAGGAGAAGAGGGAAAGAGAAAAGATTGGCATAAAAATTGGCAAGAAAAATGGGGTTGGATGATTGGGAAAATGTGGGGTTGGTGTGGAAGAAACGATAGGACGGCAAATCAGTTTGAGCGTAGCTACATATTCCATTAGATGCTGCAATTCTCTAGCGCACTGATGCATCATTTTGTGCCTGCAATGTGGTTCTTAAAAATGATGTTTTACTGCTGATGACGTTTTTCATTCCTTTGTGAAGGAGAGTACAGACAGAAGAGACGAGCAAAACAGAACAAGCATTCAGATTTTCACCTCCATGAAGGCATGGCTACATCTGATGCATATACAGGTTACAATGTGCCTCAAATGCTAACAGAAGGCTATAGACCAAACCTAGATGTTTTGTTACTGCTACCGGTATTGATTGTGTTCCTGGCTGCTGCTGTTGCATGCCCTGACCATCCTTCTGTTAAAAAGAGAACAGCAGCTGATGTCTCCAAAAGATGTTTGGGTAAAATTCCATGAACAAAGTGGCTTTTCTTCATTAAAACTGTGATAGCAAGTGTCAGCACAATTGTTCTGCTGCAGTGGGCGTCATTCCTGAACCGCCTTCTGTCTTTGCTCACTATGCATACACATGCAGTGTTGGTGGAGGTTGCTAAACATTGGTCCGAGGTGAGTTGCCTTGACTAGTATTCACCTGGCTGTGATTTGCCAGTTCAACACTGACTGGAGACTGAATCTGAGACTTTTCTATGCTGCATGTATAAACTGGCCCAGCCTTTGGGAAAGCTGCTGTGATTTTATTTAAGTAATATGAAAAATAGCCTAGATTTGAGAAATACCTGAACAAAATATCTCATTGTTATAACTAGATTTTTTTTGTATGTACATTGTTTGGAAATTGAGATATTTTAAGTAAGTTGTATTTGTACTTTGTAGGTGTTAGGAATGAGCTTTAACTTTAATGTTTAAGTTTAATTTGTATTTCTGTATTTGTGTATTAAGAAGAGGTCAAGTTGAGCTTTAGTTTCACTTTAAAAGGTGCTTGCATTTCTAACGAGAGTTTTACAACTTAAGTTTTTCAAGTTAGGCTAAGCAAACAGGAGTAGAAAAAAACACTGCTGTTGCCAAGCAACAGGAGTCCAGAGAAGCAGCTCCCTCCCACAAAAACACAAGAGCTAGAAAAGCAGCTTTGAGTTCAGTTTTGAAGATAGCTGCCAGGCAGAAGTAGTCTAGAAGGGGCAGATAACCAGTTCCAAGCTAAAATTGGTTGAAAGTAGCTGCCAGAGAGACACTGGAGCAAAAGAGACAGATAGCAAGTCCCAAGCTAAAAGAAAGACCCCCAGAATCCAGGGGAGTGGAACAGGAGAAATCCCAATAAGACCTTCTAGTCAAAGGAAGGACAGGAACCTGGGAACGGTCCTGTTAAGTGAAGTTAAGAGTGAGAGGCAGAGAGAGAGGCTCCAAGCTTCAGATTTAAAGAGATAAAAGCTGCAGAAAGATTTAAAGCGAGAACAGTTGCAAGCAGTAAGAGGATCCCTAGAGACGACTGAAGGTTTGTAACTCTTTGCTATGGGCATGTGAAGCAGTGGTACTGTTGACGGCTGAGTCGGTGAGAGATAGTGTGTGGAAGACAGCTACAACATTGGCTATTTAGCTGGCTATGTGGAAAATTGCCCAGGTATGTCCTGTCCACAAATAGGACAAATCCAACCTGGCCCACTACCACCCTATCAGTCTACTCTTGATCATCAGTAAAGTGATAGAAGGGGTCATCAACAGTGCTATCAAGCAGCACTTGCTTAGCAATAACGTGCTCACTGACACCCAGTTTGGGTTCTGCCAGAGCCACTCAGCCCCTGACCTCATTACAGCCTTGGTTCAAACATGGACAAAAGAGCTGAACTCTTGATGAGGTGAGAGTGACTACCCTAGCCATCAAGGCTGCATTTGGCTGAGTGTGGCATCAAGGAGCCCTAGTAAAACTGGAGTCTGTGGGAATCAGGGAAAACTCTCCACTGGTTGGAATCATACCTAGCACAAAGAAAGATGGTTATGGTTGTTGGAGGCCAGTCACGTTAGGTGCAGGACATCACTGCAGGAGTTCCCCTGGGTGGTGGTGTCCTTGTTGTAACCATCTTCAGTTCCTTCATCAATGACCTTCCTTCCATCATAAGGTCAGAAATGGGGACGTGATGATTGTGCAATCATCAGTGAACATCCCAATGTTCAGCACCATTCGCGACACCTCAGATACTGAAGCAGTCCATGTCCAAATACAGCAAGACCTGGACAATATCCAGGCTTGGGCTGACAAGTGGCAAGTAACATTCACACCACACAAGTGTCAGGCAATGACCATTTCCAACAGGAAAGAATCTAACCATTGCCCCTAGACATTCAATGGCATTACGATCACTGAATCCCCCACGATCAACATCGAAGGGATTACCATTGACCAGAACTGGACTAGCTATATAAATACTATGGCTGCAAGAGCATGCCAGGGGCTAGCAATAGTGCAATGAGTAACTCTCCTCCTGACTCCCCAAAGCCTGTCCATCATTTACTAGGCACTAGCCAGGAGTGTGATGGAATACTCTCCCCTTGTCTGGATGATTGCAGCTCCCACAACACTTCTGAAGCTTGATACCATCCAGGACAAAGCAGCCTGCTTGATTAGCGCCACATCCACAGACATCCACTCTCTCCACCACCGACACACAGTAGCAGCAGTGTGTACCATCTACAAGATGCACTGCAGGAATTTCCCAAGGCTCCTTAGACAGCACCTTCCAAATCCCCGACCACTACTATCTAGAAGGACAAGGGCAGCAGATAGATGGGAACACCACCACCTGGAAGTTCCCCTCCAAGCCACTCACCATCCTGACTTGGAAATATATCACCATTCCTTCACTTCGCTGGGTCAAAATCCTGGAACTCCCTTCCTAGCAGCACTGTGGTGTAGGTACTCCACATGGCCTGCAGCAGTTCAAGAAGGCAGCTCACCACCACCTTCTCAAGGGCAACTAGGCATGGGCAATAAATACTAGCCCAGCCAACAAAACCCACATCCCATGATTGAATAAAAAAAGAAGACAGTTTGAATGCATGTAGTGACCCAGGGAAGAGGAACATCGGAATGAGAGTTCAAAACCCTGGAGAACCCTTGTGGAAGGGTCAGAGAGAAAGCATCAGTTTGTGAGAAGATTCCAAAGTGAGTTATTAGAGAGTGGAGATTGGAAATCCTCATGTGAAAGACTGAGTTCGGCAAGACTGGTTGGCTCATGGTGTGACAAGCATCTGGGGGTGGAGCTGAGGAGAGATCCATAGCATCTGGTTGAGGTGATATCTGTCACTTGGTTTCAGAGTGTTCTGTGTCTTAATATAGGTTGCCATCGGTTTACATGGACTGCATACTTACTGTGAACATTAAAATATAAGAAAGCTGTAAGTTTACTGCAGTTCTCCCAGATGAATCATTCTGCCTACCTCTGCTCAGACTCTGCAATCAAATGTGCACAAACATTGGTATGCAAAGTGCAAGCAGAGAGATAAAACAGTAGTTGATCATTCTGTATCTCAGAATGTGCCACCAGGTAAAGGATGATGATTTGATTAATTTATTTTTCCCATTTCATCTTCCTCATTTTGTGGGTTGTTAATATGAACGTGTGGTGATGAATCCCATTATTGCAGCCCAAGCAATGTTAATAGGTGATGAAGGGAGAGAAGATGCTGGGACATCTTATTAATAACGATCACTTATTTTTCAGTCACTTATTATGTAGGATTATTGCAAGTGTGCCGTAGATGTGAATTATACTGGTATCTATTCTTAAGCACACAGTGTGCTCAGTGGCTGAAGCACTGGACTTGGGGCTGAAAGGTTCCAGGTTCCAATCTTGGCAGGATGCTTTTATATTACGAAATGGATAAACCATGTGAGGAGCTGGGAGATTGCAGTGCTTTCCATGCTGTTTAAGCATGAGTGTTGTGCTGTTGGAGGTCTGACACTCTTGGTCAAGACTGCAATTAGTGTTGACTTTTTAATCTGGATCTATTGTGCAACTACTGGTTTCAGGCAGTCTGGGTGGGAAACCCTAATTCTGCTTCTCATGAGCAGCACCACTGTCCAAACCATTCAATTTTATTGGTAGAATTTGTGCAGGTATGCTCCCTATCACCTTTTTCTCCAAAGTTTCCATCATTCTCCCATCAGAGTTACTACAGATGACTGGAAGAAACCCCACAAATTCTATGCCTGAATGTTTAGATGTGCAGTGTAAGTGTATAAGTGCTCCAGAGGTGCGAAAAATTGCGTTGGCTTAGACTACACCTGAAAATAAAATGGAAATGAGCTGAGATCTCCTTGAGCATTGAATCTCACTCTAATTCTTTTTTGGGGTGACATCATATATCTTTGTGTCGGGATTTCTCATTGAACTTTGCATGAATTTGAGGTATATAGTGATTATTGTTATATACCAGACATAGCAGCCAATTTGCAATCAGTAAGATTGGAGAAACAATGGATGTGATGAATGATCAGTGAATTTATTTCTCGTCATTTTGATGAGGGAAGAATGTTGGCCAGGACAACACTCTTCTTCCTTAAATAGATGAGTTCTCTTCATATGTAATATAAAATTAAAACAAACAATGCTGGAAATACTCAACACATCAGGCAATATCCATGGAGAGAAAAAAAAGTTAATGTCTCAAGTCTGTGACCTTTCATCGGACATGAAATGTTAACTGTTTTCTCTCTACAGTGGTGGTTAATGGATGCTTTTCAGATTGAAGGAAGGAATGGAGTCCCCTGGGGTCGATGTTGGGATGTTGCAATTTTTGATATATATTAATGACCTAGACCTCGGTGTACAGGGCTCAATTTCAAAACTTGCAGATGATATAAAACTTGGAAGCTTTGTGAACTGTGAGGAGGATAGTGTAGAACTTCAAAAGGACATAGACAGTTTGGTGGAATGGACGGACAAGAAGCAGATGAAACTGAATGCAGATTCATTTTGTGATTCACTTTGGTAGGAAGAATGTGGAGAGACAATATTAAAAATAGGGTACAATTCTAAAGGGGATACAGGAACAGGGGGATCTGGGTGTATATGTGCACAAATCATTGAAGGTGGCAGGGGAGGTTGAGAGAGTGGCTAATAAACCATTCAGCGTCCTAGGTTTTATCAATAGTGGCATAAAGTACAAAAGCAAGGCAGCTATGTTAAACCCAAATGAAACACACACTGGTTTAGCCTCAGCTGGAGCATTGCTTCTCGTTCTGGGCACCACACTTTAGGAAAGATGTGAAGGCATTGGAGAGAATTCAGGAAACTTTCTCATGAATGGTCGCAGGGATGACAAATGTTATGTAGGTAGATTGAAGAAGTTGGGACTGTTTCCTTTGGAGATCATAGGAACAGGAGTAGGCCATTCAGCCCCTCGAGCCTGTTCCACCATTCAACATGATCATGGCTGATTATCCACTTCAATGCCTTTTTCCCCACACTATCCCCATATCCTTTGTCATTGCTACTTAAAACTTTGTCAATCTCTGCTTTAAACAAACTCAATGACTGAGCTTCCACAGCCCTCTATGGTAGAGAATTTCAGATATTCACAACCCTCTGAGTAAAAAAATTTTCCTCATCTCGGCCCTAAGTGTCTTCCCCCTTATTTTAAATTTGTGTTCCCTGGTTCTCGAATCCCCAACCAGGGGAAACATCTTTCCTGCATCAACCCTGTCTATCCCCCTAATTATTTTGTAGGATTCAGTGAAATCACCTCTCATTTTTCGCAACCCTAGAAAATACAGGCCCATTTTCCCCAATCTCGCTTCATAGGACAGTCTTGCCATCCCAGGAACAAGTCTGGTGAACCTTTGTTGCACTCCCTGTGTGGCAACAATATCCTCCCAAGGTAAGGGGACTAAAACTGCACACAGTACTCCAGGTGCAGTCTAGCCAAGGCTCTTTGCAATTGAAGCAAGACTTTACTACTCCTGTAACTCTTTTGAGTACAAACCCGTTTCCATCTGTTTCAGATGAAGTTACATTGTTTCATAGTTTGCCATTGTGAGATTTGAACTCTTGATCTTGGGGTTACAAACCCAGTATGATAACCACTTGGCTATTTAGGCCAAGCCCAAAAATGCAAAGGCCTCATGACCTTTTCACTGGCTCGTCAACCGTTAGGTTGGATTTCTTAAACTCCCATTCACCATAGTTTTGCCATTGTGAGATTTGAACTCTTGATCTTGGGGTTACAAACCCAGTACCATAACCACTTGGCTACTACTCCTGTACTCAAATCCTCTTGCAATAAAGGCTAATTTACCATTAGACTTCCTAATTGTTTGCTGCACCTGCATATTAGTTTTAAGTGACTTCTTGACAAGGACACCCAGGTCCCTTTGTACATCTACACTTTCTAATCTCTCACCATTTAAAAAAAATTACTCTGCACATCTGTTCTTCCTACCAAAGTGTATGACCTCACATTTTTCACATTATATTCTATCTGCCGTGTTCTTGACTACTCACTAAGTCTGCTCAAATCCCCTTGAAGCCATTTTGCTTCTTCCTCACAAAACACATTCCCAATTGGAAATGTTACATTTGGTCCCCACATCCAAATCATCAATATATATTGTGAACAGTTGGGGCCCGAGCACTGATCCTTGCGGTAAGTCACAGCTTGCCAACATGAAAATGACCTGTTTATTCTTTCTCTATTTTCTGCCTATTAACCAATCCTTAATCCATTTCAGTATATTACGTCCTATCCCATGTGCTTTACCTAGTGCCACTCCCTGTCGTCTTCTCAAAGCACCGCACATTCTTCCTTTCTAGATCCCTCCTGAATGCCTCGATTGAATCTGCCTCCACCATACCCTCAGGCAGATTTTAATCACTCGCTGTGTGAAAACGTTTTTCCTCATGCCATCATTGCCCTTTTGCCATTTATCTTAAATCTATGCCCCTTTGTTCTCAATACTTCCACCAATGGGAACAGTTTATCTCTATCTATTCTGTCCAGACCCCTCATAATTTTGAATACTTCTATCAAATTTCCTCTCAGTCTTCTCTCCTCTTCTTTAGGTATTGGTATATATAGGTACGTAAAAAGGAAATATTTGGCTATGACAAATGTAGGCCCATTACAGGCAGAGTCAGGAGAATTATAATAGGGAGTAGAGAAATGGCAGGGAAGTTAAATTATTACTTTGTGTCTGCCTTCATTGAGGAAGATACAAGAAATCTCCCAGAATTAGATCCACAGGACTAGGGGGAATGAGGAAATGAAGGCAATGAGTATTAGTAAGAAGATTGTATTAGAGAAATTAATGGGACTGAAGGTTGAAAAGTCCCCGGGACCTGATATTCTACATCTGAATGTTGAAAAATGTGCTTTAATTTTGCTAACCAACTTCCTGTGGGGGACTTCATCAAAACCCTTCTGAAAATCCAAGTATACTACGTCCACGGACTCCCCTTTAACAATTCTATTAGTAACGTCCTCAAAAAAACTCCAACTCCAACAGGTTCGTCAAACGTTGATTTCCCATTCATAAATCCATGTTGATGGTGTCCAATCAGATCATTATTATCCAAGTGTTGTTATGATATGGCAGGTGGTATTTGTCAGGTTGACCAAATCCCAAAGGGAAACCTGGCCAGGCTATCGCAATGATTTTGCAATTTGTATTTATTACAAGAAGTTATCTACACTGAAGTCAGAAGTAAAGAGTCCACTACCACCTTTGGAGATTTTAAAGATTAAAACATTTATTAACAAGAGAAAAGAAAAAAATTAACACAAACAAGATTCCCATTACACAGTTAAACTTAGTCTTATAACAGTTCCCAAAAGATTTCTACTTAACTAGACTCCCAACTACTTTTCAGGCAACAGTCCAAATAGACTCTTAATCTATAAACCATCTAGCAATATTACCACAAGCATCCACTATTGCTATAAGGGAAGTATTTCACAGTTTTTTTCTCTCTCTCTCTCTCTCTCTCTCTCTCTCACTCGACAAAAAAACTCCAAGGCTTTTAACAAAATCTTGCACTCGAAACCTTGCACTCTGGAACAAACCAGGACTTCTCTGGAGTGGCTAGAGGCTGTTTTTTCACAGGTCTATTTCAAACAGTCCACCCCTCAAGATCTTACAGGGCCACTCCCCATGCAGTTTTCCATCTTTCTTTCAATATATTTTCTCCCTTTTGATCTGTAAACCCCATTGTTTCACCCTTGCTTTGGAAGTTACTTTTCCCAGAATATAAAAATCTTTCATGTTGTCCTTATGGCTAGCACTTTCAGGAAAAATAACTTTGCTTTATTTATCTTGCCAATTGTAAAATATGCCCCTTTGAAAATCAAACAACCTGTTAACTTACCTACAAATGCAATTCCTTTCACACTGTATCTGTTGAGACTTCATCTTAGCTTACCCATCTCCATTTCAAAATGCCTGTTTTACCCTTAATCCCTTTGATGATTCAAACCTTGCAGTCTGACCATCTTTGGTTTAATTAAATTAGTCTCACATGCACGCACAAACATACCCATAAGCGTGCTTCAATATCCCACAGTAATATTAGGAAAAAAAAGTTATTTCCTTTATAATGTCCATTTATCACATCCTTTTATAGCAGATTCCAGCATTTTCCCCACTACTGGTGCAAGGCTAATAGGCCTGCAGTTCCCTGCTTTCTCTCTCCATCCCTTCTTAAATAGTGGGGTGACATTTGCTACCTTCCAATCTGCAGGAATCTTTACAGAATTTATAGAATTTTGGAAGATAATCACCAATGCCCATAGCTACCTCTTTCAACACTCTGGGATGTAGAATGTCAGGTCCTGAGGACTTATTAACCTTCAGTCCCATTAATTCCTCCAATACTACCTTCTTACTAATACTAATTTCCTTCATTTCCCCATTCTTCCTAGTATTCAGCTCTCTAATTCTGGGAGATTTCTTGCTTCTTCCTCAGTGAAGACAAACACAAAGTAATTATTTAGCCATTTCTCTACACCCCATTATAATTCTCCTGACTCTGCCTGTAATGGACCCACATTTCCTTCGCCAAACGTTTCTTTTTTGCATACCTATGGAAGAGAAGGCTGAGAGGAGATTTAATTCAAATTTGTGAGTAGATAGAGAGAAACTGTTCTCACTGGTGGAAGTACTGGGAATAAGAGGGCACAGACTTAAGGTAATTGGCAAAAGAAGCAATGATATGAGGAAAAACATTTTCACACAGCGAGTGATTAAGATCTGCCTGAGGGTGTGGTGGAAGCAGATTCAATCGAAGCAGTCAGGAGGGAATGGATTGTTTACTAAAAAGGAAGAATGTGCAGTGCTCTGGGAAGAAGATGGAGTGCACTCGGTAAATTGCTCCTAATGAGAGCCAGTGCAGACATGATGGCCCAAAAGGCAGCCTCCTGTGCTGTACCAATTCTATGATTCAGTGCGATGCTGAGTGTTGCCAGCATTTTCCACTTTTATTTCAGATTTCCAGCATCTGCAGTATTTTGCTTTTGTATGAGCTTTCTTCATGTCCACTTCAATTGGCAGATCAGGTTCAAAATCACCTCTCTGTAGTATCTCTGACAATGCAATGAAGTGTCAGCTAAGATTGTGTGTTGAACTCCTGGAGGGAGGCTTGAATCTGCAACGAAAAACAGAGAATGTTGGAAATACTCAGCAGATCAAGCAATACCTGTAGTGAGAGAAACAGAGTAAACATCATTGACCTGAAGCATGAACAATGTTTTTGTAACATATGTTTTAAGCACACAAATTGTGCAAAAGTTCTAAAGTGGGGACCTTTAATTCCACCCATATCAAATCCTTATGTACATTTGTGGAAAAGCTTAACTCACAAGAACACAAGAAATATAAACAGGAATTGGCCATTCAGCCCACTGAGTCTACTCCACCATTCAATACGATCATGACTGATCTTGGGCTGCAGCTCCATTTTCCTGCCCACTCCCCATATCCCCTAATTCCCTGAGACACCAAAACTCTGCCTATCCCAGCTTTAAATGTATTCAACGATGGAGCATCCACTCATAGAAATGAACTATTTAAAATGGACAACTGTGGCCCAATGCTTCAGACGCATCAGGAATCCATGGAGAGCTCAACTCCTGGTCTCAAATCAGCTGGGTTGCAGAGCAGTGGGAACAGGGATGCCTTATGTTCAACAAAAGCAACGGTTAATGGGACACCTATTGCTAAGCCTCTCAAATGGGTGAGCTGGTATACCTGACCATCCAGACCATGGAAGGGTATCTTCCTCGCCTTGGGGCTTCTCAGGCTCTGTGAGATTCTGTGCTGTCCCCTTTGATCTCTAGCAGCTGTATACAGCGCCAATTCTCCTCACCAGTTCTCTGGACACTGTCCATTCTCTAGACACAGTCAGAGGCTTCAGCTGCTCTATTCGTGGCATTTTCCACTATCACGCTGCAGCCCAAGGACCCCTGCTTCTTTAGCCAGCTCCTCATGGTCTCTGGCCCCTCCACACACCTTCCCTGCCAACCCCACCCCGCCAGCCTGTCAAAGACAACGCTCACTGCACAGAGGACTCACAGGACTGACCAGTTCCCTTGCCCAATGGTCTCTCCACCATTTCCACCTACCGGTGGAGGCCTGCTACATTTCTTCATCCACAGATGCTGCTTGACCTGCCAAGTATTTCTAAAGCTATCTGTTTTTATTTTAGATTTCCAGCGTCTGCAGTATTTTGCTTTTACACCTGCACTGTCTGAATCTAAGGCAAGACTGCTAGTATTGCATCACACTGATACTTGTCCTACAAATCTGCCCTAAAGGAAATTGGCTTCTATTGGTTAACTTTTTACAGCTCCTTCTATGTTTTACACCATAACATGTTTGTTATAACTGCAACACCAGTTAATAAATCTTACAAAAACCTGCAGCAAGAAATATTGAAAGCATATATTCACTAAAGGTTGAGTTTGATTGTTGTTGGGGGAATTGTTCAGGATTGCTTGAAATCAACAGAGTTGACATAAATAGAAAATGCCATTTTAGTTTTGTTCAACAAGCTAATATTACACATTTTTCTTGCATCCTACAGAGATAATAGACATCTGGTACTGATCACTAGGTAATAATGTAGCAATGGAGCTTTGATGTTGTGCAGAACAAAGCTCAACTACATTATGATAGTCATCTGAGCCCCCTGATTTGATTGCTGGTTTGAAGTCATTTCCTGTGGTAATTTATAATGTGCAACAGTATGTTGTGTTTTAGTATTCCATATAAAATGTCAAGACTTGCATATTTGGAGTGACACTCATTTTGGCTTAAAAGTACAAACTATTTTAATAAGTCATTCTGGGGAAAAAAGATCCATTTGTTTGAATGGACTTGCAACCTGTCTCATTCTTGGTGATCGTAAATCTCATTCACAACATTTCCTTGGTGCTGACAACCCTGTTGCCACATGCTATATTCCCAGTCATCAGGCAGAGCAGCCTTGTAAAAATTAAATGCCTCCCCACGAGCAAGGAGGGAAATAGCTTAAGGCAAGGCTGTTCTTGGGCACCTGCCTGAAGCTCACTTGTACAGCATTAGAGGCCCTGAAAAAAGGTGGGTCTGAGATAGATGACACAAGGATGAAGCAAAACAATTTTTATTGAAAAAAATTGAATCTTGATAAGTAGAAAAACAATTCAGCATGCAGGTTCAAACTATTGCATTTTTTTATGCATCAGTATACATGTAGGACCTGCAAAATAAACTTATGCAAACCTCATTTGAGTTATGCACTGTTGCTTGATGTTGTTGGTCAGCTCAACACACCTGGGTTCCAATTTTAGCTCCCTACCCTTCCAGAATTTGGGCTGGGGGGGATAGAGTTGCAGTTTGGGGGGGCGGGGGGGGGTCACACTTACCCACTATTATCGCTGAAATTTTATCCCCACTCCGACTTTAAATTGGGATGATTGTTATACAGATGAAGGTTGTATGTGATCACTAATTCTGTACCCCACATATGCTTCCAATTACAACTCTCATCTGTCACTGTCATCCTGTAACGGCTCTGCCTCGTTGCACAGAGCTATGTTTTGATTTGCCCCCCTGTGAAATGACAAAAGTATGCTGTTTAGCTGTAACCTCATTGCAGTGTGAGCACCATGCTACCCTTTTCCATGCATCCCAGCTTAGGGACATGGCATAGCAACACCTAGCATCGGCCAAGTGTGAGAGCCCAACCATTGAGATTGAATGCTTAGCTGGCAATTATCTGCCATTAAACTTGTCTTCCAGAAACCTTATGCCTAGTCAGAAATTGGCAAGAATGTGTTAGTTGTAGGTGCTGCCAAGAAGATTAGACCAAGTACCTGTGATGAAGATCCTGGCATACGATGCTATCTATGCATGAATCAAATGGAATTCTTCCTTGGAACAGTAGGTAATTGCATGTTCTGCAGGTGCACTGAGGTCAAAGAGTAACTGTCCCGCCCTTCTCCTCAGCTTCTCCGGCTGTGGAGATATGGTGAAGCCTATCTATCGCTCTGTTCTGCTCAGTGAAGCAGTGTTACCTTCAGATATTGTTTTGGTTGCTGTTTACATGAAGTACAATGTGAGTGCTTTCCCCCATTGATACAGGCCCTGGCTAATTTAAGTGAGTCTGACGCATTCAAATGTTCTTTAAATTCATCTCACAGGCTGTCCGCCAATTCCTTTATTAAATCAATATTTCTACAAAGACTTCACTTAAGACCAAATGATAAACCTAATGGCATTGAATTTCCTCCTTGAATGCAATCCAGAAGTCAAACTCCAAAATATAACCAATGTTGTACCCGTTTTACCAATTCCAAGTTACATCCAAATACCCTCCCAGCCTCATTGAATGCTTAAAATGGACATAAATCAGCATAAAACATTTGAAACCACAGAATTGTATGTCTTCTTTGAGTGCTAAAATTGGAAGTTCAACTTGTTTAACCATCATTCAGGCGCAGCATGTTGAAGAATAGTTTTCAATGTTTAGTGATATTTCTACTTTGTCATAAAATGCAGCAAAATAAACAGGAAATACAAAACTACGAAGCAGTTTTTTTTTATTCATTCACAGGATGTGGGCTTCGCTGGCTATGCAACTATTTATTGCCCATCCATAGTTGCCCTTGAGAAGGTGGCAGTGAGCTGCCTTCTTAAACTGCTGCAGTCTTTATGGTATGGGTACACCAACAGTGCTGTTAGGAAACAAGTTCCAGGATTTTGACCTAGCAAAAGTGAAGGAATGGTGATATATTTCCAAGTCAGGATGGTGAGTGAGTTGGAGGGGAAATTGCAGGTGGCGGTGTTCCCAACTATCTGCTGCCCTTCCTTCCAGGTGGTAGTGATTGTGGGTTTGGAAGGTGCTGTCTAAGGAGCCTTAGTGAATTCTTGCAGTGCATCTTGTAGATGGTACACACTGGTGCTACTGTGAGTCAGTAGTGGAGGGAGTGAATGTTTGTGTATGTGGTGTCAATCAAGCAGGCTGCTTTGACCTGGGTGGTGTCCAGCTTCTTGAGTGTTGTGGGAACTGCAATTATCCAGGCAAGTGGGGAGTATTCTATCACATTCCTGACTTGTGGCCTTGTAGATGGTGGACAGGCTTTGGGGAGTCGGGACGCGAGTTACTCATCACATGATTCCTAGCCCCTGACCTGCTCTTGTAGCTACAGTATTTATGTGGCTAGTCCAGTTCATTTCTAGTCAATGGTAACCCCCAGGATGTTGATAATGGGAGATTCAGTGAAGGTAATGCCATTGAACATCAAGGGGTGATGGTTGGATTCTCTCTTGTTGGAGATGGTTATTGCCTGGCACTTGTGTGGTGTGAATGTTTACTAGTCACTTGTCAGCCCAGGTCTTGCTGCATTTGGACATGGATTGCCTCAGTTTCTGAGGAATCACGAATGGTACTGAACATTGTGCAATCATCAGCGAACATCCCCTTTTCTGACCTTATGATGGAAGGAAGGTCATTGATGAAGCAGCTGAAGATGGTTGGGCCTAGGACACTACCCTGAGGATGCCTGCATTGATGTCCTAGAGCTGAGATGACTGGCCTCCAACAACCACAACCATCTTCCTTTGTGCTAGATATGACTCCTGCCAGCAGAGAGTTTTCACTCTGATTCCCATTGACTCCAGTTTTGCTAAGGGTCCTTGATGCCACACTTGGTCAAGTGCTGCCTTGATGTCAAGAGCAGCCATTTTCACTCACCTCAGGATTTCAGCTCTTTTGTCCATGTTTGAACCAAGACTGTAACAAGGTCAGGTGCCAAGTGGCCCTGGTGGAACCCAAACTGGGCATCTGAGCAAGTGCTGCTTGATGACCCCTTCCATTACTTTACTGATGATGGAGAGTAGACTGATGAGACGGTAATTGGCCAGGTTGGATTTGTCCTGCTTTTTGTGTACAGCACATACCCAGCAATTTTCCACATAGCCAGGTGGACGCCAGTGTTGTAGCTGCACTGGAACAGCTTGGCTAGGGGCACAGCAAGTTCTGGAACACAAGTCTTCAGTACTATTGCCGGAATGTTGTTGGGGTCCATAGCCTTTGCAGTATCCGGTGCCTTCAGCCTTTTCTTGATACCATGTGGGGTGAATCGAATTGGCTGAAGAATGGCATCTGTAATGCTGGGGGCCTCCAGAGGAGGCTGAGATGGATCATCCACTCGGCACTTCTGGCTGAAGATTGTTGTAAATGCTTATCTGCAAGGTATGACTGCAAGAGGATGAGGCTGTTGCTGGACTAGTCTGTGAGACAGCTCTCCCAATTTTGGCACTAGGCCCCCAGATGTTAGTAAGGAGGACTTTGCAGAGTCGACCAGGCTGCGATTGCCATTGTCGTTTCCAGTGCCTAGGTTGATGCCAGGTGGTCAGGTGTCTTTGTAGCGGTTTGTTACAACTGAGTGGCTTGCTCGGCCATTTAATAGTCACATGTAGGCCAGATTAGGTAAGGACAACAGATTTCATTCCCGAAAGAGACATTAGTGAACCAGATGGGTTTTTACAACAATCGACACTGGCTTCACCGTTGGACTTTTAATTCCAGACGTTTATTGAATTCAAATTCTACCATCTGCCGTGGCGGGGTTCGACCCCAGGTCCCCAGAACATTACCCTGGATTTCTGGATTACTAGTCCAGCAACAATACCATGACGCCATCGCCTCTCTGTGAGGATAAATTTAAAATAAGCATACCAAAAAAAATTGAAATGAAAGGATCAGAAAAGTAGCTTTATTTCCTGCTACACCTGAAAACTTGGTTGAGTCTCTCGCCTGTGGGAGTCAGGGTGTGGCCAATTCTGTGGCTGACTGTTTATTCAGACAGAATTTCAATGAACAGGCATAAACAATCAAGGAGTCTTTGACGTGTTGTAGTTGTGCATGAGTACCTCATTTATGCTCAAAATTCTGCAATCTTTTAGACAATGTCTTTTGGTATGTTGGGGTGCAAATACCTAGAAATCCTGAGGCATCCTTCTCTTTTGACTAACTGTGTGCATGTATTACGAGCCTGCAAGCAGCCAGCTCTAGGCTGCATCTTGATTACTCAACTGCAGAATACTGATTTTGAAATATTTTTGCATTTTATGCTTGAATGTATTTTTAGTCTGCAAGAAATCGGGCCCTGTTTGCAGTAAATATGACAACGAGTTGGTATATTCCAAATCATCAAGTCTGATAACTTTCAGAATAGAATAATGATGAACATGGCATAATCATAGCAAATTTAAGGAAGGATTTTTCGGGTAAATTCTGTATCTGATGTAAGTATTTAGAGAACAGAAATACTGCACAGTTGAAGTGCTATGGTTGCTGTTTCTACATTCAAAGCATTGTATAATGCAAGTTTTTTTGCACAGCAACAAAGATGGTGTCTTACTGTTTGTTGAGGAAAAGTAGAATAATTGTAGACTCTTAACTGGTAATCCAGTTTAATCTGCACTGCACAACTAGTGATTTAAGCTAAATTTTATTTACTCTTTCATGGGATTTGGGCTTGGCTGGCTCAGCTAGCATTTGTTATCCATTCAAATGCTGGCATAGCAAGCGATGTCCACATGCCATGAAAGAATTTTAAAACAGAAAAAAATCTAGTTTAAATTACAGGTTGCGCTGTATATTGCTATCTTGTCTATGATATTGCCTCTGAATGAATTTATTTGTAAATAACCCAGGGTGGCAGTTTAGCCTGTATAACGTGGGAGCTGACTGTGATATTTTCTATTTGCTTGACGTAGTAATACTATATTTATTCCAGTAAGTCATTTATCAAGGTCAGCACTGATTGTTGAACCAGGTCTACACTGAATTCAAACAGCAGTGTATAAAAGACACAGCATTCAGGTTGTAAGTAATAATTTCTATAAGTGTGTTTGACACTGAGCTGCTTGCAGAAGAGAGGCTGAACTGACCCAGACACTTGCAGGGATGCTAGATAAATACACAGGGAGAAAGGAATAGCAGCTTGTGCTAATACAGTTAGATGAAGATGGGTGAGAGATTTGGAGCACTGTTAAAGACCAGGTGGGTTGAATAACCTGTTTCTGTGCTGTACATGTTATGTAATGATAAAGCTAATGTGATGGCAGCTTAGGTTGATTCCTTCTTTATTGCAATGTATAGACTCAACCAGTAATAAACTAGTATGGTACAGTTTTAGTTTCAAACCTGTTGTTTTTCAACGTACTGAGGAAAAGCTATCAAGCAGTTTATCAGTTGTGTTTGGATAATAAATTTTCTCACCATTTTGAGCATTCTATGCCTTATTCATATTTTTTGACTTCTATCACTTAGACTTCAACTTACCTCCAAACTTATTCTTCTATTTTTGTGGATACCTTTTGCACTATAATGTAATGCCAGATGTCCCCAATCCCTCTTTTTTGATAAATAGGCTGCTTTCTTTATACTGTTTCCATATATTAAATATTAGTAACTTGAGTTACTGCCTCCAATCATCTTTGTATATCCTGGCTTACACTGAATCTTGGATTTCTGAATTTTCAACTGATCCACTGGAGGCATTTTTTTGAGGTGGGGGATGTTTAACAATTAATTTATTGTACCAAAGCTCAAAAAATGGTATTTACAGGTGAAACAAAAAGACTGGTACTTCGTGGAATGGTCAGTTTCTTAAAACTGAGAGGAACATCCCAAATTTAGGCTGTGTATTTTCCAAGAATATCTCCACCTTTTTCTCTTTCTCTCAAGTGCTAAGGAAAGCAAGCTCCAACAACTCATCGACACCAACACCCATCTAGGACCCTCCACCCCTGCCTGTCCCTCCGTCCCCACCCCATCTTCCAATCCCAGCCCCAGCTGTGTATTCACTATACTCCCTGACCTTCCCCTCTCCGATGCTGAACGTTCAGTGCTCAGCAAAGGACTTAGTTTCATACCCCTACGCCCTCACCTTAATGAATTTCGGGCTCGGCACAATGCTGAACTCTTCTTCCGCCGTCTTCGTCTCCGGGCTCACTTCTTTAGGCAGGAGTCCTCTCCCCGTTCAACGGATCCTTTCACCCACCTCCTATATTCTCCCTCCACCTGGACCCCTCCCTCTGGATTCTTACCTTCTCTTGATCTTTTCATTGAGAACTGTCGGCGCGACATTAGTCGTCTCAATTTCTCTGCTCCTCTCACCCATTCTAATCTCTCTCTCTCTGAATTTACTGCACTCCATTCTCTCAGGTCCAACTCTGACACGTCATCAAACCCGCTGACAAGGGTGGTGCTGTTGTGTGGCGCACTGACCTCTACCTCGCGGTGGCTGAGCGTCAACTCGCAGACACTTCCTCCTACCTCTCCCTGGACCATGACCCCACCACTGAACATAAAGCCATTGTTTCCAGGACTGTCACTGACCTCATCTCCTCTGGGGATCTTCCTCCCACAGCTTCCAACCTGATAGTCGCCCAACCTCGGACGGCCCACTTCTACCTCCTATCCAAAATCCACAAACAGAACTGTCCCGGTAGACCGATTGTGTCAGCTTGCTCCTGCCCCACAGAACTCATTTCTCGTTATCTTGACTCCCTTCTCTCTCCCCTTGTCCAGTCCCTTCCCACCTACACTGTGATTCCTCTGACACCTTACGTCACATCAACAATTTCCAGTTCCCTGGCCCCAACCGCTTCCTCTTCACATGAACGTCCAATCCCTCTACACCTCCATCCCCCACCAGAATGGTCTGAGGGCCCTTAGCTTCTTCCTCGAATACAGGCCCGAACAATCCCCATCCACCACTACTCTCCTCCGTCTCGCTGAACTTGTTCTCACACTGAACAATTTCTCCTTCAACTCCTCTCACTTCCTCCAAATAAAAGGTGTGGCTATGGGTACCCGCATGGGGCCCCAGCTATGCCTGTCTCTTTATGGGGTATGTGGAACATTCCTTGTTCCAGTCCTACTCTGGCCCTCTTCCACAACTCTTTCTCCGGTACATCGATGATTACTTCGGTGCTGCTTCGTGCTCTCATCGGGACTTGGAAAAGTTTATTAATTTTGCTTCCAATCTCCACCCCTCCATCATTTTCACGTGGTCCATCTGTGACACTTCCCTTCCCTTCCTTGACCTCGCTGTCTCAATCTCTGGTGATAGACTGTCCACCAATATCCATTACAAGCCTACCGACTCCCACAGCTACCTTGACTACAGCTCCTCACACTCCGCTTCCTGTAAGGACTCCATCCCATTCTCTCAGTTCCTTCGCCTCCGTCGCATCTGTTCCGATGATGCTACCTTCAAGAACAGTTCCTCTGACATGTCCTCCTCCTTCCTTAACCAAGGTTTTCCACCCACGATCGTTGACAGGGCCCTCAACCGTGTCCGGCCCATCTCCTGTGCATCCGCCCTCACGCCTTCTCCTCCCTCCCAGAAACATGATAGGGTCCCCCTTGTCGTCACTTATCACCCCACCAGCCTCTGCATTCAAAGGATCATCCTCCGCCATTTCCGCCAACTCCAGCATGATGCCACCACCAAACACATCTTCCCTTCACCCCCCCGGCGGCATTCTGTAGGGATCATTCCCTCCAGGACACCCTGGTCCACTCCTCCATCACCCCCTACTCCTCAACCCCCACCTATGGCACCACCCCATGCCCACGCAAAAGATGTAACACCTGCCCCTTCACTTCCTCTCTCCTCACCGTCCAAGGGCCCAAACACTCCTTTCAAGTGAAGCAACATTTCACTTGCATTTCCCCCAACTTAGTCTACTGCATTCATTGCTCCCAATGCGGTCTCCTCTATATTGGAGAGACCAAACGTAAACTGGGCGACCGCTTTGCAGAACACCTGCGGTCTGTCCGCAAGAATGACCCAAACCTCCCTGTCGCTTGCCATTTCAACACTCCACCCTGCTCTCTTGCCCAGATGTCTTTCCTTGGCTTGCTGCATTGTTCCAGTGAAGCCCAACGCAAACTGGAGGAACAACACCTCATCTTCCGACTAGGCTCTTTACAGCCTTCCGGACTGAATAATGAATTCAACAACTTTAGGTCTTGACCTCCCTCCTCCATCCCCACCCCCTTTCTGTTTCTTCCCCCTTCCTTTTGTTTTTTTCCAATAAATTATATAGATTTTTCTTTTTCCCACCTATTTCCATTATTTTTAAATATTTTTAAGTCTTTTATGCTCCCCCCACCCCCACTAGAGCTATACCTTGAGTGCCCTACCATCCATTCTTAATTAGCACATTCGTTTAGATATATATCACCAACTTCAACACCTATGTCTTGTTTTGTTCTGTTTTCTGTGACATCTTTTGATGATCTGCTTCTATCACTACTTGCTTGTCCCTACAACCACACCCCCCTCCACTTCTCTCCCCCCACCCAACCCACCCCCCCCTACACACACACACACACACACACACACACACACACACACACACACACACACACACACCTTAAACCAGCTTATATTTCACCCCTTCCTTGGATTCACCTAGTTCTGTTGAAGGGTCATGAGGACTCAAAACGTCAACTCTTTTCTTCTCCGCCGATGCTGCCAGACCTGCTGAGTTTTTCCAGGTAATTCTGTTTTTGTTTCAGCATGTTACTAGGCAGCCAAAGTCTTGTGGGGCACATCAGTACCAAGATATAGCTCAAACTTGACTGAACAAGGAAACAGCCTATCAGATGGGGAAGCTGACTGTTGCAGCTCCAGATTAACCATTGAACATGTATTATAATAACCTACAGGATTCTACAACCAGTCTTGAGTTCAAAATACAATCTAACTGCTTCGTAGACTGTAGGACATTGGTTCTCTCCAGAACAGGAGCAGTCATTTTCATTTCTTGCTCAGAAAAAGCATTCAAATTGTCCAATGGTTCAAATTTGGTAACTTCAATAAACAACTCAGAAATACAATATGAAGCCAACACCTAAAATACACATCAGAGCAACAATTGAAGTCTACTTGATCAAAAGGGAGCATTGCACATCATAATGTTCAGCCATTATGCAAAATAACTGGTGATTGTGGTTTGTTTTCTATGAACAACATATTTGTCATTAACTATTTAACACAGAGAAAAGTCCCACTGGCAGTGCAGATAGTATAGCTGTCAGCCTGTCCTCATCAAATACAGGCACAATTGGACACCATGGTCATAGTGAGAGCTTGATCTTCTGCATCTGCTCATTGGGCTCACTAGTCTGTACCTCTTCCTCACTCCTTAACTTCAGCTGTTTTCATGTTGGTGAGCAATCCAGACACTTATCAATACTGACAGTGGATTCACAAGCTATGTATGTCATCAGTAGCAACAGACAACTAGTGTGGCTCCAAAGCTGGCTGCTTCAATGGGCTGACGGTGCCCAAGTCAGATCATATATCAAATGCAGCTGCCTCCTCTGCTGGTGGAGTGAACTTTGTGCCAAAACCAATTGCTTTGAATTCATCCTGTAATAAGTGGATCAAGCGAAATGTTCGCAGGCCATCCAATGAAAGTGGGATGCCAGCATCAAGAAGACCAATAACTTTTAGCACCAAATGTTCCTCCTTGTGCTATTTTGTATGATAAATCATATCAACTCCCAGTGGTTAGACCATAGACTTGTTTAGCTTCATTGCACTCAGATGCAGATACTTCACTGGAGCTATGCATTTCTCAATTCTCCAGGCTGTTTTTTAGCTTTGCAATGCCAGGCTTCAAGTCAAAGTGCCTGAACCATTCCTCAGAAAGAGCATACCTGTCATCTTCTCTTTGTTACTTCCAAAAAAACATTAGGGACTTTTGGAGATCCCAATCATCAGTTGCTTCTCTTCCTCCACAATCATGAAGTGCAAACAGTGAGGGCAATTTGCTGCTTGACTTTTTTTTTGCATCTGAGCATTTTTTTTCATTGACGAAAGCCAATGTTCCACTTGAGTAAAGCTTGTACAAAAAAAGCTAATTTCATCAGATCACTGAGATTGGAACAAAGTAACATTTCATTACACCCAGTTATCAACATTTTTGTGAGAATATCATCTGTGTCCTAAAGTGCAGACCTGCTTTTGATTGTGTGGCAATATTTTGAAGAGGTTGATCCACAATGTAGAAATAGGGCTGATTCCAAATGTTTCAGCAAATTGCCTCTTCCGCCAAAACAGGTTTGTGCACCCATGCCATGGAACCAACTGTGGGTCAGCCTCTGCTGGCTGCAAGGCTCTGCCTGGCCTCAAATCTATCGTTCAATATCATTTTCGAGAGATACTGAAACCAAGACTATTAGACATCTGTTTGACAATTAGGTTCACAGCTACTCTCAGGTTTTCAATTACATTTGCTTGTCTGTCCAAATTGAACGTGAATAAGGTCTAAGCAGCAAGATGTAAAGCTATGCTTCCTTTGAAACACATTTGAGTTGTCCTTTTTGCATCCAAGCTGAAATGAAGATTCCTGTGTCTTGCAGAAATAGCCAGTATAAACTAATATAAAATGAATAGATGATAACACTTCATTTCTTTCGCGTTTATTTTCAATGTGTGGAAGCAAAAACCAATAAGTTGCCATCATTTTAAAATTTGGCCATATCTTAATGTGATTTTCTTTGCATTTTCTGGTTACCTTGCATTTTGACACAAACTGCACCCTAATAAATATGTACAAATTTAAATTTTGCTGTCTTAATAGTGCACACAGGTGTGGCCAGCAGCAGAGGCCATGAAGTTATGCTGTGATTGATAGCGGGCTTTACCTCGCTCACGTGGATGGAATGCCATTAATTTGAATCCTTTTTCCCCAGGCTTTGTACCAATGACCCCAGATTTATCCCAGGCTCTGAAGAAGTGAAGTTAACCTGAGGTCTCCATGTGTATCATCTTCTTCCAGTTTGACCCGCGTTCAGTTTCTGCTTACAGGTATTCTAAGTCAAATCTCCTATGTTGCAAGCCCACAAGCCTTGAATTTGGGGTGCTCAATCTGCAGGCTTTGGTTCACATGCAGCTTCAATTCCTGGCAGTTCAGCCCTTGAGGACCAACATAGTCAGATTTGCACTTTTTTTCCTATTTGATGGATTGTTTTGTTTGAACTTGGAGGGTTTTCTTTTCAAATGCTGTATCTTCCTTTCTGGTAAAACCTAGTAACAGTTATTCTGATTATCAGTAACTTGAGATACATGCAAATTAGTGGGAAAATTGATTTAATTTTTAATTGAGACCTCCCCCAAGGCTCCATGGTCTGGCCCTTGCGCAATCCACGAAGGACAAAATGTTTAGGTGCCTTGCGGAATTTTAGGGCCAACCAGTTTAAAGTTAGGCCTGAAGCATGAGACAACGATGCATTCTTTCAACTTTGCTGTTGAATAAAGTCACAGGTGATTCAGTTACAAAATAAATTATGATTCAATTTATCATCCATTTTCATAAATACTCTTGTATCCCAATATTCCTATCTTCAATTATGTTTTAGTTGATGGTCCCAGAAGAATTCAGAGCACACTATTACTTATGGAGTTCCCCAACGATTCATCCTTGGCCCCCTCCTATTGCTGCTCCTTTGTGACGTCATCCGAAAATACAACAGCATGTTCCCATGTGTAGTGATGACACTCAGTTTTACTTCACACTGGGTGGAATCATCCAGGATTTGCACCAAGTGCGGCAGCGAGCGTGAAAAAAGACGTTTTACCCACAGCCGCAATGGTGGATTTTCGCAATGTATCATCTCCTTCCTGCCTCATAAATTATGCATTCACAGGAAACGAGCCACATCTCTGGCAGGCGGCCTCTGATTTTCCTGCCAATCTATTATCTTGTCGCCTCCTCACTCCGGGTGCCATATTTAATCTGCAGCCGTGTGCACAGTTCTCGACGCCTGCAGCCCAGTACTGCCAAAAGCCAAAAAGAGTGCAGCCCCCCAATTCAGGGATGCCTTTTGGACACCGCAGAGGATCACCGTGATGTCCTCCACCCCCCACTCTGGCCACAGGAGGCCAATCAGACTCGCCACTCCGGCTTGGGAGGCGGTGGCCGAGCTGGTCAGTGCCAACGCTGCACACGAGATCGGCCTTTCAGTGCAGAAAAATGATGAATGATCTTATCCATGTCACCAGGGTAAGTCAGCCATCTCATCACTCTCAACTTGCACACTCAAGCCCATCACACAATCACTGGCATCTCATTAGGTGCCAGCTCAAAGGACATCACCATTCACTCTCTCTCACACACCCTCACATCCCCATCTGACTTCAGTTCCTCTGAAGATCATGTCCTCATCCCATCCAAGGCTCCACTCAGCAAACACACATGCCTGGCATCCTTCTCATTTGGCCTGGCATATGCCTTGCTCACACGCTCTTCATCTGTCTTTTATGGAGGACAAGATCACGCACGATCAATGGGAGTGGTTCCAGACTTGGGGGTGGAATGCCGGACATCAGGTTCCTCACTCCATTCGAGAGTCAAGCGCTGGGGCTGATTGGAGACGACGTGGACCATTCCTGCGGTGAAGGTGAGGTCGGCAGCAAGCATCCACATGAGGATCCCTAACCACAACATCCCTCTGTCGACGCTACTCTGGGTCCACTGTTCTGTGTGTAACACGGCTGCCAAGCACTAATAATCTCCACTTTGTCTCCTAGGCACACCTGCCATGTCGCCCTCAGGTAACCTTGACCCTGGCTCCAGTACGTCCGCCTTCACTCTAAAGTGATAGCGCCAGCATGCCAACGCACTGAGGTCAAAACTGGCAGGATGGCGGAAGGTTAAGAAGATGTAATTGCACATGTGGGCACAGGTTTTAATCGCTTGTAAATGTTCACTATTTTGAATAAACTCCCAAGAATGTCTCCTTGTCTATGGCTCCTTGTTATGATGACCAGTGTTTTTGTCATTCAGATGTGAAACCTTGGTCCCTGCACAAGATAAAGGCAAGTGTCTCAGTCTAGGGCTTCTTCCCTGTGCAGTGTGTAACCTTCAGAGCAAAGTGATGGTCCGACTGCTCACTCGCTGGACCCATTAGTGATGCCTGCGTGTCATTGCTGCCAGAATGTCATGGGCAGGTGGTACAGAGTCCCGTCATTCTCTCTGTGTGCTCTCAGCACCTTTTGAGGTGGGGATGGCAACCCCCCCCCCCAATCTCTTCAACATCTGTGTCTAGTGGCAGTGTGATCCTGAAGGGGACAGGTGTTGAAGGCTGCCAAAGGATCTGATGCACTTAAAGTTTCATGGCTGCGTCTCTACGATATGACCCTGATCACAGAGCGCAAATGAGCTGCACTCAACCAGACAGGAATCAGATGTTCACAGAAGCAATGTGAAGTTCTGTGGAGTGCCCTCACTGCATGTTGTCGTCATCCTCCTGGAATCGAGTGACTATTTGGGCCTCCGCTGCATCTCCATGACATGAGCCTGTGTATTGAGAATATGTGCACTGCCATCAGCCACACAGGAGTCAAACATTCATAGATGCAGGTGAGGATGTCAGGACTGGTTTCACTGCATCTCGTCGTCATCTTCCACGAATCTTGTGGCTATTAGGGACTCATGAGCGCGCCTGCCTCATCTGGCCAGTGTGATAGGCTTATTACCGGCATCCTCGCCTTCGAGGATCTCGTCACCCTCATCTCCTTTGATGTCATCCTCATCAAAGGAGACATGCAGCGCTTCTATCTCCACCTCAGCCATATCCTCCCCCCGTTGCAGTGCCAGGTTGTGTAGCGCGCAACAAGCCACAATGATGCAGAACATCCCCCCGCCGCGTCTCTCTTGCAGTGCTCCACCAGACCTGTCGAGGCACCGGAAACTCATTTTCAATATGCGTATTGTCTGCTCCATCAAAGTCCGAGTTGTGGCATGAGCTTCGTTCACTGCCTCTCTGCTGCAGTCTAAAGCTACCGCACAGGCGTCATCAAGTCAAGTCCTCTGTGGGTAGCCCTTGTCGCCAAGGAGCCAACCCTGCAGCCTCTGTTGACCCTGGAAGATGTCAGGGATCTGAGACCTGCGAAGGATGTAAGAGTTGTGGATGCACCCTGGTGGATCACCTGTAGGATGTGTTTGTTGGGGTCACAGACCAGTTGAATGTTCCCTGAATGGAAGCCCTTGCAGTTGACGTAGTTGGCTGCTGTTGCCACTGAGATCTAAGCGCCATGTAGTGCCGGCAATGCCACCCCGCACCTATGGAAAACCACAGAATGCCACAAATCCCATCACTCTTGTTTCTGGTTTGCCTGATCCCAGTCGAAATGTAAAGTTCTGTGCCTTTGCGAAAGTGGTGTCCATGACCTCCTGGATGCACTTGTGGGTGGAGGCTTGAAAGATCCCGCACAGGTCACCTGTGGAGCCCTGGAAGGAGCCCCAGGTGTTAAAAATTGAGTGCTGCAGCCACTTTCACAGTTGCTGGCAGCGGATACCCTCCATGTCCCCGTGGTGCCAAATCCTGCAGCAGGTGGCATTAGTGACCAACTGGTTTCTAAGACATGTGCCGCCTTCTGTGACTGGTTCTCAGCCATCTGCTGGAAGAACAAGTGCCGTCTATAGACCCTGGGTCTAGCAAGGGACGTACATGCGACGGATCTGCTGAGGATCTTCAGCTGCATGCTCAGGAGGCTTTGCCACACTGTCATCTTGAGGGTGCTCCTCCTCCTCCATCACATTCTCCTCCCCTGCTCCCTTTAAGCCATGAAACATACTGCTGGATCACCAGGCTTCATGATCTGGATGTTCTCCTCCTGCAGGATCGAAGAGACACGTGGGTTAGCATATGCTTCTCTTGGTTAAGGCTCAAGGTCCCTTCACGCATGCCAGAAGTACTGGCCACCACTTGGATGACCAGTGTGTAGTGCACTTCATGGCTGTCCGAAACCCCACCCACCTCCAGCCCACTCCACTTGACTGATTGGCAGCAGTTTCAGCCACTGGTCTGCATGCTGTGCTCTCAGCTCATAACAAACATATGAAATAGGAGCAGAAGTAGGCCATTCGGCCCCTCGGGCCTGCTGTGCCACTCACTAAGATCATGGCTGATCTGTTTGTGTTTCAAATGTAGATTGGGACAGTGGTAGTGTAAAGGGCAGAGAGGGTCAAGGGTTCCTAGATTGTGTTCAGGAGAATTTTCTACAGCAGTATGTGTCTAGTCCAGTAAGAAAGGATGCAGTTGGACCTGTTTCTTGGAAATGAGATTGGCCAAGTAGATCAAATATCAATGGGGGGATCATTTAGGAGACAGTGATCATTATATGATAAGGTTTAGGATGATGTGAAAAGGATAATGTGCAATCCAATAGTTAACTAGGGGAGAGCCGACTTCAATAGGACAAGAATGGAGCTGGGCCGGATAGACTGGAACCAAGGGTTGGCAAGAAAAACTGTAGCTGAACAGTGGGCTACCTTCAAAGAAGAAATGGTTCGGGTACAGTCAAGGTATATTCCCTCAAAAGGGAAAGGTAGGGCAAACAAATCCAGAGCTCCCTGAATGATAAAAGGAGATAAAAATTAAGATAAAGAAAAAGTCTGCTTATGACAGGTGTTAGGTCGAAAAACAATTGAGAATCAATCTGAATACTGAAGGTTCAGAGAGAGGTGAAGAAGCAAAGAGGTATTATGAGAAAAGACTTGCAGCTATCATAAAGGGGAATCTCAAAAATCTTCTATCAACACAAAAATAATAAGAGGGTGGTAAAAGGAGAAGTAGGGCTGTTTAGGGATCAAAAAGGGGATTTATACATGGAGGCAGGGGACATGGCGGAGGTGTTAAATGATTACTTTGCATCTGTCATTACCAAGGAACCAGATGCTACCCAGGCCATGGTGACAGAGGAGGAAACTGTCGCTATAAGGGTTCAAAATTGATAAGGAGGAAGTGTTGGATAAACTATCAGTACATAAGGTTGGCAAGGCATTGGGACTGGATGAGATGCATCCAAGGATGTTGAAGGAAGTGAGAGAGTGGAAATTGCTGGGGTACTGGCCATAATCTTCCAGTCCTCCCTAGACTCAGGAAAGGTGCCAGAGGACTGGAGAATTGCAAATATTATGCCCTTGTTCAAAAACAGTTGTAAGATTAAGCCCAGCAATTACAAACCTGTCAGTTTAACTTCAGTGGTGGGGAAACTTCTAGAAACAATTATTCGGAATAGAATTAGTAGTCACGTGGACAATTGTGGGTTGATTAGTTAAGAGCCAGTATGGAGTTCGAAAGGGGAAATTGTGTTAACCAACTTGCTTGAATTTTTTGAAAAGCTAACAAAGGGTTGATGAGGGTAGTGCTGTTGATGTGGCTTGACTTTCAAAAGGCATTCAATACAATGCCACACAGACTTGTGAGAAAAGTTATAGCTCATGGAATAAAAGGGACAGCAACAACATGGATACAAAATTAGTTGGGTGATAGGAAACAGAGGGTGATGGTCAATGGATATATTTCAGGCTGGAGGAAAGTTTGTAGTGGAGTTCCCCCACAGGTCAGTATTGGAGCCCTTGCTTTTCCTGACAAATGTTAATGACCTCAATCTTGGTGTACAGGGGGCAATTTCAAAGTTTGCAAATGATACGAAACTTGACAGCATTGTGAGGAGGGCAGTGTAGAACTTCAAAAGGACACAGACAAGTTGGTGGAGTGGACAGATAGGTTGCAGATCAAGTTCAATGAGGAGAAGAGTGAGTTAATGGCATTTTGGTAGGAAGAACATGGAGAGACAATGTTTCAAGTCTCTGTGACATTTCTTCAAAGCCCTTTAAACTCTCTGCCTCTCCATCATTCTCTACACCTTTTTAAGATGCTGCTTAAAAAACCTACCTCCTAGACTAAAGCTTTTGACCAGCTTGTGCTCTGATCTCTGTGTGTGTCTCCGTGTGAAACTTTGTTTGAGAATCACTCCTATGAAGCACCTGGAGCCATTTTATTATGTCAAAGGAAATTTACAAATGCAAGTTATTTAAATCAGTGTCCTTCATGTGAGTCTTTTAAGATTGATGTAACAAGCATCATTCATCTTTAGTTTTTTAAAAATAAAAATATTTTTGTGTTTCAACTTGCAGCAAAGCGGCAATGTGCGATAGAAAGTATTAGGAGTTGATTGTGGTTGAAATGCAAGGCTATTTTTTCACAATTATTAAAGATAAAAAGTCATTATAGGACTTTTATTCTGGAATTTTCCTTTATCAAAATACTTTTCACTTCAGTTTCTTTTTTTTAAAAAGTATCTTTTTGTGTACAGGTAATAAGATGGCCAAGTCCATCATTTAATGGTTTTCTGCACAATGTCAATATAGCATTAAGCAAATCTAGGTCAGGCTGATCTCAGCAGAGCACTTTGGATCACTACATCAAACAACTGCTTCCTTTACTTGATCAACTTGACTTTCAATTTCCTCTATGGCCTCCCTTATCCTTTGTGCTCTCTCTGGATGAGATTCCACAATTGCCAGTTCTGCTGAGCTTGAGAAGTCTCTTTTTTTGTGCTGTGGACTTCAGACATAATTAAATCATGCTTGAAGCTCATTACGCTGAGGATGCTAGATGAGCAGAAAAATTGCAGTCACATCTATTTGAGCTGCTTCACACCCACATCCCAGTTCTGGGATTGAATTTTAACCCTTTCAACTCTGTCTCCTGATTTTCCTATTTCTATCTAATTATATGGCACATACAAAACAAGTGTATGACCTGTACATTGAACATTCTCCCCACATTTATATGGAATAACTTACCACCATACTACAAAAGGTATATTGCAGTTGAGCTCTATTCCCATACAGTATCAGGCTGTATGACCTTCAGCAAATTTAGTGAGGACGTTTGCCTTTCATTCTTTGGGACAAATTCAATTGGGAATTCTAGCAGTGATGAATTCAATGAAATAGCAGTTAAAGTTGTAAATTGGGAGTTTCAGTGTCTGCAATGTTCAATTCACATCACGTTTACAGTCATTGATTAGTGGTGGATTTGAATTTTTTTTCTGTCATTGCACTTGCTATGGACTCACCTGCAGGCTTAAATTTAGATTTTTATTTATAGAGGATGCATTGTACCTGTTAACCATTAGAAAGCCCCAAATTGATTTAATGTTACAGATTTAATGTTGTAATGTTCAGTAACGTATGTCCTTCAGTGATTTTGTGTTTACGTTTTTGAGCTTCTGTGGTGGATTATCTGTCATCCTCCTTCTCAACCTCTCTGCAACCTTCAATACAAACCGACCAAACCATCTCTCCAAAACCTCTCCTCCATGATCCAGCTTCATCCTCTCTTAACTGTTTGATCATAATCTGAACTTCTGCAACAATGGCTTCTCTTCCCACCCATTCAGTGACCACCAGGAATTCATCCTGGGCCCCGTCCATATCCCTATCCCTTGGCGAGACTGGACAGTCTACTCATTGTTATTTTTAACACTGTCTCTTGCCAGCTCAAGATGGCCACTGACACTTATCTGCGCATATGCACTTTTCCACACATGCACAGGAAACCTAAAGTTGAATCTTGCTGTCATTGGAAATGCACAAACTTAAATTGCCACTCAGAATTTGAGGTTAGATAAAACGTGATGTATAAATTTAGTATCCTCATTGAATTTGTTTAGAAATGGGTGCAGATTTTTTGGGTTTCGTGGAGTTTGAAGTCTCCAGCCTCTCTGTACATGCTTGTTTGAAATGAGTGTATGCTATAGATGAAGCTAAAGGAAATTACTTAGGTGAAAATAGGTATTGTATTTTGTCCAGAATAAAACAGCCCTTTTTCTGGTTTCAAAATCATTTTTTAAAAAAAAAAGGGAACTAAATGTCAAAGATAAATATCACACTGAGGTTGGGGGAAATGAGTAGAGTTCTGGTATACATCGCTTCATGGAGTGAAGTGGTACAGCTGCGCATTAACTGCATTGGCAGAAAACGCACCCAATTTTAGTTTTATTTTTGGATTGTGGGCGTGACTGCCAGAATTTATTGCCCATCCCTAATTGCCCTTGAAAAAGTGAGCTGACTTCTTGAACTGTGTAGTACATGTAGTGTAGGTACACCCAAAATGCCTGTTGTGTGTTGGGTTGATACAACTGAATGGCTAGCTAGGCCACTTCATAGTCAAGCACATTGCTTGCTGTGGATCTGATTCACACGTAGGCCAGACAGGGTAAGGATGGTAGACTTCCTCCCCTGAAGGTGAGCTAGATGGGTTTTTGCCACAATCCAGGGGTTTCATTCTCATTATTAATGAGACTAGCATTTTATTCCAGATTTATTAATTAATTGAATTTAAATTTCCCCAGCTGCATTGGTGGGATTTGAACTCATGTCTCCGGAGCAATAGTCTGGGCATCTGGATCACTAGTTTATACTACCAAGTCCTTGCTTGTACCATCTTGTGTGCAGAATAGCTGTTTCATTTACTCAGAACAATAGTTGTTGCACAACGTGAAGCATGTGGGGAGACTTCTGAATTTCAGAATCTTTAGAATTATTTAAGAAAGGAGTAATTTCAAAAAATAAGTTGTCTCATATGCTTGAAGTGTAATTACGATGTCATACCTACGTTTGTTAAAAAAATAGGGTTTATTTTGCTCTCTCCACTAATATTAGTTACAAAGTTATTGAGAAACTAAAGCTGATTTCCCCAATTTACACTTTGACTGATTGTTCAGATTATATTGCCAAACAGAAGTTTCCTCCAATATATGTACATGTTTTACTTTTTTTTGGCAGGTTTATCCTAGCAGCAAACCGGGATGAATACTATTCTAGACCATCGAAGCCTGCAGATTTCTGGGAAAACAACAGTGACATTCTGAGTGGTAAGGATGTGACTTAGCTGAATTGCAATCCTCTAAAACAGCTTGAATAGGACAAACATGATCCATCTTAACTAGTGTGTGTGTTTTACTTTTTGTGTATTACCTTTTAAAGCAAATCATAAGTAAATTATTCTTGGCCTTGTGGGCACATTTAAATAAAGACAATGTTATGACACAGCAGTTGGTAAAGACTGTTATTTAAAATCCCAGAGGGAAACTTTAAACAACTGTCATAACCTATATTTTCAATTGGTATGTTTGAGATGCGGCTCTAGATTCAGGAAAAGACCATCATTTCTTGAGAGGTTGTTATAACAAACTAAATGAGACTTTTATTAATTTACAACAAATGAAACATATACACATGGCTACAAATTACTAATATCATAACTTTTAACAAATTCCCAAATTAGTCTCCACTAAGGCAACAATAACCAACAGACTTAACCAGACACCAGACAAAGCATTTTCACCTTAATTGTATGGTCATGGTGCCACATATGTCCTTCACCTGGAGCCACTAATATGCAATGCCACCGAATTGGAAGGTTGCAGATTTAAATGGCCCTCAAAAGAGTCATTTGAGTCATTGTGAATTCAAAATGAGGTTCATTTCAATTTGGTTCCTTTGCAGACACTTGTAGATTTACAGCTGATTTGATGTTACATGCCTCTGCTCTGCACAAATAAACTCCCCTCAGGTTATACCCAGCACTTCTCTTTGAATGTAAATTTTCATTGTATCACCAGGCCCTTTGAACTCCACCTCTTCTAACATAGTACCAATTTTATTCATAATATAAACATTGATTGGTGTCTCCTAGCTAGGTGCAAGATTTCACTCCCCTTCTTGAATGCTCTATTCAACAAAATGCCCATGTACGGCTACCTCTGTTCACATCTCAAATCTACTATACACCAAAGCAGCCAGACTAACTGGCTTTAATCTAATTAACACACACACACTCACAGACTAAACCTCTATTAAAAAAAATAATTTCCAATAACATTATATACATTAGTAGCTTCATGACAAAAATCACTTGAAGTCTATCAACACTGGTTTTTAAAAAAAACAGTCAGCTTTATTGTATTCAATAGGCAATTGGCTGCAAATTGTATGATCACGGTGCCGCATATGTACTACACTTGGAGCCACTAATATGCAATACCACCGAATTGGAAGGTTGCAGATTTAAATGGCCCTCGAGTCATTCAAGTCATGATGTAGGCCAAATGTAGTATGACTAGGAGGAATAAGTTGTTTTGGACCTATGTTCCCCAACAATTGAGCATTTCCGTCACCTCACCTGGGGGTGTTGTAGACTGTTGAAGAGGTCGATTGTTACAATTGGTGAACATCTTCCATTATCAACTTGGAACAGAACAAACAAGATGGACCTTGGTCTCTTTTTTTGTCTGGCGATTCCAGAGTTCACCATTCTGTTCAGCTTCTGACCTGAACTACTCCAGAGGCTGTGGTGCCTTTCTGCAGGGTCCTATAAGTCCTAACTGGGATGTCCTGCCTGAGCAATACGTTATGTGTCCTAATAGGTAACTGAAGGACTCCAACAACAACAACTTGCCATCAAATAGTGGCTTTAGCATATTCAAACATCCCAAGACATTGGGAACAAGTCACTTGGCTTCTCAACAGCTGAGCTACAAGCCGGAGCAAAGTAGAAGAAGTTAAAACGTGTTGGCCAATGTTTCAGATCTCAAGAATATGCTGGTTGGTCACCCCTGTATAGGCATTATGAGAAATAGTGAAAGACAAGGTTTTCGGATGACTTCTTTCCTTCCCCTCTCTATCTACCACCAACTAAAATGTTTGTGATTTTCTCTTCCAAATACCGCTGAGATTTTACTCTTAACCAATGACACCAGGTGCTTCAGGGTTTACTAGGTCTACTTACTGGTGATGGATGAGAATGAATTCCCGTCAGATTTCTCAGAGGGACAGTTTGGTTGGCATTATTGAACCATGTGAATACATACTGTAAAAAAAAAAAAGTAGTGATGTAGAAAAAGGGAAAAAAAAACATTGTCAGGGCTAAAGGGAAGGGATTGGGACCAGCTAAACTGCTCTTGCAGAGGGTGACAGGGAGAGATTTTTTTCCTATGGCGGGCAGACTGGGTGGGGGCGAGCGCGGAGCTGATCGCTGCCCGCAATCGGCTGCGCACTGCCATTTTACGCGGGCGGGCCAATTAAGGCCTGCCCAACGTAATGCGCAGCCAGTAGCGCTCAGCGCCACCTGTACAGGTGGGGGGAGGAGGGAGAGTCAGGGCCTGCGCTCTTTTGCGCATGCATGCGAATGAGTGCAGTAATCTCCCTAAGGCGCAGAGCTGCCTCAGGGAAATTGAATGGATTATAAAAGGTTTTAATAAATAAAGTAAAAATTTATTTAAACATGTCCCCTCATGTGACAGTGGGGCATGTTTGTGAACTTTGGAAAATTTATTTAATTATTTTATAAAGCCTTCAGTAAACCTCACCCTGCCTGTGGATGAGGTTTCCTGAAAAATGCGAAGGCCACTTGGGCTCTTTGCCTGCCTGCCAACCTTAAGGTTGGACAGGCAGCATTGTTAACAAGTTTAATTACTTTTTTCAAGGCCTTAATGGGTCTTTGACCATTCAGCCAGTGAGTGCCCACCAAACGAAATATCGAAATGACATCGGGACGCATGCGCAACGCCATCACGCATCAGCATGTCAGGCCCACCCCCACACGTCAACGGCAATGTTCTGCCCATAAACTCGATGGGGAAAATGGCTTCTTCCTGCACTATAACCATTCTAGGATTCTATTCCATGATAATCCTCAGCTAACCAGCAATGTTTGCTCTATCATGTCAACACTGCCCAGTTGCTTAACATTATAAAAAAACATTCTGCTTACAGATTAATTACAGATATTGATCATTATCAAACTTGCCCAATACAATTGTTTTCCTTTTAACATTTTGAGAAAACTAAATCGCAGACTAAACAGAATTCTGAACAGCTTTCTTGATGTAATACTCTCCCACAACCTCATTCCCTTTTTTTTCTACTTTGCATAGATATGTACAACTTGGAGCCAGGCTATACAGCCCAGTCTGTCCATGTTAATGTTTACACTCCATGTGAGGAAATAGTTGCAATCACATGTACTCACAAACTCCCTTTTTCAGTTGAATTTTGTAAGTGGGAATGTCAACCATGGGAAATGGACACACATGGACAAAGAAGCAAGTGCATGAATATAGATCTTTTTGAAATCCAGTCATATACGAAATGAGCGTTCTTTATTGGTATCGTAAAAACATGTTTCCATCATCATTTCTAAAGTCACCAGATGACCTAGTGACTAAAGAAATGTCTCTCAATCACAAACACCAATAGGTCCCAGGTTATTTTGCTGTTGTGTGCTGAGGTATCTGTCAAAATAACGGTTGCGGGTGTACACTTAAGGTCAGCAAACGTGGTTTCTGGGGCTTTGGGGTGATTGGGAGAGGGAGTGGGAGGAACTTCGGCCAGGGATCTTACTCCTACTTGTTATCACGAGATTTGTGGGAAAAGGAAAATATGCTAGGTGTCAGTCGAGGACAGGATTGAGGCTTGACTGTGATCTTAAAAGTTGTAACCTGGCCTTGTGCTGTCAATGTGAATAATGGCCCTGAGTGAGGTACTGCAGGATGTCTAGCACCTGTGAAATCATAATCTTAAATGTACCTGCACCTTCAGGAGAGGAGGTGATAAAATGTGGGGCGGGGGGGCAGGAGGAAGTTGTTCCTCATGTTCCAGCTGAATCTGGGAGGATGTGTTCTTCTTTACCTCCCTCTCTCATCAAGGTATTGGCTGGACAGCAGGAGAGGTGATAAATGGACAAGGGATAGGATAAAATGGCAGCCATTTTCTTACAGTAGTTCAGGTCATCCTGGTTGGATTCCTGTCTATTCAACTTCTTAGGGAGAGATAAAAACGTAAAAAAACTGAAGAATAAGCATGCATACTTTACAGTGTAAAGGTAAATCTCCCAATGATTACTTTTTGGTACAAGGAGTGCTAAATACAACATACTGCCAAGAAATGTTGTGTATCCAGTTAGTTTTCATTTCGGTGCGTGTTATGGCACAGCCGATAGTAAATGCTGAGTTGTTCAAATCCCAGAGGGAAACTTGAAACAACTACCACAACTAAGTTTGTAATTTGTATGTCTTGTGATACAGGCTTTGAATTCAGTAGTAATATGACCACCAAGTCTTATAGGCTTTTACAAAACTTGATTAAACGTTTATTAACAAGAAAAATGATTTTTAAGCACATACATATGTCTTCAAATTATTACTCTAATAACTTCTAAATCCCCTACTTAATATGACTCCCAGTTACATTTCCATTAAAGCAACAGTAAAACACACAGATTTTAAAAGACCCTTTTTCCCTTTTGAATGCAAATTCCCATTGTTTCATTATGTCTTTGGACTTTACCTTTCTAATAATAAAAATCTCTCATAGTACTAATTTTACACAGTGATCTTTGGGAAAAATAAACACACTGTTTCTGAACTTCACCTGGCTAGGTGAAACATTTTTACCCCCCCCACCCCCCTTTTGAAATCAATCTAGTCTGGTTTATTTAAAAATGCAAATTATCCATTTACACTGACGTTTACCTACTTAACATTTCAAACCTAGCTTGTCTTTTCTTACATCAAAGCCTTCAGACCAGCTGCCTTTAATTCAATCACGCACGCACGCACGCACACATAGACACAGACCCCACTTTTATTTAACTTTGCAATAAATTCCAATAATGTTATAGGCAGAATTTTGTCCTTGGTGTTTGGGATCAGCGAGGGTGGTCGGGAAGCCCACTGCTGCCCTCAATTGACAGCGCACTGAAATTTCACACTGGCAGGTCAATTAAGGCCGCCCAGCATGATATGCGAGCTGCCTGTGCAGGCGGGGAGAGGAGAGTGAGGGGGCCGAGCGCAAACTTTGTGCGTGCACACCAGAGAGTGCTGAATAATCTCCCTGAAGCACAGAGCTGCCTCAGGGAGATGAAGATATTGAAAAAAAATTAATGAAGCATAGAAAAATGTAATGAAACATGTCCCCTCATGTGACTCTGTGACATGAGTAGGGACATGTTTTTAATTAAAAAAATAAAGTTTTTATTTTGTTTGTATTTATCTTTTGGAAACGTCACCCCGCCCGTGGATGAGGTTTCCAAAAAAATGCAAAGGCTGCTTGGCCTTTTCGCCTGCCCGCTAACTGTTAGGTTGGATGGGGAGTGAAAAGTTAACGACAATTGATAACTTAATGGCCTTGTGGGCCTTTCAATTATTGGCAGGCGTGCTGCCAGCTCTGATGTGCACCCACCAACCGAACTATTGCGCGACTAGGCTGGCATGCTCAGCCAACGCCATTGGGCGTCATTTCATACTCGGTTGGGCCGGGCATGCGCCCACCCGCCGAGCTAAAAATTCTGGCCTATGAGAATTATTATATCTTCCTGACAGTGCACAACAGTGTGAGGAAACATTTGGATTGTTGTATTTTGCAACAGTGGACAATAGTTGATCTAGTTCACAATGCTGAGAAAAGGTCTAAGTTATGAAGACAAATTTTCCTGGCAAGGCATGGAAAAATTATGGATCCTGCATGCCAATCTCTGCACCAGGTTCTTCACACAACCTGTGTGGTGTGAGATTGCTTCCTTCTGACAAGGTCAGACCACCCAGTAGTTTTTTGACTTCACAATACTAACCAGTGGTGAAGGTTTCTCTTGAGCAGTATGGGTATAACCTTAGAGGCCACTAACACAGAGGAGTAGGGTCACAGGAAGGAGCAAAGGAGGGTGGGCACATTTTAGAATGACAGGATGATGCAGCCACCAGGTATTACAATCCCAGAGAATATACAGGCACAGCAGTTTATATAAGGACCTTACTTCAGGCTACCTGTGTAAGAAGTGTATGCTTCATAGAAGATACAATAGGACAGCTCAGTCACCTACTGCATGACGATCTGTACTTGCCCCATTGTTTTCTCTGTCGCAATGCAGGTGACGAGCACACTCGATGTATATGGCAAGGTAGCCAAAGTAATCATTGAACTTTTAGCCAGGCTGCAGTCCAGGCACATGTTCATCAGATCAGAAATTAACTTTACAGGAGCGTTGGCAAATTTATTCCCTCGGGCGTCATGTTAAGACTGCAGCGAGATAAGGACATAAAGTTTTATGGGTTTGCTAGCTTCCCTAAGGTCCAGGGTACATTTGGAATCACAGCATGTCTTATTATCAACTAGCACTATCTAATTGCTCCGGGGTGAAAGTATCTAATTTCTGTGAATTTAAGCAGGTGACATGTTTTATATGGGATTTACACAAATTGGAATTAAAAACAGCAAATTTCTTTCCCACACAGCCAATCTGTAATATCAGTTTTAAGTCTGGACGATAAATTGAATATTTTTTTCAATTTTAAAATTGTCTGTAGTACCTTGTGGTTTTGCTGTTGAATACTTCATGATTTAATGGATTGCTGCAGCTGACTCACTGGAATAAGAGGGGGAAAGGAAACGTGGTGTTTCCCAGAGGGAGCAGAAGCTAAAGGCCAAACCAACCCATGGCAATCTTCAGTACTTCCTATCATCCTGCTCAATTAGGATAAAGTCTGCAAGTAGGTCACTAATCCAACAGTTAGTTAAGGGTGGGAGATATGACATTAGCAAAACTCTGCTAAATAAGAATTGAAAGAAAGAACTATCAAATTAGGGAGGGGAAAAGTTATTTTTTTGTCACTTAAAATAATTGAGTTAATTCTTAGTGATGTTGCTTGCTTCATTTGCAATAAGAGAACATTAACATAGTGGTTATGTTACTGGCCCAGTAATCCCGAGGCCTGGACTAATGACCTGGAAACACAAGTTCAAATTCCCGCCCTTGCAGTTGGGAAATTTAATTCCAGTTAATCAATAAATCTGGAATAAAAAGCTCATATCAGTGATGATAACCAGGCAATTACTGGATCGTCATAAAAATCCACCTGGTTTACTCGTTCTTTAGGGAAGGAAAACTTGCCATCTTTACTTGATCTGGCCTATATGTGACTCCAGACCAACAACAATGTTGTTGATTCTTAACTGCCCTCTGAAATAAGCTAGCAAGCCACTCAGTTAAGGGAAATGAGGGAGGTTAATAAATCCTGGCCTTACCAGTGGCACTGCAATTCACATTTGAAATGGAGCAGTCTAACACGTTCCTTTTTCTTGACGTGCTAATTGAGAAATTAACTAATGGTTTCACCACCAATGCCTACCAGTGACAATGAAGGAATGGCGATATAGTTTCAAGTGTTATGGCACAACTGATGGTAAATGCTGAACTGCTGAAATCCCAAAGGGAAACTTGAAATAACTGCCACAGCTGTTTTGCAATTTGTATAAATTTCAAGATGTGTGCATTGAATTCAGTAGTAATAAGATCACCGAGCCTTATAGGTTTCTTACAAAATTAAATTAAACCTTTATTAATAGAAGAAATGATTTTAAGTACACACATAGATCTACAAATTACTACTGTGACAACTTCTCAATCTCCTATTTAATCTAATTCCCAGTTACACTTTCGTTAAGGCAACATAGATTTTAAAAGACCCAGGCAAAGAAACATGATATTCTGAACAATTCAACTCAGTGAGTTTTCTTAACTTCAGTTCTTTGTAGACAGTAGCTTGAGGTGTAGATGCTGGAAGCTTTTTCACACTTGTTTTAGCTCTTAGAAATGCTACCCTTACACACAGTCTTCGCTCCTTTATGCATATTTTCCCCTGTGAATGCAATTTCCCATAGTTTCACTATGTCTTTGGACTTTATCTTTCTAATAATAAAATATCTCATAGTACCAATTTTGGCAGTAATCTTTGGGGAAAAATAAACACCGTTTCTTAACCTCTTCTGGCTGGGTGAAACATTTCACCCCTCCTTTGAAATCAATCTAGTCTGGTTCATTTAAAAATGCAAATGTTCCCATTATACCTATGTTTACCTACTTAATATTTCAAAACTAGCTTATCTTGTGCTACATCAAAGCCTTCAGACCAGCTGCCTTTAATTCAGTTAAGACGCGTACACACACAGACAGACAGTCCGCATAATTACTCTACAATAGATTCCAATAACATTACGAATATTATTATATCTTCCTGACATAAGTCAGGTTGGTGTGTGACTTGGGGGGAGTTTGCAGGTGGTGATGTTCCCTTGCATCTGCTGCCCTAGTCCTTCTCAGTCATAGAGGTCGTGGGTTTTGAAGGTGCTGTCAAAGGAGCCTTGGTGAGTTGCTGGACCATGCACCTTGTAGATGGTACACACTGCTGCCATTGTGCATCAGTAGTGGAGGGAGTGGATGTTGGAAGAGGTGAATGGAGTGCCAATCAGGTAGGCTGTTTTGTCCTGGATGGTGTTGAGCTTCTTGAGTGTTGTTGGAGCTGCACTCAACCAGGAAAGTAATGCGGAGAGTATTCCATCATACTCCTGATTTGTACCTTGTAGATGATGGACAGGTTTTGGGGAGTCAGGAAATGAGTCTCTCTCTGCAGAATTGCCAGCCTCTGACCTGTTCTTTTGGCCACAGTATGACTGGTCCACTTCAGTTTATAGTAAGCCCCAGGATGTTGATAGTCCTCTGGTGAGTCTGTCCTGTTGGTGGGACAGGGCACACCCAGGGCTGGTGATGGTGGTGCCCTGAAAATTGTCTATAAAGTATGATTTCATGACAATTGCTTGACAATTTTGGCTGAAGCCCCGATGTTAGTAAGGAGAACTTTGCAGGGTCGATGGGGCTGAGTTTAGAGTGCCTCAAAACATTATTGCAGGACAGTGGCTATCCGAATCGCATCGTTGTTCACCTTGTATCGTGCAATCTTGCAAATGGACCAAAGGTTGTCGCCTTTGGACTTGTAAAGTGCCTGGTCTACCTCAAGTTACTGTGGAAAGAAAAGGCATCTCACAAATTTGAACAACAGGTTAAGGAGATTTTTTGAAATGTGAGAATAGCTAGGTGCTCACTTTTGTTGAAGAGAAAGTTGTGAGGTCTCTCCTTGAGGTGAAGAGGATAGAAATGCTGAAGGACAGTTAAAAGCCATCTTGGATCAAGTCCTATAAGGTGACTCACTGGGTAGCAAGGTGTCCTCTTATTTGTATTTTACACAAAGGCAAGTTGTAATATGACAGCTGTTATGTATGTTCACCCTACTCTGATATAAGGTGGCTTAATGAATCAAATCTGGCTTCATTGCTCGGTCTGCCTTGTTGGGATTGAAAAAGCACCTGTGCAAAAGACATGGCAATCCACTCTAGATCACAAGGAAGTTGTATGTCCTTGAATCATGCTAGTATCCAAGTATAAAGCAGTGAAAGTCAAGTAACAGGTTCATATTCACAATTCCCTGCTATCTCTATCAAAATATTTGGATTCAGAGGCAGGTTTGCTAGCAATATTCTACTTACTTAAATGTTTATTGAAGAATTGAAGATATTGATCTTTATTCGGCAACTGAAAAAATAAGAAGGAAATAATGTGGAAATCATTTTGCATGAATACAAGTTATGTTCAGTTTTCCAAAACATGTATTGATCAAACTTCCTCAAGTTTAAGGTCATTTCTAAGTATGATGGATGCAGCTCGTTCCAGGATCTGACTGTTTCAGTTTGTTCTTGTGCAGCAAAGGGACTGAACAGTAAAAATCAATTCTAAACTATTTTACAAGGAAACACATGAGCCAGAGTCATAAAATGCATAGAAATACATAAAATGACACATGGTGACATCAGGCATGTGTCCCGACGTCACTACGTATCATTCAGCTCTTAAGTTCGGCGGGCGCGCAGTGGAGTTAGCTGCATGCCGGCCGAACTGTCAAAGGCCTATTAAAACCATTTAAAAACTAATTAAAGTACTTATCTGAGCTGCCTGTCCAACCTTAAGGTTGGGGGGGCGCCAGGCAAAGAACCCAGGCAGCCTTCGCATTCATCATGAAACCTCATCCACGAGTGGGATAAGGTATCATGAAGATTTTCAAAGCTTAATAAAAATTTTTAATAAAATTCATTGACATGTCCCAGCTCATGTGACACTGTCACATCAGGGGTCATGTCTTAAAAAATTATTTTTTTTCTAAATTAAAATTTTTCAAAACCAAACTAATCTCCCTGAGGCAGCTCTGTGTCTTGGAGATTTCTGCGCTCTTTCATGTGCATGCGCACAAGAGCGCAGGTCCCGACTCAGCCTCCTTCCCCTGCCCACACAGGGAGTGCTCAGTGTTTTCGGGTGAGAGTCACACTGGGAGGGCCTTAATTGGCCCGCCCATGTAAAATGGTGGTGCGCAGCCAATCGTAGGCACCAATTGGCTGTGCGTCCGCTCCTGCTCAGCACCCCCGACGGGGAGAAAATTCTCCCATGGTCACAAATTGTGATTCACACTCTGGCACATACAACCTTCTGATCGCTGTAAAGGAAACGTTTCTTGAACTTTTTTTGATGCTCATAAAAGTTCAGGGATACCTTTGCTGAGTCATGGCATAACCCCACCCACCTCTTACATTTGATACTCCCAGGTCAGATATAGCAATAAAACAGAAAAGTACTGGAAATACTTTGCAGGTCAATCAGTATTTTCAGAGCGATGAGTTAACATTTTAGATATAGCCCTTTGTTAAATGTCTCCACTTTAAAAAAAAAGTTACTTCATTTGTTCTCCCCACAGATGTTGACTTGTTGACTGACCTGCTGAATGTTTCCAGCGTTTTCTGTATTTATTTCAGATTTTCAGTTTCTGCGATTTTATCTTTTTTCTTTAAGCTGTAGCATAGCTAAATGCAGAATAAAGCTCCTTCTTCTCTACCCCAACCACATACCATGGCAGATGAGTGTTCCTGTCTACCAATATGGAACTTTCTCCATCTCCCAACAGGAACCAGACATAAATCTGTCTCCATGACATGGCCAATAAATGTTAAATTAAGGGCTGTTTGCATTGTTGATCCAGCCCCACTTGGAATTAAATGCAACTGCCCAGACTTATTTCCCATACAACCCTGACTTCAATGTAGGAACGAGGTTTGAGCTAGATTTGTATGTAGATACAAGAGATGACAGATCATGTTTAACTAACTGTTTCACAAAGTTCCCTAATAGTTTTAAATTATTTCTGCGAAAGAGGTCTGTAAAGCCAAATCACTACTGTCAAACATCACCTCGAGGTCTGGGTTTCGTGGTTACAACAGAGTCTGACATTTTCGGTGGTATCCAACAGATGATTGGTTTGTCTGTAGGGTGTATATTCTCACTTGTGATGAGCAGTCTTACTGAGCTTCGGATCTCTATCACTCTGTTGTAAGTAGGTGGTAAGTTGGAACCATCTAATTTCATGTGAAAAGCAGAAAAATCAACAGCCAAATCACTTTGGATCAATGCATTGCAGCTGGAGCAAGGCAAAAACTGTAACAGAAGAGGCCCAAATAGAATAAAACAATTGAAGCATTGAGTCCTCAGCTTAAAAATCAGAGCATGAAACCATCCTGAGAGAGTCAACGCATTGTTTACTTTTTTGTCCCCATTTGGTTTGGTAGAGAGGTGGTTAAAGGAGGAAGGGTTATTCTGGAACAAAAATAAAAATACCTGGAAAAACTCAGCAGGTCTGGCAGCATCTGCGGAGAGGAACACGGTTAAAGTTTCGAGTCCGTATGACTCTTCAACAGAACTAAGTAAAAATAGAAGAGGTGAAATATAAGCTGGTTTGGGGGGGGGTGGGTGTAGAGCTGGATAGAGGGCCAGTGATAGGTGGAGATAACCAAAAGATGTCATAGACAAAAGGACAAAGAGGTGTTGAAGGTGGTGATATTATCTAAGGAATGTGCTAATTAAGGGTAGAAAGCAGGACAAGCAAGGTACAGATAGCCGTGTACCTTGGGGGTGGGGTGCGGTGAAGGGAAGGGATCGAAATAGGCTGAAATGTAGAGATAAAACAATGGATGGAAATATATTTTAAAATAATGGAAATAGGTGGGAAAAGAAAAATCTAAATAAATTATTGGGACAAAAAGGGGGGGGGGGGCGGGATTGGAAAGGGGGTGGGGATGGAGGAGAGAGTTCATGATCTAAAATTGTTGAACTCAATATTCAGTCCGGAAGGCTGTAAAATGCCTAGTCGGAAGATGAGGTGCTGTTCCTCCAGTTTGCGTTGAGCTTCACTGGAACATTGCAGCAGGCCAAGGATGGACATGTGGGCTTGAGAGCAGGGTGGAGTGTTGAAATGGCAAGCGACAGGGAGGTCTGGGTCATGCTTGCGGACAGACCGAAGGTGTTCTGCAAAGCGGTCACCCAGTCTGCGATTTGTCTCTCCAATGTAGAGGAAACCGTATTGGGAGCAACGAATGCAGTAGACTAAATTGAGGGAAGTGCAAGTGAAATGCTGCTTCACTTGAAAGGAGTGTTTGGGTCCTTGGACGGTGAGGAGAGAGGAAGTAAATGGGCAGGTGTTGCACCTTCTGTGGAAGGTGCCGTGGGAGGGGGTTGAGGAGTAGGGGGTGATGGAGGAGTGGACCAGGGTGTCCCGGAGGGAACAATCCCTGCAGAATGCCGCCAGGAGGGTTGAAGGAAAGATGTGTTTGGTGGTGGCATCATGCTGGAGATGGCAGAGGATGATCCTTTGAATGTGGAGGCTGGTGGGGTGATAAGTGAGGACAAGGGGGACCCTATCATGGTTCTGGGAGGGAGAGGAAGGTGTGAGGGCGGATGCACGGGAGTTGGGCTATCTGTACCTTGCTTGTCCTGCTTTCTACCCTTAATTAGCACATTCCTTAGATAATATCACCACCTTCAACACCTCTTTGTCCTTTTGTCTATGACATCTTTTGGTTATCTCCACCTATCACTGGCCCTCTATCCAGCTCTACCCCCCCCCCCCAAACCAGCTTATATTTCACCTCTTTTCTACTTTTATTTGGTTCTGTTGAAGAGTCATACGGACTCGAAACATTAACTGTGTTCCTCTCCACAGATGCTGCCAGACCTGCTGAGTTTTTCCAGGTATTTTTTATTTTTGTTTTGGATTTCCAGCATCCGCAGTTTTTTGTTTTTACCTTAAGTTTATTCTGGAGTTGATTCTAGTTTAAGATTTGACTGTATATGGATGCCCCACCTCCACGCTAACAAGAAAATATTTCCAATATCCTTTTGTGTAAATGAACACACCGAGTCAAGAAACAGTGACACAATACAACATAGATTCAGAATTGGAACAGGAGGATGAATTCAGCAATCCTGTACTCCCAGCATGACACCATACTCAAAGGAAGCACAGGTCAGGTGGAGGTAGGACTACAACACTGTAGCATCAGTTCTCCAGTCCACATTCCCTTCAGGACTGACATTACAGGATCAGTAAACTTAGCCCAGCAAACATTTCTTATCTTTGTTTCATTGTTTCTTCTCTTTGCTTTTTCCCTTTTTCTTTTCATTAACTCTGTCTCAGTAGATAAGTTAGTTCACTAGACTGATCATGTCTTCACTAATTTGGGTAAGGGGCACCAACTGCCAGTATCGTAATTCAGGACGACATTCTGCAGTGAACACATCCCTTTTTCTTACTAATGCATCACAGAACCTTTCACCAGTTCATTATTGTTTTTTTGATTTGTTTACTGAAGGTATAAGTTGCTGTCACCATCTGTGTCTTTGAGGTTCGAGCAGTCACCAAAATTATTGGAGAAATCTCTCTTGTGCTTTAGCAACCATTGAAATAATAGTCAGTAAATGTGGTGATGTAAGTTTCTGCCCAAGTTTGTGTCAGCGTTCATGTTTTAAATGGAAGAATTAAATATGGGAATGCTGATCCTTGGATTTTTTTTTAAATCGCCTTGTTTTAATTTCAATGCTAGAACCTGAGTTTTGATTGTCGTGAGTTTCCAATTATTCATGGTTAAGCCACACCAAGAAAAGAAGGACATGTTACTCTTCTATGGGGCAGGAGCTTTCTCTATGCCTATTACAAAATTTGTGTGTTTGATGTCTAATGTAAGCACTTGGAAAATGCAATAAAGCACTTCATGAGAAATGTAAAGAGGAAGAAGCTTATATTGACATTTTCAAACTGCTACCATTCCAGGCTTCTGAGATGTACTATTTCTGTCTCAATTGATTCTGCTGATTTAGAGGTGTAATTTATGACTTCTGTATTGCATTTCCCTTTTATATATTAAAATGCTAGGGATGGAAAATCTATTTTGAATGGGTATGAATCTACAGAAGAGTAATGGATCGAACTAAATGAAGATAATGCACTTTATCAGAACTAAAAGAACAAATTTACAGAAGCTGCAGAGAGGCATATTAATAATGAAGTGAATTTGACCCCTTTCTGGTTTTGTATGTGTCTTGTAATTCTCCATGTCTGACCCATCTGGAGTTGGTATATTGATATCAGGATATTCTTCTCCTATCCTCTACTGCTGCTAACCCACCCAGTAATTCTTTAACCAAGAAACCATTTGGGTTACAGACTCCTCACCAGCAGCCATCAGTGAAGCTTCACCCCTAGTTTCAGGTCTCTCCTCTGGCAGGGCAGTTCTCACCTGCCAGTTTCATTGAGAGAAAGAACACTCCACCTTGGCAAAGCACTCCATCTGGTGGCCTGCCTGAAAACCAATGATGGGTTTTCCCGAGGGGGAAAAAAACTTGTATTTCTATAGCACCTTTCAGAACCTTATGATGTGCCAAAGTATTTTATGGTTAATTAAATTTTTTCTTTAAATGTAGTCTCTTTTTTAATGTAGGAAACATGGCAGCCAATTTGTGCATAGCAAGCTCCCACAAACATCAATGAGATAATGACCAGATAATCTGTTTCAATGATGTTGATTGAGGGATACATCTTGGCCTGGACACTGGGGATGACTCCCCAGATGTTCTTTAAAATAGTACCATTAGAACTTTTACCATCTAAGAAAGCAGGCAGGGCTTCAGTTTAACATTGCAATGTTAATAACCTCTGGCAGCGCAGTACCCGCTGTCCTGGAGTGTCAACCTAGATTTTTTTTTGTGCTCAAGTCTCTGAAGTGGGAATTGAACCCACAAATACCTTACTCAAACACAAATGCTACCCACTGAGCAACAACTAGCATATAAGAAGAAAGCTGAAAGGGATTCGATGAATATGGCGCAAATGTGGACTTGAATTTAGGATCAGCCATGTTTTAATTAAATAGCAGAGCAAAGTTGAGGGAACCATATGGCCTCCTGCTTCTATTTATTGTGTTTTTATGAAGGCAGCTAACAACAACTTGTATTTATACAGCACCTTCAATGTAATAAAATGTCCCAAAATGCTTCACAGGAGTTTTTATAAAGTGAAATTTGAGACCAAGGCAAAGAAGGAGATATTAGGGCAGATGATGAAAAGCTTGGTGAAAGAAGTAGGTTTTAATGAATGCATTAAAGGAGGATAGAGAGGTGGAGAGGCTTAGGGAGACAATTTCAGAGCTTTGGGCCTTCCCAATTGATGGCATTGCTACTAATTGTGGAGCAATTAAAATGGGGGTGCTCAAAGTCCAAAATTTGATGAGCACAGATATCTCAGAAAGCTGTGGGGCTGGCACAGATTACAGAGATAGAGAGGACCATGGAGAGATCTTGCAAACAAGGTTGAGAATTTTAAAATGGAGGTATTGCTTAACCAGGAGCATGTAGGTCAGTGAGCACAGGAATGATGGGCAAACAGGACTTGGCACAGGCAAGGACATGGGCAGCAGTTTTGGATTACCTCAAGTTTACGGAGGGTTGAATGTGGGAGGAAATGCATTTCCAGCCAGGAAATGCTCTGGAACAGTCAAACAAATTAAACAAGTTCTAAGAAACGACAGTGCCTGGGATACATATCACCCAATATCCACCTGCCTTTTGCACACTGATGACAGGTTCGGATCTCATTCAGCTCTCTTTTTAACCCTTGTACTCCATCTACCTTTTAACTATGGGCTACACTCCAAAAAGTAGTTTGGCCACCCTGAAGTTATGAAAGGCGCTCTCTAATACAAATCTTTTTATCCCTTTTTACAGAACCACCAACTTGTTCCAAATGTCAGTTGCTCTCTTTAAAAAGAAAACCCTCCTGACAGCTAAGATAATTCTATTTGTGCTTACCCCATTGTGCTTCCTAACCTATGTGACTCAAATAGGCTGAATCCAATCTTGCTACCTAGCTTTCTGTTTTCTCTTTTTGCCTGCAAAGCCATGATGACAACATTTCAAAATAATTTTATTGGTTATAAGGTGCTTTGGGGAAATTTAGAGGATTTCTACCCAAACGCTCATGTGTGAGCAATAGCAAACTATTCACCCCCAAGAGGCCTGACATCCAACTCAATCCTGCTCACCAACTGCACCCATATTTCTGTGCAGGGGCTGTTCGAAAACAGTAAGGAGTGAGAACCCTGGGAGATTTACCCCTCACTAACTTAAGAGTGTTGTGAATTTTAGTGCCTGTGTAACAAACTTATTCATTCACAGGATGGGACATTGCTGGCATTTATTGCACATCTCTAGTAGTCTGTGAGAAGTGATGATGAGCTATCTTTCTGAACCGCTGCAAGCATAGCAGTTTGTTACAACTGAGTGACTATCTGGGCCATTTTAGAGGGTAGCCAAGAGTTGCCTACATTGTTCAGAGTCTGGAGTCATATATATGCCAGACCAAGTAAGGATGACAGCTTTCCTTCTCTAAAGGACATTAGTGATGAGTTTTTATGACAATCCAGTAGCTTCATAGTCAGCATTACTGATACCAGCTTTTTTTTTATTCCAGATTTAATTACTTAATTGAATTCAAATTCTCCTGCTGTGGTGGGATTTGAACTCATGGGCAGGAATTTCCCCTCATTGGGCATGGCGGGCGGGCCGGTAGTGTCCGCAAAACCGACCCCCACCCGCGATTGGGCCCTGACCGTGATTTCGCGCTAGCTGGCCATTTAACAGCCAGCCAGCGTGAAAGGCGTGCTAAGAGCCTCAGCGCTGTCGGGGTGGGGGCAGGAGGAGCGCAAGCGCTGAAGCATGCGCATGTGCGGGCATACACTTGGTGAAAGCTCCCTGAAGGCACAGAGCTGCCTCAGGGAGCTGAAGATTTTAAACATTAAGAATAAAGATTTCAAAACTAAGGAAAACATGTCCCCGCTCATGTGACTCTGTCACATGAGCAGGGTCATGTTGAAAATGAGTTTTAAAAATTTTTATTGATTTTTTAATCACTGTTCGAAACCTCATCCTGCCCGTGGATGAGATTTCGCAAAAAATGCTAAGGCCACTTGGCCTATTTGCCCACCTGCCAACCATAAGGTTGGACGGGCAGCAAAAAATTCAATTTAATTAATTGATTAAGAGCCCTAATAGGCCTCTTAATTATCAGCTGCCGCCACTCAAGCACATCCACCGACTGAAAGATCAGGACCCTTGCCCGACGTCATCATGTACTATTTCCCTCCCGTTCAGGTCACTTGCGTGTCTGCCCATGGGATGAAAAATTCTGCCCCATGTCTCTGAATCACTGGCCCAAGCTCCTGGATTACTCGTGCAGTATCACAATTCTTATGCTACTGAGCTGAGATAACGCATTGCAGTTGAGATCAGCGCTTCAGTCATGATGCTTCTAATTCAGTTGCTAGTAGGTCCATGAGATTGATTTGATTTGGGAGACAGAGTGTTTCCCTCTGATGAGACAATTCTTAGGAGTGGGCAGGGGCATAAAATTCCTCTTTTAGCAGAAATATCTATTCTCCATAATTAATCTCTCTCAAATTAAATTACAATTTTATGAATTGCAGAGCTGTGCATTGCAGAGCCAAGTAAAAAGTAGGCCATTCAGCCCCTTGAGCCTGCCCTACTACTCAGTTAGATCATGCCTGATCTGTACCTTAAATCCATTTACTTTGCGCAATATCCCTTGATGTAAGGTCCAACAAAAATGTTTCCATCTCAGCCTTAAATTTCAACTGACTCAGCGTTCACAGACTTTGGGGGAGTGAATTCCAGATTTTCAGTGGTTCTTTTGTGAACAAGTGCTTCCTGATTTCACTTAATGGTTAAGTTCTAATTTAATATGAGCCACTCAGCTCATCTATCTGATCCTTCTGTGGAAAATTATGTTTCACCCATTGTAACATTGAAGTGCTTCTTGAATGATTCCAGAGCTTTTATCACCTTTACCCTATTCCAAGGCAGGATTTTGACCTCAGCATGCGGGAGCAGCCAGGAAATGGGCCACTGCCCGCGATCGGCCTCCGACCATAATTTCACGATGGCTGGCCAGTGTGAAAGGCGTGTTGAAACGCTCAGAAGTGTAGAAGGAAAGCTCCATGAAGGCAGAGAGCTGCCTCAGGGAGCTGACGAATTTAAAATCAATAAGAACGTAATGTAAAATCCAGAATCAGTGTCCGCGCATAAGGATGAGTCATGTCAACACATGGCTGTTGAAAATTATGTCCACATATTTTTCTTTTTTCCAATTAATCTTGGAAACCTCATCCCGCCCTTGGATGAGGTTTCCTCAAAAACGAAAAGGCTGCCCAACTGATTTGCCCACCCGCCAAGTGTAACATTGGGCGGGCAGTGAAAAATCCCCACTAGTTAAACTTTAATGGCCTTACTAGGCCTCTGAATAGTTGGCGGGTGCGCTGCCGACTCTTGTCCATGCCCACCAACCGAAATATCACATGAGTGCACGATGAGGTCAGGATGCTCACCCGACATCATCGCACGCTATTTTACACCCGATCAGGTCGGGCGCACACCTGCCCACAGGATGTAAAATTCTGCCCCAGGTATCTATCACTCTTTACATGAAGCATTTCTTCCTGGTTAATGTCCTGTTCTTGCTTCTTACCTTCCTATATTTGGGTTCCCTTGTCCTGCAGTCACGCTTTAGCTTTTAAAACTTCTGCAGATTAACCATCACTATTCCGTTTAATATCTTTGTTTCTTGACATTTTGTTAGTGTCCACTAATTGTGGAGATAGCAACCAATTCTGTCACTCCTCCTCCACCTGGTTTCATGCAGCATTTCCTCTGACACTTAAGTAAGGAATTCATCAAGAGAATTATTGACTCTGTAATTCCACATAGTTCTTTGCATTCACAAGCAAATTATTCTGAACGATAAGTTTTAGTTCCCCTGCCTCTCTCCTCCCCTGCCAACTTGATGAGGTTCCTACTTAGTTAAAACATTGTAAATGGTTCACTATGATCAATAGGTTCGTAAATAAATGATGTGAGTTCTGAAACAAAACAGCGCATCTGCAAACCTCTCTGTAATGCTTCTGTTCCACGTGTCACCTGCAGGACTGGATATGGAAAAAGGCAGAGAAGGAGGAACATGGTTGGGTATTAACAAGAAGGGCAAGTTTGCTGCACTGACCAATTACCTTCAACCAATAAACAGATTGAATGCTTCAGGCAGAGGTAAGAAGGATTATCAACCTAAATCTCTTAATTTCGAAGCAGCAATTTCCTATTTCTCTATGTAACTATGCCATTGTTAATTTTTAATGCATCATTCTAATTTCATTACTATAAAATGAAATAAATGTGCCTGTGGTGATAATGCAGACCAACATCTGTATTCCTCTAACAGCATGGTTTACTATTCTATGATGTTTGAGTCGTTAATGATCAACTCAGCAGGTGTAGCGTATAAAGTATGAACAAGGAAACATGAAGCTAGTGTGTTTTCAGCAATAGATTTTGAGGCTGATTTTCCTGGTGGATATGTCTAATTTTCCCCTAGTGTAAACCGCAGGAAATCTGGGCAGATACCTGAAACATCAGGTCTTTACGTCTTTTACGTTGCCAATGGGTATTTGATGCAGTCAGGATTAGTCTGTTTTATGTCCACGTTATTCAGTATCCTGCACACACTCATTGTTTACTCACATGAATAATGGGGCTTGGCGCAAAGCGTTTTAGTGGCTATGCAATCGTACCTAAGCAAGAATCAGCACATTGAGTAGACAAGGGGAGAAGAAATTCTAGTTGAGAAGAAACATCAGAAGATTTTAAAGGAGCTGTATGAGTTTATTTGACATATTTTTAAAACAGTCCCCACCACTGCCCATATTTAAATAAAGCAATTGTTTAAATTGGCCAAATTTGGAAACAAATATTAAGTGATGGAAAGGGAAAGAACCTATCCAACCAGCTTGTTCCAGCTAATTATGGTACTTAATGAATATTATTTAAATAGAGAAAGACCGCAGAAAGTATCAACTTGAAAGAAAAAGCACACAATGTGGCAAAGATTAATGGGAAGCCAGAGGATTGGGAAAGTTTTAAAAACCAACCGAAAATGACCAAAAAAAAATAGAGGGATAAAATAAACTGAGGGTAAACTAGTAAGTAATATAAAAACAGACAGTAAGAGCTACTTTAAATATCTGAAAAGGAAGAGAGAGGCCAAAATCAATATAGCCCCTTCGAGAATGAGGCTGGGGAAATAATAATGGGGAACCAGGAAATGGCAGAGGAGTTGAGTAAATACTTTGCATCAGTCTTCAAGGTAGAAGACCCTAATAGCATACCAAAAATACTAGATAATTAAGGAACAGAAGGGTGGGGGGAGGAAATAAATGCAATAACTATCTCTGGAGAAAAAGTACTAGGGAAACTAATGGGGCTAAAGGCAGATAAGTCCCCTGGACCTGATGGGTTTCATCGGAGGATATTAAAGGAAATAACTGCAGAGATAGTGGATATACTGGTAGCAATCTTCCAAAAATCCTTAGATTCTGAAAAAGTCCCAGAGGATTGGAAAATTGCCAATATAACACTCGTATTCAAAAAAGGAGGGAGACAAAAAACAGGTAACTGTAGGCCGTTAGCTTAATATCCTTCAATTAGAAAATGTTAGAGCCTATTTTAAAGGATGTAATAGCAGAGCATTTAAAAATGCATAATATAATCAAGCAGAGTCAGCATGGCTTCATGCCTGACTAATTTATTAGAATTCCTTGAGGAGGTAACAAGCAGGATAGCTTAAGGGGAACCAGTAGATATAATATATTTGGATTTCCAAAAGGCATTTGATAAGGCTACTTAAGATAAGAGCCCATGGCGTTGGGTCTAGTATGGATAGAGGATTGGCTAACTAATACAAGACAAAGAGTTGGGATACGGGAGGCATTTTCAGGATGGCAACCTGTGACTATTGGAGTGCCACCGGGATCAGTGCTGGGGCCACAATTATTTGTCATATATATTAATGACTTGGATGAGAGAATGTACTATCGCTAAATTTGCAGATGACACAAAACTAGGTAGGAAGGCAAGTGGTGAGGATGACAGAAGGAGTCCACAGAGTGATATAGACAGAGGGTTAAGGGAGTGGGCAAGAACTTGGCAGATGGAATATAATGCGGGAAAATGTGAGGTTATGCACTTTGGCAGGAAGAATAGAGGAGCTGAATGTTATTTAACTGGAAGACTGAAGAAAGGTGCAGCACAGAAGGATTTGGGGGTTCTCGTGCATAATCCCAAAAAGCTAGCATACAATTTTAACAGCAAATGGGAAAGGCAAATGGAATGTTGGCCTTTATTTCAAAGGGAATGAAGTATAAAAATAGCAAAGTCTTGCTAAAACTATACAAGGCACTAGTTAGACCACACCTAGAATACTGTGAACACTTTTGGTCTCTTTATCTAGAGAAAGATGTACTGACATTAGAGGCAGTCCAGAGAAGGTTCACTAGGTTGATCCCTGGTATGGAGGGATTTTCTCATGAGGAGAGGTTGAGTAGGTTGGGCTGATACTCATTGGAGTAAAGAAGAATGAACAGTGACCTTATTGAAACATATAAGATTCTTAGGGGGCTTGACAGGGTAGATGCTGAGAGGTTGTTTTCTCTTGTGGGAGAGTCTAGAACCAGAGGGCATAATCTCAGAATAGGGGATTGCCCATTTAAGACAGAGCTGAGGAGGAATTTCTTCTCTGAGGGTAATGAATCTGTGGAATTCATTACCACAGAGGGCTGTAGAGGCTGGGTCATTAAGCATATCCAAGGCTGAGATGGACAGATTTTTAATCAGTAAGGGAATCAAGAGTTATGGGAAAAAGGCAGGCAAGTGGAGTTGAAGACTATCAGATCAGCCATGATCTCATTGAATGGAGGAACAGACTCGATGGGCCAAATGGCCTACTTCTGCTCCTACTGTCTTATTAAGGGGTCAAAATACAGAGACTGCTCTTTGCATCCAAAACCATGGGGAGAATTTTCTCCCCATCGGGAGAGTTGGGTGGGAGCGGCCATTTTATGTGGACGGGCCAATTAACAGCCGCCCAGCGTGACGCGCACCCAGAAGCACTGAGCGCTCCCTGAGCGGGCACGGGGAGGAGGGAGAGTTGGGGCCTGCGCTCTTTTGCGCATGCGAAAAATTTCTGTGCTCTTTCGTGTGCATGTGCGCGACAGAGCACAGAAATCTCCTTGAGGCACAGAGCTGCCTCAGGGAGATCAGTGTGATATTTAAATAAAGGAAAAAAAATATTTAAGACATGTCCCCTCATGTGACAGTGTCACATGAGCTGGGACATTATGAATTTTTCTGAAAATTTTTATTCAAGTTTTAAAAGCCTTTGTGAAACTTCATCCTGTCCGTGGATGAGGTTTCATGATAAATACAAAGGCCGCCTGGGCCCTTCGCCTGCCCCCCCGCCAGCCTTAAGGTTGGACGGGCAGCTCATTTAATTATTTTAATTGCTGTTCAAATGGCCTTAATAGGCCTTTGACAGTTCGGCGGGTGCGCAGCCAACTCCGGTGCACGCTCGCCAAACTCGAGATCTAAATGACGCGCAGTGATGTCAGGACGCTCGCCCAACGTCACCGCGTGTCATTTTACGCGTCAGCAAGTGGGCCCTGCCCCCGCTCGCCAACCTGAAAATTCTGGCCTGTGTAATTTCCTGTGTGAGGCGAAAATTCAGATAAAAACCAAGTTCGACTTGGGAGAAAATATTTTCCTCTGACTCCTTAACCCATCAAAACAAGTCCAGGAGATCACTCTGGCCCCGAATTCCCAGCAGTATTTACCTCTTTTACAAGATGATCCTTCCCCTAGCCAGAAGCAGCTCCAGCTCTCGCTTGAAGGAATTTAGGGAATTGGCAACCAAGACGAGCTGACAATCTGTTCTGGAGATCCTTTATTCTCTGGGAAGCGAATCACTTTCTGACATCTAACCGTGATCTGACCTTGCCCAGCTTAAAATTGTGATTTAAGCAAAATACTGCGGATGCTGGAAATCTGAAACAAAAAAGCAGAAACTTTTGGAAATACGCAGCAGGTCTGGCAGCATCTGTGGAACTGATGAAAGGTCTTTAGCCTGAAACAATGGACGGGATTTTATGCCCTTCAAAAAATTTTCAGCATCAGGACCATTTCCCAGTATCAATCCTCACGTGAATCAGAGGTTGCCAACAAATGAAATCTTCCAGGAGGGAATTAATTAGCAGACCAGCTCCACATTTGCCATCTGATTAAGGATGTCAGACGATTACCCAAAGCGGAAGGCTTAATAGGAGCATTGTAGAGTGATGGCAACCTCACCGGCAGAGGAGGCCCCTACTGGGGCAGGTAGGAGAGCATGAGGATGCCTCAAAGTGGAGACACCCTTGGAAGCCTGATTCATATTTGGAAAAATAACAGGATCATCAGTGTGGAGGGGAAACCCTGCACAGGAAGAGTTATGGCTAATCCTGCAGCCTTTGCACTTTTATGGCGCATTCATGAGACCAGAGAAAGGGACCGAGCGGTTCTCCTGCCAGCCATCATGGGGCTGCCTCCAAGCTGCTGCCAGTGTCTCAAATCCACGGGGCACTGGCCCAACACCACAAAGATCTTAGTGGCCCCAAATCGGTCCAATATATGGCCTGATTGGCTACCCACTGCTGCCAGGTGGGTGGCTGCTGTCAGTTGACCGGGAATGCATCAGGGAGGCAATATCCAAGTTTTAAATTTTGCTACTAATCCCACCTTCAAACCCATTTCTGCAGAGACAGGAAGATCCCACCTCTTTTTTTCTCTCCACAGAAATTGGCAGACTTGCTGAATATTTCCAGTATTTTATGTTTTACTTAAAATTGTGACCATTGGTCCCCCCCCCTACCCCGTTTAATTGGATCAAACAATTTGAATACAATCATTCCCTACATCAACTTACAAGTCTTAATCAAATCACTGTTCAGCCCGTGCTTTCCTAGAGTGTAAAATCCCAGCTCTTTTAATCCATCTTCATAACTAAGATGCTTCTGATTTGGAATCAATCTCATAAAGCTCCTCTGGGCCCTTTCCAAAACCTCAATGTAAGGAGACCAAAATTGGAGACACTACTCAGTAAACTATTGTTATTAATGCCAATTTAAAGACACTGCTTACAGCATTTTAGGTGCATCAGCTTTTCTGGGAAGAAACAACAGTGCAATGAGCAGTTCGCACCTCATTCAGGGCAGTTGCCTTTTACTTAATCACTTTTGATAGTGTTAGGTATTGTATGTACGCAAGTAATAGTTGAACTTGTGGAAAAGTCAACCCCCGACGTTTGGCCAAAAAATGCTAACTCTTTCTACTTACTACCAGCTCACTTGTGCCTCTTGTGCAAGCCCACTCTCTCCCTCTCGCCAACTCTCTCCCACTCACTGCTTCCCTGCCTGACTCATGCTCGCTGATTCCTTACCCAACACTCCTGCCCAACTCTTGTTGCTTCCCTTCCCAACTCTCCCACTCGCCGCATGCCTTCTTGACCCTCCCGCTCGCTGCGTGCCAGCTCGAGTGTCCCACTTGCTGCTTCCCTGCCCGATTCGTCCACTCACTGCTTTCTGTACCAAACCCTCACTGTGAGCAAGCATTGCAGAGAGGGACAGCGAGAGGGAGGAAGTGAGAAAGGAGCAGCAAGTGGGAGAGCCGGGCAGGGAAGTGGTGAGCAGGAGAGTCAGGCGGGCAAGCGGCGAGCGGTAGAGTCAGGCAGGGAAGCGGCGAGCGGGATTGAGTGTCAGGGCTGAAGAGGCCACTCCAAATTGGCGCGAGACAATTTCAACCTCTCAAATATTACTCATGCAGTTGACCCCTACTTTTAGCCTAAAAATTTGGCCTCAAAAACCCGACTTTTACATGAGCATATATGGCAGTTCTGGTGTTTGAAGAAATTGCGACTGACAAATATGTGAACAGAGGCAGCTTTCAAGCCTTACTTAGATTTTTTAAAAGTTAGTTTAACTCATAACCAAAATCTAGATTCACTTTTGCTATTTCCCAATTTAAATAATTATATGTTGAGAGTTAAAGCTGCTCCTTCCCTTCCCCTAACAAATTGAGACCAATTTTTGCCAACAGAAATCTGCCCAAGAAAACATATAATTATGCTTTTTGTTTTAGAATTACAAACAGAATAAGCACCTGCCACCCTACCAGCACTTCTATTTTTAGTCTTCACTGCCACCTGGAGACCAACCTGTTTTTTTGTGCATTATGCAGCACTGACAGAAGTTGTAGCATCGTCATCTTGACTGTCACTCCAGTTATCTAAAGATGAGGTGGGATGAGGCAGAACCAGCTGCATTAGGGAATTGTTTTGCTAATAAATTATTTTTAAAAGCTGTCTTCCTGAGGCTGCATTAAATTTACATTTAAAAAGGTTCTTTTAAAAAATTGAATTTAACCAAAGATCACTATGAATTAAAGATATATTCGGTTCTTTGTATTTTTGAAATGATACTTGTGCAATATTTAGTCTCGAAACATTACAAAAAAAATGTAATACTCAGCATGTAGGCCAGAACATAGGAACAGGATCAGGTCTTTCAACCCTTTGAGTATCTTATGTAGAACTGACAACAGGCAAACAAGCCATTTGGCCCAAATTAAAACAGAAAATGCTGGAAAAATTCAGCAAGTCTAGCAGCATCTGTGGAGAGAGAAACAGAGTTCGCATTTCGAGTCCGTTTGACCCTTCTTCAGAGCACATTCTTCAGAACCATTTGGCCCAACTGGCTCAAGCCGATATTTGTGGTCCACAAAAGCCTCCTCCTACCCAACATCATCAAATCCCATCAGTCTAACCTTATATTCCTATCTGCCTCATGTATTTTTCTAAGTTCTCCTTAAGTGCATCTATGCTATTTGCCCCAACCACTCTTTGTGGTAGTGGGTGCCACATTCTCGCCACTCTCTAAGCACAGAAGGTCCTCCTGTTGGTGACTATCGTATATTTATGACCCCCAAGTTTTGGGCTCCCTGACAAATGGAAACATTTTCTCTCTGTCTACCCTATCAAACTCTTTCATAATCTTAAAAGACCTGTACCATGTCACTCCCCAGCCTTCTCTTTTCTAAAGAAGAGAGCCCCAGGTTGTTCAGTTTTTCCTGATAGATGTAACCTCCCTGTTCTGGTATCAATCTTATAAAATTTTGTTGTGCCATCACCATTCTATACACTTTTTGTAATATGGAGACAGAACTGTGTACTGTAATCCAAGTATTATCTAGACACAGTTCTATGTAACTTTAAGATAATTTTTCTGCTTTTCAATTCTGCCCCTCCCAGTGCTTTATTTGCTTTTTAATAGCCTTATTGACTTGTGCTGCCCAGGTGATTTGTGTATCCAATTATTTCATGGTTGATCTCTGCCTGAACTCCATTTAATTCTCTATGCACCACATCCCATGATATCCTTACTCAACAATTATCTATCTTTCGTAACATCCACAATTTTTGGGGGTAACGAGTTCCAAATTTCCTCTATGTGGAAAAGTGTCCCCTGATTTCAATCTAGAAGATTATTACCCATGTCCCTGGATTCCCCTACTAGAGGAAATAGTTTCCCTGAATCTATCATATCTTTATTATTTTAAGGACAACTATTAAATCACTTTCAACCTTCTGAGCTCCGTAGAATGTAACTCAAGTTTATGCAACCTGATATCATACTGGTAAATCTGTGCTGTACCCTATCCCAGGCCAATATAACTTTGCTGTGTCCAAAACTGATGCAATACTCCAGAAGGGGTTACCTAACCCCTTTGATATAAAGCCCACCATTCCACTAGCATTTCTAATTACATTTTGTACATTTAATGATTTGTGTCCATGCTTGTGTTCCTCCATAGCACTTACTCTTGCACCATTACGAAAATACTTCAGTTTGTCTTCCTTGGATCCAAAGTGGCTGACCTCGCACTTCCCTGCATTGACCTCCATCTGTCAAAGTTAATTTATGACCCTTTGTAATTTCTTGCTCTCAGTATGCAACTACTGCTAACTGAGTATCATCTGTCATAAAAGCAAAATACTGCGGATGCTGGAAATCTGAAACAAAAACAAAAATTGCTGGAAAAGCTCAGTGGGTCTGACGGCATCTGTGGAGAGAAAGACAGAGTTAATGCTTTGAGTCCATATGACTCTTCATAGAACTGATGAAGAGTCTTTTGGACTCGAAACTTTAACTCTATCTTTCTCTCCACAGATGCTGTCGGACCCACTGAGCTTTTCCAGCAATTTTTGTTTTTGTATCATCTGTCATAGTTGGATATACAACTATCTCTGCCTTCATCCAAGCCATTTTTATACATAATGAAATGCTGAAGCCCCTGTTCACTTGTTAGCAGAACACATCCTGCCAATCTGAGAATGTTCCCCTTATTCCTAAGCTGTTTCTTACCATCCAATCAATTATCAACCTATGGCAGATGTTTGGCTACAATGCTTGACTAATTAACAGTACTCATTAAAGCAAGTTCCTGTTCTCGACCTATTTCTTTCGAACACTCCAGTCTAATGGTGCCTGGAGAATCATATCCCAGCAAGACAACTGCACTATATTGTTCAGGAAGGCCCTAAATCGATCTCTGAACTGTATTGAATTGGTTGATTTCAGCCAGTGTGGCAGTTGGAGTGATGCAGGTAGTGTCTGTATCTCTGATAGTTAGGGGTGATGCATTGATCTTGGCATCTCTGATAATTGGTGTGATGCATTGATTACTGTATTTCTCATAACTGGTGTGATGCATTGATTGCTGTATCCCTGCATTAGGAAGGTGAAAAATTGCCCCCATTCGCTTTCTTGATTGTTATTCAGTGACCCCCATATGTATAATTCCGTATCAGGCATGAGCAGAGTCATAGCCCCATGATTTAATAACCTGTCACCACTCATTGCTGCATGCACCTGTCCAGTCAGGCTCCACTCTGGAAAAATAAACTAAACCAATTTTCCTTAGTGAGATCTATCAAACGACTCAGCTGTGAGGGAGCATCAGAACCAAGTTCAAACCTGTCCTCCCCATCTGCCTTCTGACCTTACATGTTGCTTAATAAGATTGGGGAGAACAGTGTAGAAACTAATTTGGGGAGTGAGAAATTTTGAAAATGAACTGTGCTCCTTTCAGATGCTGGACCTTGTGCAGTAGTTCAGTGGATTGTACACAATCTAAGAACATTTCTACAATTTTGTAAGGTTTATTCTAAAATGACCAGATTTTTTTTTTTTAAAATCATTTTGATCTTTATGCAGAAATGCTTCTGCAATCCTGAAGGCTGTTTGTGTATTTTAGATATAGTGCTACAAGATGTGCCTGCCATTGTGAGATTTTATCTAACCTTATATATTTTTTTTAAAATGTTGTTCAAGGTCATCTAGTGGCAACTTTCCTGACGGAAGAAGTGGATGGTTTGAATTACTTGAAGAAGGTTTCTTCAGAGGGACACCTGTACAATGGCTTTAACTTGATAACTGCAGACTTTAAGTAAGTTCACCAGTAACATTTGTTGAAGAGTGCTGGCTTTCAGTACGATTCAAATAAACGCAAATATATGAGAGACGTTATTGGCCATTTAGCCCCCCTAACCTCATCGCTGCTGTAAATCGACATTAAAAGACATAGCAAGGTGGGATTCAGGTGGAAGATCCCTTACCAACAATGGCAGTAAAGGACATTTACACAAAATGCTGGAAATACTCAGCAGGCCTGGTAGCATCTGTGGAAGAGCAACAGAGTTAATGTTTTGAGTTGATGACCTTTCGTTTTGACTGAATATTTCCAGCATTTCTGTTTTGATTTTAGATTTCCAGCATCGACAGTATCTTGCTATTAATCACTCATTCGGTTCGGAGGTTCCCCTGTCGGCCTTCTAAGAATAGAACTTTAACCATAGTATAGGTGTCTAACCACCTGGTTCTCAAAGACATCCAATACAATGAGCAACAGTTTTTACTTTTCATGGGTAGATCCTCATCATGTCTCTCAGTTCTAGATTAAAAATATGAGCTGGCTTAGGGTTCCAAAGACATGGCAAAACCCTTGGAAGTTGCCAACAGACCTACTGAAAATGATGGTGTGGTGGGTGGGGGGCAGGGGTTGGTGCACAAATACAGAGAGCTTGGGAACATAGAGTTCAAATGGGGGATTCTTAATCTTCACAGACTGGGAGAAGCAGAACAGCTTTATTGTCATAGCTTATTTTGTGAGAACAAGGAAATGGCAGATAATTTAAACCAATATTTTGCATCAGTCTTCACAGTGGAGGACACTATAAACGTCCCAAAGATATCAGATAAGCAAGAATCTAGCGGGAGGAAAGATCTTGTAGCAGTCTCTATCACATGTGACAAAGTATTTGACAAACTAATGGGATTAAAGGCAGACAAGTCGCCAGGACCAGATGGCCTGCATCCAAGAGTTTTAAAGCAAGTGGCTGCAGAGCTAGTGGAGGCATTGGTCAAAATATTCGAGTACTCACTGGATTCTGGGAGGGTCCTGGCGCATTGGAAAACCACTAATGTGACGCCCCTGTTCAAGAAAGGAGGGAGTCAAAATGCAGGAAACTATAGGCCAGTCAGCCTAACATTTGTGATTGGGAAAATGCTAGATCCATTATTAAGGAAGAAATAGCAGGACATTTAGAAAAGCTTAAATCAATTAAACAAAGTCAACATAGTTTTTTGAAAGGGAAATCACGTCTGACAAATTTGCTAGAGTTCTCTGAGGATATTACAAGCAGAGTTGATAAAAGGGAACCTGTAGATGTAGTCTATTTGGATTTTCAGAAGGCATTCAGTAAGGTGCCACATAAAAGATTATTGCACAAGATAGGAGCTCACGGTATTGGGGGTAATGTATTGTGGACTGGTTAACATACAGAAGACAGAGAGTCGGGATTAATGGGCCTTTTTGAGGTTAGAAAGACGCAACTAGTGGAGTGCCACAAGAATCAGTCCTAGGGCCTCAATTATTTACCAACAATATTAATGTCTTGGAGAAGGGGGCAGAGTGTAATGTATCCAAATATGCTGAAGATACAAAAATAGCTGGGAGAGCATGTTGTGATGAAGACATAAGGAATCTGCAAGGGGATATAGACAGGTTGAGTCAGTGGGCAAAAACTTGGCAGATGGAGTTTGTCAGAAAATGTGGGGTAAGAAGAATCCAATGGCAAACTATTATTTAAATTGAGAGATACTCCAAAAAAATGCAGCACAGAGGGACCTGAGTGGTGTTCTGTATGAAACACAAAAAGTTAGCATGCAGGTGCTGCAAGTAATTAAGAAAGCAAATGGAATTTTGGCCTAGGGGGTTGGAGTTTAAAAATAGGGAAGTCTTCTTACAGCTGTACGGGTGTTGGTGAGGCCACAACTGGAGTACTGTGTACAGTTTTGGTCCCCGTATTTAAGAAAGGATACGCTAGCATTGGAGGCAGCTCAAAAGAGATTCACTCGGCTGATACCTGGGATGAAGAGGTTGACTTACCAAGAACAGCTAAACAGGTTAGGCCTTTGAGTTAGAGTTTAGAAGAAAGGACATCACTGCAGGAGTTCTTCAGGGTAGTGTCCTCGACCTAACCATCTTCAATTGCTTCATCAATGACCTTCCTTCCATCATAAGGTCAGAAGTGGTGATGTCTGCTGATGATTGCATAATGTTCAGCACCATTCGCAATTCCTCAGATACTGAAGCAGTCCATGTCTAAATGCAGCAAGACCTGGATAATATCCAGGCTTGGACAGACAAGTGACAAATAACATTCGTGCCACACAAGTGTCAGACAATGACCATCTCCCTCAAGAGAAATCCAACCATTGCCACTTGATGTTCATTGCTCCTTGATGCTCAATGGCATTACCATTACCATCACTGAATCCCCCACTATCAACATCCTGAGGGTTACCATTGACCAGAAACTGAACTGGACTAGCCATGTAAATACTGTGGCTACAAGAGCAGGTCAGAGGCTAGAAATCATGCAATGAGTAACTCACCCCCTGACTCCCCAAAGTCTGTCCACCATCTACAAAGCACAAGTCAGGAGTGACACTCCCCACTTGCCTAGATGAGTGCAACACCCACAACACTCAAGAAGCTTGACACCGTCCAGGACAAAGCAGCCAACTTGATTGGCACCACATCCACAAACATTCACTCACTCCACCACCAATGCACAGTGGCAGCAGTTTGTACCCATCTACAAGATGCACTGCAGGAATTCACCAAGGGTTCTTTGACAGCACCTTCCAAATCCGCAACCACTACCATCTAGAAGGCCAAGGACAGCAGATAGATGGGAACACAGCCACTTGGAAGTTCCCCTTCAAGCCAGTCACCATGCTGACTTGGAAATATATCACCGTTCATTCACTGTCGCTCGGTCAAAATCCTGGAACTCCCTTCCTAACAGCACGGTGGGCGTACCTACACCACATGGACTGCAGTGGTTCAAGAAGGCAGCTCAGCACCACCTTGTTAAGGGCAACTGGTGATGGGCAATAAATGCTAGCCCAGCCAGCGAAGCCCACATCCCGCAAATGAATTTTTAAAAAATGAAGAATGAGGAGTGATCTTATTGAAACGTACAAGATTCTGATGGGGCTTGACAGGGTAGAAGTTGAGAAGATGTTTCCACTAGTGGGGGAATCTCGAACTAGGGGACATAATTACAGAATAAGGGGACATTCATTTAAAACTGAGATGAAAAGGAATTTCTTCTGAGGGTAGCAAATGTTTGGAATTCTCTACCCCAGAGAGTTTTGGAGGCTAGATCACTGAAAGTATTTAAAAAAGAGGTTGAAAGATTTTTGAAATATCAGGAAGTTGAGGGCTATGAGGAGCTGGCACAAAAGAGGAGTTGAAGCCTGGTGCAGATCAGCCATGACCTTATTAAATGGTGCGGCAAGCTTGAGGGGTTGAATGGCCTTCTCCTGCTCCTATTTCTTACATTCTTATGTGTGTAATATCATCAGAGATTGACTATGTACATCAGTGGCTGTAACAATCTAATGTATTATGCCTGTAGACAATGCTGAGAGTATCACATTATGTATGCATTAGGAGAATAAAAGGCACTTAGGAACAGCCCCTTGAGCCTGTTCTACTATTCAGTGAGATCATGGCTGATCATGGCACACCAACCGACCTGGGACTTTCTGCTCACCCCAAAGTGCCTTTTCTCAGGACCTCCTCCATTGTTTTTGCAGCTCTCTACATAGCTACCCTCAGTGATGGCTGAACATGAATAAGAATCCTGATGCTGCATCTGTTGCTATTAGTTTTGAACTGCCTAAGCTCCACTAGCAAGCTCTCAGCAGGTGACCCTATCAGCTGCAATGATTTTCCTGCAGCAGTGGTCCTAATATAATTTTCTGACCTTCGATCACCCCAATTTGCTCTCCATCCATCTCCAATTTCCATCTCCCTCCTTTTGTCTTGCGTTTTCCTCCCAACTGTTTCCAGTGGCTGAATGGTTGAAAAGCAGAGGGCACAGATTTAAGGTGATTGGCAAAAAAAACCAAGGGCATCATGAAGAAAAACCTTTTTATGTAATGAGTGGTTAAAATTTGGAATGTACTGCCTAATTGGGTGATGAATACTGACTCGCAAATAGCCTCTGAAAGGGAATTTGATAAATACTTAAGAAATACTGGGAAAGAGCTGGAGGGTGGGACTGAAGTGGACTGCTTTTCACAAAAGATGCACAGACTTAATGTGCTGAATGGCCTCCTTCCTAACCTCATCTTGTTTGTCCCTCTTCCCTTCTCCCCTCCTCTTCTGTCCCTCTTTCTTCTTCCTCTCCCCCCTCTTCTCTTTCCCTTTCTCTTTCTCTCCCCCCCTTACCGTCATTCTGTCACTTAAGTGCTTTTCATTTGCTTTTAAACAATCGATGCAGGAGCTGTACCTTCAGATCTGCTGACCTTATCAGCCTCAGCTCTGTCAGGAAAAGTAATGGCTATGGAAGTGGGCTATTGCTTTTCTTCTGTCTCTAGGGAAGCTAGGTCAGACTCCTGCGCCAAACAACTTGCTCTTGGTCAATATGGATCTGAAATAGTGGCCCTAATAGGCCCTGGCAGGAAATGTTGTCTGATAAATTAACTTTTCAGCAGAACACTAAGGATTGGAAAGCAAGATATACAGCTTTCTTTGTGTGGTAGTTCATTAACAGCCTTAGTCACACTATTACCAATTCTACTATTAACAAATCCAACCTGTGTGAAGTGCTCATCTTTCATCAGTTAAATATAGATATCTTGGTGTTTCCTCTTTCTAAACTGGATATGTTAATATCAAAATCTCATTTGAAAATCAGTTAATGTGTCACTTCCCTGGCCTAATCCAGTAAGTCAATAGCCAAGGAAAGCCCCTGAATACAACTTTATCAGTTCTATTTGCTGTTTTTAACAAGGGAGACAGTTGGAGCACTACAGTTATTCTCAACCCCTCTGAGTGAGATGGGGCAATGCCCCTCCAGGTCCCTGGTCCAAGTCTGGACCACTGCTGGTCGAGGACTTGTGAATCAGGCTGGACTCTAATGTTTCCAAAGGTCAAATATCCTGACAATAATGTCAGTGTTTGTATTTGAATAATTGCCCTGTGATTAAGGTGCTACAGGGCAGGTTGGACATGGAAACATATCCTAGCAAGGAGTCAGAACAGGAAGACAAAAGGGAAAATTGCTAACAGAGAAGTCAGTTACAGGGAATTATAGTTTACCTGAAGAATGCTTTTTATTCTTACTTCTTAGCTATTCTCTCAAAATTCTTGTTTAGGCAGGGTACTTTGGCAGGTTATCAAAATCACTCGGAGTAAAAGTGTCAGTGTACAGACTCTGAATGCATTAGTACAGGTATAGCTGTTTCAATAACACCCTGTCAGACTCCATGGGGCATATTTTCCTTTTCCTTTTCCTTCAGTTCTCCTGGCAACTGGTGAAGCTGATTAAGTGAATATTGGAAAATCTGATGTGATCCCTTGCAGCCATCTACTACCTGCCCAATTTTCCTGTATTTTCTGAGGTCAGTTGACAGGTGGAGGAACAGGATAATCTCCTCCCTGATCTATTTTAAACCAATCTTCTCCAACAAAAATGCAGCTATGAGGAAAGATTGGTTAGGCTTGGGTTGTTCTCCTTGGAACGGAGGAGGTTGAGGGGAGATGTAATGGAGGTGTACAAAATTGTGAGGGGCCTGGATAGAGTGGATGGGAGAGAGGTCAGTGACTTGTGGGCATAGATTAAAAATGATTGGTAGGAAGATTTGAGGGGAGATGAAGAAAAATGGTTTCGCCCAGAGGGTTGTAGGGGTCTGGAACTCGCTACCTGAAAGGGCAGTAGAAGCAGAAACCCTCAACTCATTTAAAAGGTGTCTAGATATGCACCTCAAGTGCCATAACCTGCAGGGCTAGGGATAAAATGCTGGAAATTGGGATTAGGCTGGGTGGCTCATTTCTTCGCCGGTGCAGACACGATGGGCCAAGTGACCTCTTTTTGTGCCGTAAACTGTGTCATCACTCAGTACCAACATTAAGTTATAGAGAATAATCTTAATTATAGGATTGTTTAGAGCTGGTTTTAGTCCAGTGTTGATATTCGTTCTCTAAGTATCATTTTTAAAGCCTACATGTTGAAAGTAAGTGTGAAGTCATTCTATGAGGGGAGAAACAACAATCAACTCCCCAAAAACAATCAACTCCCCAAAAACAATCAACCCTGTTGTGCTTGTACAAAATTCCTCTCTCTGCAAGTTTTAACTTGATTGCAGTCGCATCAGACTGTTATGATCCCAGGTGATGTTACTACTGGACAAGTCAGATCCTAGGGTAGAATCTGGCTTGATAGATCCCAACTTTTTATTTTTGTATTTAAATACGTGGGGAGTGGCTACTGAACAGTTACATAGGTCAGCTGATGAACTTTTAACAGCAGAATATAGCACATATTAAACAAGAAAAGATGAACTATACTACAATATACACTCTCTAATACAGACAGATTTGTAAACTTTTGTAACTTGTGCTATCTCACGCTCGAATATTCACAGTAAGTACCCAGTCCATACAAACCAATTGGTAACCTGTGGTCAGACACACCACAATTTGAAACTAAATGACAGATGCCACCCTAAACAGATGCTATGGATCTCTCCTCAACTCACCCGAGATGCTTGTCACACCAGGAGCCAACCGGTCTCACTGAACTCTGTCCTTCACACGAGGGTTTTCAATCTCCACTCTTGAAGAACTCACTCTGGAAACTTCTCCCAGACAATGCTTTCTCTCAGACACCTTCCACAATAGTCCACCTCCGGTGTTTCAAACTGTCCTTCAGATGTTCCTGGCCCCTGGATCACCATGTGCATACAAGCTTTTTTCCCACACACTCTCTCTCAAATGCTCAGCCATGCCAACAGAACACCACTGCTTCACATGCTCATAGTAAAGAGTTATAGACCTTCAGCTGTCCCTTTGGACCTTCTGGCTTTTCACATGCCTATATTGCTTTAAATATGCGTCCTTTTTTTATTCATTCACGGGATGTGGGTTTCGCTACCTGGGCCAGCATTTATTGCCCATCTCTAGTTGCCCTTGAGAAGGTGGGGGTGAGCTGCCTTCTTGAACCAGTCCATGTGGTTTAGGTACACCCACAGTGCTGTTAGGAAGGGAGTTCCAGGATTTTGACCCAGCGACAGCAAAGGAACGACGGCATATTTCCAAGTCAGGATGGCGAGTGATTTGGAGGGGAACTTCCAGGTGGTGTGTTCCCATCTATCTGCTGCCCTTCTAGATGGTGGTGGTCGTGGGTTTAGAAGGCGTTGTCTAAGGAGCCTTGGTGAGTTACTGCAGTGCATCTTGTAGATGGTACGCTCTGTTAGCTACTGTGCATCGGTGGTGGGGCGAGTGAATGTTTGTGGTTGTGGTGCCAATCAAGCAGGTTGCTTTGTCCTGGACGTTGTGGAGCTTCTTGAGTGTTGTGGGAGCTTCGCTCATCCAGGCAAATGGGGAGTATTCCATCACATTCCTGACTTGTGCCTTGTAGGTGGACAGGTTTTGGAGAGTCAGGTGGTGAGTTGCTCATTGCAGGATTCCTAGCCTCTGATCTGCTCTTGTAGTCACAGTATTTATATGGCTAGTCCAGTTCAGTTTCTGGTCAATGGTAACCCCCCCACCCCCCCACCCAGGATATTGACTGCAGCATTCTCCCTTTAAGCTTGAAGCTTGGAGCCTTCCTCTCTGCTCCTTACTTTCACTTCCACAGAACAGGACCTTTTCTAGATTCCATTTCTTGTCCTTTGACTAGAAGGTTCTCTTGGGACCTTTCCTGTTCCACTCCCCTGGATTTGGGGACTTTCCACTTTAGTTTCTGGAACCTGCTCCTACAGTTCCTTCTCCTGTCTCCAGCTTCTCCTAGCATCTGGCTTCAACTTTAGTTTGGGATTTGCTATCTGCTGTGCTTCTTCCAACTGAACTCAAACTGAACTGAAACTGCTTTTCTGTTTTTAATGTCTCTATGGGTCCTTCTCTCTGGATCCTGTTGCTAGGCAACAGCACAGTTTTTTATGACCTTGTTTGTTTTAACTTACCTTCGAGTCATAAAATCTCATTACAATGCAGACACACAACCAAAGCCTTAGATCTGCTGTCTCCACTCAAAAATGAAACTGGATCCCGGTTTTCACCTTTTTTAACCCACAATTAAAAAATATTACTAAACTTAAAGCTAAAACTTATTCCTTCCACCCACAAATACAAATATAACTTACGAAACTATATCTAGTTCCTAACAAAACACATGAAACCTGCTAGTTTGTTCTACTTAAGAAATTGGCAGGGAGATGGGATTCTGAAAAGTAGTTCGGAAGGGAAAGAAGCTGAGATGGAATTAGAAGTTAAAATGCTGGTAAATGAGTATGGAGAGCAGAGGAAACATTGGCTAGATAAGAACGAAGTGGGTTTAGCGAGGCTAAATTGTATATATTTTAATGCAAGGAGCCTGAGAAATAAGACAGATGAGCTGAGGGCACAGAAAGGCACATGGGAGTATGATATCATAGCTATGACTGGCTAAAAGAAGGGCAGGATTGGGAGCTCAACATTCCTGGTTATCGGATATTCAGATGAGATTGAGAGGGGAATAAAAGAGGAGGGGGTGTCGCAATATTGATCACGGAATCAATTATAGCAGTGAGGACGGATGATATCTTGGAAGGATCATCAAATGAGACCATATGGGTAGAGGTATAAAACACAAAAGGGGCAAAAACAATATTGGGTGCGTCCTATAGGCCTCCAAACAGTCAGGGAGAGATAGAGGATCAAATATGTAATCAAAGTTCAGAGAAATGTAAGAATAATAAAGATTTTAACCACCTAAATATTAACTGGGATAGTTTGTGTGCAAGGCAGAGAGGGAGCAAAATTCTTAAGTTGCATCCAGGAGAACTTTTTTAGTCAGTACATAGCCCAACAAGGGAGGGGGCAGTTCTGGACCTAAAATTCGGAAATGTGCTCAGGCAGGTGGAATCAGTATATCAGTAAGGGAGCATTTTGGAGAGAGTGACCATAGCTCAGTTAGATTTAGGATAGCTATGGAAAAGGATAAGGTTGGGCTAGGAATAAAAGTTCTAAACTGGGGAAAGGCTAATTTTACTAAGATGAAATACGGTTTGACCCAAGTGGACTGGGAGCAGCTACTTGGAGATAAAAATGAGTTAGAGCAGTGGGAGACATTCAAGAGAGGTAATAGCGAGAGTACAGGGCAAGTATGTTCCCTTAAAGACAAAGATGGGGGACCAAGTCTGGAGAACCCTGAATGTCAAGGGACATAAAGTTTAGGATTCAGCAAAAAAGAGAAGCTTATGGCAGAGTCCCTAGAGGAATATAAAAAGTGCAGAGAGGAACTTTAAAAAGGAAATTAGGGAAGCTCAGTGAGTGCACGAGAAAGCACTGGTAGGTAGAACAAAGGAAAACCCAAAGGGGTTTTTTAACAATTTTAGGCGCAAGAGAATAACTAGAGAAAGAGTAGGGCCAATTAGAGATCATAGAGGTAATCGGTGTGTGGACCCAGAAGATGTGGGTAGTCCTCAATGAATACTTCGCGTTGGTTTTCACAATGGAAAAGGATGACGCAGGTATAGATATCAGGGTGGAGGACTGTGAAATGTTAGAGGAAATTAACAGAGAAAGAGAGGAGGTACTAGCAGGTTTAGCAGCCTTAAAAGTGGATAAATCTGTGGGCCCGGGTGAGATTTATCCTAGGCTGGTGAGGGAAGCAAGGGAAGAGAGAGCAGGGGCTCTGGAAACAATTTTCAAATCCTCTCTAGCTACAGATGAGGTGCCAGAGGATTGCCAACGTCCTGTTATTAAAAAAGGGACGAAGTGATAGACTAGGAAATTACAGGCCAGTCAGTCTAACCTCGGTGGGGAAGTTACTAGAAAGAATTCTGAGGGACTGAATATATCTGCACTTGGAGAGACATGGATTAGTCAGCAATAGTCAACATGAATTTGTTAAGGGAAGGTCACATTTGACAAATTTGATCAAATTTTTTGAGGAGGCAACCAGGAGTGTTGACGAGGGTGATGCATTTGATGTGGTCTGCATGGACGTTAGCGAGGCTTTTGATAAGGTTCCTCATGGCAGACTGGTCAAGAAAGTAAAAGCCCATGGATCCCAAGCCAAAGTGGCACATTGGATCCAAAATTGGCTGAGAAGCAGAAAACAGAGGGTGATGGTCAAGGGATGTTTCTGTAACTGGAAATCTGTTTCCAGTGGAGTTCTACAAGACTCAGTGCTGAGGCCCTTGCTGTTTGTGGTGTGCCTAAATGATTTGAACTTAAATGTAGCGTGTAAGAAGGCATATTGCATACTTGCCTTTATTAGCCGAGGCATAGAATACAAGAGCAGGGCGGTTATGCTGGAACTGTATAAAATGCTGGTTCGGCCACAACTGGAGGACTGCGTGCAGTTCTGGTCACCACATTATAGGAAGGATGTGATTGCACAGGAGAAGGTGCAGAGGCGATTTACTAGGGTGCTGCCGAGGTGGAGGGTCTGAGCTATGAGGAAAGATCGGATAGGCTGGAATTGTTTTCCTTGGAGCAGCGAGAGGGGACCTAATAGAGGTGTATAAGATTATGAGGGACATAGGGTGGATAGGAAGGCACTTTTTCCATCAGTAGAGGGGTCAATAACCAGGGGGCATAGATTTAAGGTAAGAGGTCGAAGGACAAGAGGGGAGTTAAGAATTTTTTTCACCCAGAGAGTGGTGGGAATTGAACCCACTGCCTGAAAGGGTGGTTGAGTCAGAAACTCTTGAAACATTTGAGTAGTATTTGGATATTCACTTGCATTGCCTTAGCCTCCAGGGCTATGGGGAAAGCACTGGAAAATTGGATTAGTGTGGTCAGATCTTTGTTGACCGGCATGAACAAGGTGGGCTGAATGGCCTCCTGTGCTGTAAAACGTCTGAATCCAAGGGTAAAGATTTGAGCACTTTGTTGTTTTGGGGCATAGCCTACAATGGTTCCTGAATTGTTAAGTGTATAATTGATAAATGCAGCGGGCTTGTATTTGGTTTGTGCTTTGGGGAAGGAATGTGTGCAAAGTGGCAATTGCTGAGGCCGGAATTTTATAGGCACTTTTATGAGGGGCCAGAAGGCTGGAAAAATGGCGCAAAAAAGTAATGGGCAGAGTGCCCGCATCTTCCTGCCTCATGGCATTTTGCCTGTGGTAGGAATGTTAACAGATCGGCCATGCATCAGGAGACCAGATGAACCAATTAAGTGGCCAATTATTGGGACCTTCACCCCTCTCATGGCAGGTGGGCACACTACCAGGTGGAGAGATCGCCAGGTGAAACCTGGCAGCCTCCCAGCTGGTTCCAGGAATTGCCCTCCTTTATGAGCACTCCATGGCCCATTGAGGAGTCCCCTGGTGGCAGTATGCCTCCCCAGGATCCACCCCCAGCCCCAGTTTTCATAGCCAGCGGTGACATGCTGCCTCCACAAAATTCAACCTTGTGCTTCTGCAATCACTGGTGACTCACAGTGACCCTTTCTTTTTGTGTACACCACCCAAATCCTGCTCCACAGAATTTGCAGAATTATCACAGTACAGAAGGAGGCCATTTGGCCCATTGTGTCTTCCATTTGCCCATCACTGTTGATCTTTATGATTCCAGTTGGCTCCATATCCCCATTGTACTAAAAACTAACCCCTCAACAGCCTTGTCCACTTTACCTCTGCAATCACCTCAAGGTCCATCAGCTGTAGCCTTTGGTTCTCTGACTTTGGCCCCTCATGCATCTGTCACCCATTTCAGTAGTGCCCACAGCTTTTGACTTTCTCAGCCCCACAACTGGGACTTTTCTATAAAACTTCCATCTTGCCATTCTCTGCCACCTTCAAGAAGCTCTTAAAAGCCTGTCATGACTTTAATTGTTTGACCGCAGAAGGAGGCCGTTAGATTCACTTGTACCTATGCTTCAGTTAGCTCTTCAAATAAAGCTGCATGTTCTAATACCATTACTCTGTCCCTTTATCCCATATGCTTCTGCATTCTGTCTTTTCAAATGCATGTCCAGTTTGATTTTAAATGATGGTGGAATGTTTGACTTAATCACTACTTATGGTGAAGTATCCCAAGTACTAATTACAGTAATACCAACCCCACCGCCTCATAAATCAGGAAACATACCCTTAAAATATCAAGAGATTTAGTTTAAAAAAATAGTGAGTTACTTTTCTCTTCAAACATAAACTAAGTTAAGGTTGACAGTTGATTTCTAAACCTCATTTGTGGCTTACTTAATCTCCAGCAGGTCTTATAAAGCGACATTTCGTCCGACAGTTTACCTATGGTTATACAAGCAAACCCATAGTGTGATGCTCAAAGATCCTGGATAGCCATGCACCCGTCTCCTCGTTTAATTTTCTTCCTGCTTTCATTCCAAATTAAGGCTGATTAACATTCCCATTAAGGAAGGAAATTGAGGTCCATGCTTTTATATTTGTTCGTTCTGCAGTTTTGGTCTTCGGAGAGTGAACTCAGCGCATTGGCTCCCTACGTTAACATTGCTAAAAATGTCTCTCTTAACCTGTCTGCTGATTGGAAGATTTAGATTTTCATGGACCCATGATTCTATTGCTGGGACCACCATCGTAGATTTTATAATATAAACACAGGAAGCCAAAGTGCAGATGTCACTCTACTATCACAAAAACTGCCAAAGCACCAAATATAAGAGCATGTTTAGTTGTAAATGGAGACCTGATGACAGCATCAAGACTAAGGGCAAACAAGATCTCCAGTGCTATTGGATCTCTGGACTATGGGTCACTTACTGAAACACCATCAATTGCGTTCTATCCCTACATCACTATAGACCATCCTAGTAATAGAAAGCCATGTACACCGATATAATTTGTTTGCTGCTGGAATCTGTACTTCAGGTGTAGTTTTCTGTCAAATACAGACTATAAAATGATACAATTGCAGTATTAAAATCCACAAATACTCCCACTTTAGAGGTTATTTGAATCCTTGGATCTGTAATATTACCATTGTGATGGAATAAAACTGAGCATGACCCTCCTCCAGCAACCCCTCTTCCTCCACCAACTCCTCCACTTCCTCCTCTACCAACTCCAACAACTACTCCTCTTTCACCAACTGCTCCTCCTGCTCCTCCACTACCTCCTCCAGTGAAGAGTAACCACCAGCTCAACACAAAGGCTTCTTGCTCGACACAAAGGCTTCTGGCGCAGTTGCAAATGATTTTCTTCTGGTAAATTCCTGAGAATTCACTTGATTCTCACCCAACTCGTATCTCTCCCTGAGACACCCAAAAACTTCACTCTAAACCCACTGTTTCTTCAACTAGAGCGAACAAATGGATTCCCTAAACCCAGTCTTCCAGTAGCACCTCCGCTAAACTGAATCCCAAAACTGATTATTCAGTTAACTACTGTATTACTAGCCGTGCAGTTTTTCTTAGAGAGCTTACAATCCCTGTCTTCTCTCTCTGGCACACGCTCTGAACTCACCTTCTCAGCTCCTGACCTTTCTGCCTCATTATATCACTGTCGCTAGGCAACAGTAAAGCTTTTCTACTTTGTGTTTTGTTTCCAGAATCACTCAACTTTCAACCTCTTTTAACCCATCACTTTAATCTCAGGGGTTGGAAGACTCATTAAAAATGTATCTATGCAAATAAACTCAAAATACTTCAAATCTTTCAGTCACAAGTCTATCCACTCATTGGCACCAAGGATCATTAACAAAACCTAGATTAAAGTGAAACCATTTTACCTTTCTTAACACACAAATATATATATTATATACATAAATTCAACTTAAAATTGTACATTGTTAATAACATTAGTAACTCTGCAAATTGTTGTTACTATCTGAGCGCGTACACTCCATGACTTACTGTTCTCTCCCAGCAAATGATCTTTATTCCAATGCTTTGGCTGCCTTGACAGATCCGAATCGCCCATTCACTGCTAGCTCTTCTGATCTCCACCTTCCAGTAAAAATTACTGCTGTTGACTCCTCCATGCAAGCCACCTGCCCCCAGCTGTAAAATCTTTTTCAATTGGCAGGATAGCTTTAACATGTGAACTACAGAAGATAAATAAATGTTTTCTAAGTTTCCTACATGAAAATAATTATTCATATTTATGAGAGTACAAATGTGTTCCCCAAGGAAATTGGCTACTCCTGCTCCTGAATCCTGTGTTCCCATGTTAAGAATCCTGTTGCGAGATCACAAAAGACACTTAATTTTACTGACCAATTGCATCTCCCAATAAACTCGCAAGAGTTGGCATGTCTGTAATTACCCTCTAAGTCTCTAAGTTAAAAATGTCCTCTTAATTTGTTTTTTTGGTGCTAAGTCTCAGTCTATATTCCCTTGATTCGCCAGGCACAGGAAGCAATCTATCATTGTTTAATCTTTCAGTGTTGAACTCTTTCCAGTGGCTTCCTTTCAATGCCTCACTCTCAGTTAAGTTAAGCCCTCAGTTCCTTAGCTTTTCTCCAGATTTCTCTCCAACTTTGCCTTCTATAAACCAGCATCAGTTTTTCTACTACAAAGTGCCTTGGGATGTTTACGCAAACATATGAACATTGGATAATCAAGGACATAAGAAGACCAGTTGATCTATTGAACCAGTTTCATGTTGTCATACTACATGCTATCACCTCCATCCACCAGCCGTGCAATCTGCTGGAACTGGTTAAAAACCCAGAGAAAAAATTTGGGCCAATTTTAGAAATAAATTTTCCTCTCCCAGCTCGAAGGTGATCAAACAAATTTAGGAGACCATGGTGACTGGGGGATCTCCCCTCCTACATTCTAGATGCAGTTAGGATAACCACAGGCAGGAATTTGTACAGCTCCCTCATGAATCTGCAATCATTCCACGTGCTGACAATATGATCCAGATGTCAGTGATTCTCTTCAAAAGGGAGTGCCACTTCGCATCTAACTTAATTTTCTTAAATTCATTCTTGGGTTGTGGGGTTACTGGCCTTTATTATCCACGTGTATTTGCTTAGAGAAGACTTTTATCATGAACCACTGATGAGTGGTTTGATGCAGTTGCATGGCCAGAACTTTGCTCTCGTGGAGTGAGTGCGCAGCGGTCCCAATCGTTTATGAAATGGGGCACGATGACATTGGGAGGGCATCCTGACCTTATCATGTGCCTCCCGTTATTTCAGTTAACGGGCGTGCATGGAAGTCAGAAGCGGGCCTGCCAACAATTAAACGGCCAATTGAGATAATTTAAAGGGCAATTGACTGCGATTTTATGTGGCCGATGTGCTTTTATGCCCAGCGCTTGGACCACTTGGCTAGGTGGCCTTCACTTTTTTCATAGATTCTACATCCAGTGTGGGATAAAAGTTCCATGTGCAGATGCAAAGATGAGTAGTTAGGAAACAAAAACAAAAATACCTGGAAAAACTCAGCACGTCTAGCAGCATCAGTGGAAGGGAGCACAGTTAATGTTTCGAGTCCACATGACTCTTCAACAGTCATGCAGACTCGAAACGTTAACTGTGCTCCCTTCCACATATGCTGCTAGACCTGCTGAGTTTTTCCAGGTATTTTTGTTTTTGTTTTCGATTTCCAGCATCCACAGTTTTTCACTTTTATCTTATGTGAGTAGTTAGGAGTTCGACTGTGGTGGCTTGGAGCTGGTTTATAGATAGTTTCTGGCATTTTTGTATTATTCAGGGGAACTCTGATTTCTTATCATTTGCAGAGGCCTTCTGCCGATAAGCCCCTTCAGTGCAGAAACTTGTGAAAACAGCACAGAAATGGGGATTGTTTACTCTGCTGGAGGGACCTCCTCAGAAGAGGAGGAGAGTGCCAGAAGGGAGAGGAGGTCAGTTGCCTGCAGGCAGTGTCCCAGAGTGGGACCCGTGGATTGAGAGGTGCAGTCAGAGGGGGTGCAGGGCAGAAGGATCTGGCAATGCTCCTGCTATCTGACATGTCTGAGGTTCATTGCCAAAGAAGCTTTTTGAAGCTTCCCTGCACTCGTGCTGGTTCTGAGATTGCTGCCTGAAACAAATTTGGATCTTAAGAAGGTGCTAGAGAGAGCACTGGCCATGGAAAGCACAGTTCAGGATTCTAAAGCTGTACAGGGAGCACAAAATGGCGCTGTCCTCCACTTTGGACAGGAAGCCCCAGCCAAAAAGGGCACAAGAATGCAAGACTCTGCTGAGAAGCGAGGAACAGCCACCACTAGCAGAAAAATAAAAAGAATTAACTCAGCAGTGAAAATAAGTAATAATGGCAACAGAGGTGAAAATAAGCAGATTAGTAACAATTGGCAGTTTAAAAAATTCGAATGTTTTTGTTGCCATCGAAAATGACACATGATGAGACTGTGCAAGTAAAGAATCAGGCAGACTTTCAAGCAAAAGAGAAAACCTTGTGAAATTTACAGTATAAAAGAGCCTGAAGCAACAAATTTAGATATTTACTCTTTATTTAGTTTGAAGGTAGAGAAAACGAAACCAATTTATGTAACAGTAAAAATGAATGGCAGACCTTTTCGGATGGCAATGGACACAGGAGCTTCCACTACAGTAATTGGTGAACACACCTTCAAATGCCTGAATTGTGATGAACATAAATTAAACTTGGAAGAAGCTGATGCCAAATTAAAAACTTACACGGGTGAGGACATCCAAGTCAAAGGCATAAGTAAAGTTACTGTCCATTATGGGAACCAATCAGTAAAACTACCAGTGTTGGTATTGAGAGGCAGAGGACCAAGCCTTCCAGGGGGAAACTGGCTGAGGGAAATCAACTTTGCTTGGTCATTTAGATTCCAAAAGGAAGCTGAAAATGTTCCTGTTTTGGAAAAGGAGTGTGTAAGGACTCAACAACCTGAAGAGAAGCGATGGCGTAGTGCTATTGTCACTGGACTAGTAATCCAAAGTTCGAATCCCGCCATGGCAAATGGTGGAATTTGAATTGACTAAAAGTCTAGAATTAAAAGTCAAATGATGATCATGAAACCCTTGTCGATTGTTGCAAAGACCCATCTGGTTTACTAATGTCCTTTAGGAGAGGAAATCTGCTGTCCTTACCTGATCTGGCCTACATGTGACTCCAGACCCACAACAATGTGGTTGACTCTTAAATGGCCTGGCAAACCACTCAGTTGTATCAAATCACATCAAGTCACAAAAAAGGAATGAAACCGGACGAACCACCGGACATCGACTAACATCTGGGGGCTAGTGCCAAAATTTGGAGAGCTGTCTCACAGACTAGTCAAGCAACAGTCTGACATAGTCACCCTCATGGAATCATATCTTACAGATAATGACACCAGACATCACCAGCATCATCCCTGGGAATGTCCTGTCCCACCGGCAGGACTGACCCAGCAGAGGTGACAGCACAGTGGTACACAGTTGGGAGGGAGTTGCCCTGGGAGTCATCAACATCAACTCCAGACCCCATGAAGTCTCATGGCATCAGGTCAGACATGGGCAAGGAAACCTGCTGATTACCATGTACCGCCCCACCATCCCCTTGCGGCTGAAGAACCAGTCCTCCTCCATGTTGAACACCACTTGGAGGAAGCACTGAGGGTAGCAAGGGCGCAGAATGTACTCTGGGTGGGGGATTTCAATGTCCATCACCAAGAGTGTCTTGGTAGCACCACTACTGATTGAGCTGGCTGAGTCCGAAATGACATAGCTGCTAGACTGGTGGCAGGTGGTGAGGGAACCAACAAGAGGGAAAAACATACTTGACCCCATCCTCACCAACCTGCCTGCTGCAGATGCATCTGTCCATGACAGTATCGGTAGAGTGACCACCACACAGTTGTTGTGGAGACGAAGTCCCGCCTTCACGTTGAGGATACCCTCCATCATGTTCTGTGACACTACCACCGTGTTAAATGGGATAGATTTTGAACAGATCTAGCAGCTGAGGTCTGGGCATCCATGAGGTGCTGTGGGCCATCAGCAGCAGCAGAATTGTACTCAAACACAATCTGTACCTCATGGCCCAGCATATCCCCCACTCTACCAATACCATCAACCCAAGGGATCAACCCTGGCTCAATGAAGAGTGCAGGAGGGCATGCTAGGAGCAGCACCAGGCATACCTAAAAAAAAAAGACGTGTCAACCTGGTTAAGCTATAACACAGGACTACTTGCATAAGCACAAAGAGATCGACAGAGCTTAAGTGATCCCACAACCAACAGTTCAGATTTAAGCTCTGCAGCCCTGCCACACCCAGTTGTGAACGGTGGTGGACAATTAAATAACTCAGTGGAGGAGGAGGCTCCACAATTAGCCCCATCCTCAATGCTGGAGGAGCCCAGTACATCAGGGTAAAAGATAAGGCTGAAGCATTTGCTACTGTTTTCAGCCAGAAGTGCCGAGTGGATGATCCATCTCGGCCTCTATGGGAGGTCCCCAGCATCACAGACGCCAGTCTTCAGCCAATTCAATTCACTCCATGTGATATCAAGAAGTGGCTGAAGGCACTGGATAGAGCAACGGCTATGGGACCTGACAATATTTTAGCAATAGTACTGAAGACTTGTGCTCCAGAACTTGCCGCAACCCTAGCCGAAGTGTTCCAGTACAGCTACAACACTGGCATCTACCTGGCTATGTGGAAAATTGTCTGGGTAAGTCTTGTACACAAAATGCAGGATAAATCCAACCCGGCCAATTACCACCCCATCAGTCTATTCTGCATCATCGGTAATGTAATGGAAGGGGTCATCAACAGTGCTATCAAGTGGCACTTGCTTAGCAATAACCTGCTCACTGATGCCCAGTTTGGGTTCCGCCAGGGCCACTCAGCTCCTGGCCTCATTATAACCTTGGTTCAAACATGGACATACAAGCTGAACTCCTGAGATGAGAGTGACTGCCTTTGACATCGAGGCAGCATTTGACCAAGTGTAGCACCAGGGAGCTCTAGCAAAACTGGAGTCAATGGGAATCAGTGGGAAAACTCCCTGGTGGTTGGAGTCACACCTAACGTAAAGGAAGATGGTTGTGGTTGTTGAAGGTCAGTCATCTTAGCTCCAGGACATCACTGCAGGAGTTCCTCAGAGTAGTGTCCTTGGTCCAACCATCTTCAGCTGCTTCATCAACAACCTTCCTTCCACCGTAAGGTCATAAGTGGCAATGTTCGCTGATGATTGCACAATGTTCACTGTTCACGAATCCTCAGATACTGAAGCAGTCCATGTCCAAATGCAGCAAGACCTCTGGACAATATCCAGGCTTGGGCTGACAAGTGGCAAGTAACATTCGTGCCAGACAAGTGCCAGGCAATGACCATCTCTAACAAGAGAGAATCTAACCATCACCCCTTGATGTTCAATGGCATTACCAACACTGAATCCCCCCACTATCAACATCCTGGGGGCTACCATTGACCATAAATTGAACTGGACTGGCCATATAAATACTGAGGCTACAAGAGCAGGACAGAGGCTGGGAATCATGTGGAGAGTAACTCCCCTCCTGACTCCCCAAAGCCTGTCCACCATCTATAAGGCACAAGTCAGGAGTGTGATGGAATACTCCCCACTTGCCTGGATGAGTGCAGCTCCCACAACACAAGAAGCTTGACACCATCCAGGACAAAGCAGCCCACTTGATTGACACCACATCCACAAACATTTACTCTCTCCTCCACCAATGCACAGTGGCAGCAGCGTGTACCATCCACGAGATGCACTGCAGGAATTCACCTTAGACAGCACCTTCCAAACTCACAACCACTCCCATCTACAAGGACAAGGGTAGCAGATAGATGGGAACACACCACCTGAAAGTTCCCCTCCAAGTCACTCACCATCCTGCCTTGGAAATATATCACTATCCTTCACTGTTGATGGGTCAAAATCCTGGAACTCCCTTCCTAACAGCACTGTGGGTGTACCTACACCGCACGGACTGCAGCGGTTTAAGAAGGCAGCTCGGGATGGACAATAAATGCTGGCCCAGTCAGCAAAGCCCATATCCTGTGAATGAATAAAAAAAAGCAGGCTATCTTAACTCAGAACATTGAAGAGACCATGCTTAATGACAGAGTTTGACACGAGGTGAGCAAACTCCGAAAGGAAAAAGAAAACCTGCTGAAAGACCTTCACACAATACAAGATTCCCTCGGGTCTAAGTTTGTACCACTGGAAAAGTACGAAAGAATTCAGCACTTCTCTGCCAACTCATCCTTCAGTTTATTCAGAGAAGATACAACAGTGCTCAATTTTCCAGGAGACAGCACACAAATAGAGAAAAGAGATGGAAGAGTTGAAGAATCAGCTGCATGAATTCAAAGCGGTTTTTGAGGCAAACGTTGCAGAATTTTCTAAGAAGCAGACAGATGATTAAATTCTGGGAGACGCAACCATTGAGTTCACTGAAGTCGAGCTTGCATCTAAGATTAGTCTGGCCAATATGGAAGCCGAAAAGAAGGCCGAGATTAAAGTCAGTGTTAAAAAGAAGATCCATCTAAAGAAGACGCAGAAACACAAATCAGGCCCTGATCCTGGCAGCATACAAGTATACTTTTGTGCATAAGCCTGGAAATCAAATTGCAGATGCCGCTGCACTTAGTCGTTTGCCTTTACAAGAAAATGTGTTATTGTTAAATTTCTTAGATTCATCACCGGTATGTGCTAGGCAGATCAGAGACTGCGCAAGTCAGGACCCCGTCATATCTCAAGTACGAGAACAAGTGCTTCATGGCTGGTCACAAGAAACTGTATCTAACTAAATGAAATTGTACTTTAACAGAAGACATGAAATAACCAGCCAGGATGGCATCTTATTGTGGGATAGTTTCTCCAAAGGAAGAAAGCCATTGTTAATTGAACTACATATTGCACATCCATGAATTTCCCGAATGAAGACCATAGCACACAACTATCTATGGTGGCCTGGGATGGATGGAGAAAAAGAGAGCTTAGCGAAGAATTGTGTGCAGCGTCAGCAATAGCAAAAGTTACCAACAATAGCTCCATTACGCCCTTGGGAGTGGCTAGCAAGGCTTGGGTACAATTACACATTGTTCCCATGAAAAGTTCCACGTAGTCAATGTTTTTACTCATTTGTAAATGCTCACTCAAAATGGATAGACATATGAGGTGAAGTCACCAACATCTTCTGCTACAACTGAGAAGCTACATTGAAGTTTTGCAATTAATGGACCACCAGAAGTGGTCGCATCTGATAACAGCACAACATTTATGAATGCAGAGTTTCAACATTTTATCAGCCTCAATGGTATCACTCTAAACTTCGGCGTACCACCCTTCTTCAAACGGATTGGCTGAAACTGCAGTTCAAACGTTTAAGTCAGGCGTGAAACAGTTAGCTGGAGATTCCCTTACAACCAAGGTAGAACGCTTTCTTTTGCGTTAAAGGTGGTCCTATAATGACATTAGGTGTTATACCTGTGCAATTAGTAATGAAATGCTGTCTCATGATTAGATTGAGCTGAATAATGCCGAACTTAGGGGGGAAGGTGGAGAGGACTCAGGGAAGTCAGAAAACTGGACACTACTGGCAAAGTCGTGAGAGGAAGATTACTGCGGGAGAGACGGTATATGTGAAGAACTTTGCAGAAGGACCAAAGTGGTCACCAGGTGAAAAATGTACAGTGACTGGACCTCTATCTTACCACGTGAAGGCTGAATCATACGGAGATGTGTGGATCATTTGAGGAAGAGAAAGACAAGTCATCAAGAAGTGATTCCACCAGTATTCACGACCGTGTCAATGTTTCCTGTTGAGAGAACTCAACCTAGCACAGATATGTCTGAAGTGCCTGTTGTACCTACAAGAGTTGAGGAAACAGATTTGCAGGTGCCCACCGAAGAACCTGATATTCAGACAACTCCAGGAAATGAGGTTCCGAACAAAGCGTCTGAATTTGTACAGCTGAGATGTTCTACACACCAAAGAAAACCCCCAGAAAGACTGAATTTGTAAATTACTTAGCAGTGTAAATAATTTGCTGTTTTGAAAAGATTGTAATTGTAAACATAAAAATATGTTTCCAAGTAAAGGGGGAGGGATGTGATAACTGTGGTTTTATCTAATGTGCAGTGCACCTTTAAGAAGGATGCTGTAAAGGAAGATCACATGATCTTACATAACCAACAGTGGAGTAGTGCAGGTTAACTCTAGTTAGTTAGTTAGTAGTTAAGTTGGAAATCAGTAGCCTGCAAGTGAGCAGCAGAAGTATGTAGATAGTTTGTTGTGTAGAAGCACACATGTATAGCTGCTGAGTACCTTGTAAATAAACAGAATGTGTTCCACCTAAGAAGTGTCTGCAGAACTACTCATGTGCACAAAACTACTATTTCTTAATATTAAAAGCCAGAGCAGGCCCTCATCACCTGGCTCTGAAGATGAGTCATTTTCGGACTTAAAACGTTAACTCTGTTTTTCTCGCCACAGATACTGTTAGATCTCCTGAGGTTTTTTTCCAACATTTTCTGGTTTCAGGTTTTCAGCATCTGCAGTATTTTGCTTTTACCCTCATCACATTTGGCCTGTTATCCATTTTTCTAATCTAAGTGCCTTTACCCACATATATATTTGTAGCATCTGTGAACTTGCAGACGTCATTAAAGGTGATATATAAATACAAGTTACTGTTCAAAAACCAGTACTGGGACACTGCAACATGATCCATACATCAACATAGATTTTTTGTCACAAGCTTTGGCCTGATAACAGGCAGGCATACATCATGCACATCACATGTTCAGCAAAAAAATGCCATTAGTTCTGCAATACCAGTCAATCAAGGTACTGAATTCTTCATGTGACCTTCAGACCAAATTCGATTGATTTTCTGGTAAAGCATTTTCTTGATTACACATTCCGAGGAGGATGTTTATTCTTCTAATGGTCTCTGTGCTCCGGTTCCTGAGGCATTAGGGATAGGAAATAAGAACAAGATCGCATTGCCAGGCTTTTGCATTTATTTGCACATGATGAGCATTTCCAAAGTCTGAATGGATGGGGGCAGGAAAGCCCTGCCTGAAGCAGGCAGAAGGATTTATATCCTATGTAACCGGTGCAGGAAAGATGAAAAGCTTTGAGATGAAAAGCAGATGCTGAAAACCTGAAACCAGAAAATGTTGGAAAAAAACCTCAGGAGATCTAACAGTATCTGTGGCGAGAAAAACAGAGTTAACGTTTTAAGTCCGAAAATGACTCATCTTCAGAGCCAGGTGATGAGGGCCTGCTCTGGCTTTTAATATTAAGAAATAGTAGTTTTGTGCCTGCTTCTGGGCAGGAGCTTCTTTTGGAATTATTTGGGGCTGCACATCAGGGATGTTGACAATTTGATTATTGTGTCTGACGGTAGCCAAGTAAATTACATGAGCAATTTATGCTGCTGCATCCCTTTAATATCTCCAGCAATGCACAGTGTTCCATCCCTAGTTTGTATGTTCCCAGGGCTCATCCAGCACATCAACTGAAGCTGTAAAACTGGCCAGGTTTACCAGAGGTTGCTGGGTACGCATGAAATATGCTACACTTCATCCTCTGCCCAGCTCAGGTTATGTTATGTTCCTATGTCACTTGAAAAAAAAACCCAGTTAGCAAAATTTGACACCAACAGTTACAAGTTTCTCTTAAAACCCCGGACAGGAAGTTGACTGCATAAACACAAGTAACAGCATACACTGTATATTATTAATGTTCATCTAGATTGTGACAATTCCAAAACTTGTTGCTATCCAAACACAGGGTCTGAAATCTACAGACACGGTCTTGCTACTCTTCTTAACATCAGACCTGAAATAGAGGTCAATAGAGGATTACACTGTTTGTTGAATGATGGGTTTAGTCTGCCAAGAGGATGCTTCTGCACAAACAGTCCGATTCCTGCTGAGCTTTTGAATATTTTTTCAAATTTTGCGTGAATTGTTTTGATTGAAATGTTTCAGGGTTTAAGTTGCCATTGAATTATAATTCTTGCTGCCTCGACCGTTACTAACAAAGATGATCAGTCGACTTCTTATTCACTGGAGTGTTGAACCATGTACACAAGGAAAGGCTAACGAAGAAAGCCACGTGTGTTAACAGCTCAAAAAGCTGCACTGCTTCCAGCGATGAGCAGAATGAGCTGACTTATTTTGGGTTCCTTTTATTTGAAACTTCCTGCCCCTCTTTTGTTCCTGTCTACTGGGCTTTATTCTCCAGCTGAGTGGGCAAAATGACAGCCTCCTGCTCGGCTTCTGCTGTGTTATTCGGTCATTTGGTTATTTCTCAAAACACCAGTGGCAATCCCCCACCCCATTCTCCCAATGGCCTAATTGAGCTCAGGACAATGCATGTGAGGAATACTGTCATCACAATGACTATTTCTCCGTCCTTTTTCTTACATTCTGTTATGATGCAAGGCAGGAATTGACATCCAAGAAAGTATTCTTGTAATTAACGATGTCCTTAGAACATATTAAAAGCCTTGAACTTATTTCCAGTTACCTTATTTGCTAGAAAGGCTTTTGAAACTTGAGTGCAATTCTAAAGAAAATCGACAAGGGTGTGCATCTATTATTAAAAAGGTTAGGTACAGTTTCTGATGAAGTAACAAAGATCTGTATTTGACTTGAGGAATGATGAATTTGAACAGAATGCAAAATCATCAATGCTGCAGAACAGAGTAACCATTATTAGAAAGAATGTGTAAAGAAAAAGATGTATATATTTCAAAGCAGCTATTACGTATTTGGCATTTTTAAAGATTTGTTCAGGAGATGTGGGCATCGCTGACTAGGCCAGCATTTATTGCCCATGGTAGTGGTGAGCTGCCTCCTTGAACTGCTGCAATCCACATGATGTAGGAACCCCCCCCCCCCCACCGTGCTTTTAGGAAGGGAGTTCCAGGATTTTGATCCAGCGACAGTGAAGGAACAACAATAAGTCAGGATGGTGTGTGACTTGGAGGAGAGCTTGCAGGTGGCAGTGTTCCCATGTATCTGCTGCCCTTGTCCTTCTAGGTGACAGAGGTCACGGGTTTAGAAGGTGCTGTCAAAGATGAATTGTGTGCATTCCTTTTCACTGTTGTATATTATTAAAACTGAGAAACCCAATAGTTTAAGTTTCATTTGAAATAAGCAGTTACTGCTCCATTATCCAATGTGCATATATGTACAATATGAAACCTCAACCAATGCATCTCATCCCTGGGGAAACTACTTGAATTTTCTCTGAAGTAACTTTATTTCAGTTAAAAATAGAAATAGCACCACTATGTCAAAATTTGGTTGAATAGTGCTTCAATTAAGGCCCCAGTGTAATTATCATGTTTTTCCCAAGAATACAAAGAGAATACTATCTTACTCACCGCCACACCCTTCCCCTTAGGGCAGTCTTGTGAAAATGATGGCAATTAAGAATGAACTTTCAATTCTAGCTGAGGAAGTAAATTTAGTTCTGATTTCATGTTTAGTGGAAATGGCCCAGACTGGCAGCCTTTTACACCATAAATATCAATAGACTCAACATCTATTTTAAAGCTTAATTATATTAAAAGGAAAGTCTAGGAGTGCTCCAAAAGTGCTTCCCTTTCTAATGCAAGAAAATGACTGTCTTAAAAGAATTTTCTTTAAAATTGATGCTTTTTTTTTCTAAACAATTTTATCGCTGCTATGGAAGCCGTCAAGTAATGTCATTCTCTCCCTGCCAGACAGCCGTGGTGCCATTAATTATAGAGTTTTGTAATGCAGATTTTCCTAACCATTGATGTGTTTTTCTAGCATCTTCAGAGTGGTTTTTTTAATTATATATATATATATATATATATATTATTTTTTTTTTCTTTTCCCACCTATTTCTATTATTTTTAAAAGTATTTCCATTCATTGTTTTATCTCCACCTTTTAGCCCATTTTGATCCCTTACCCCCCCTACCCCACCCCCACTAGGACTATCTGTCACTTGCTCGTCCTGTTTTCTACCCTTAATGTCACCATTAGCACATTCCATAGCTAATATCACCACTGTCAACACCCCTTTGTCGTTTTGTCTATGACATCCTTGGCAATCTCTTCTTTGCCTCCACCTATCACTGGCCCTCTATCCAGCTCTACCTGTCCCACCCCCCTCAACCAGCTTATATTTCATCTCTTTTCTATTTTACCTTAGTTCTGATGAAGAGTGATACGGACTCGAAATATTAACTGCGTTCCTCTCCACAGGTGCTGTTTTCCAGCTATTCTTGTTTTTGTTTCAAATTTCCAGCATCCGCAGTATTTTGCTTTTACCAGATTGGTTCTTGGCCAGTTTCAAGTTGTGGATTCTTAGTAGACCCTCTCTGGAAAGACACAGAGCATTTCCTGCATTTGCTGTTACTAGAGGTTTGGCCCAATGGCACTCTCTGCTTGAGAGTCTACACCATGATGAAATAGACATTTTAACAAGTGTCAAATAAATTTCTACCCCGGAACAGTTATTTTCTTCTATAAAAAGCACTGGGATATTAAACCAAAAGGAAGTGCAAGGATGTCCCAAGTTGACTTATCCCTTTATTCTCCTATCTTTTTCCCCTTCCCTCACCTCGCTCTCTGAGAGAGGGAATTCATTATGTGGAGAAATGCATGCCTTCACTTTGCTCCCTGATCCCTAGGATTTTTCAAAATCCCAGCATTCAGCTTGTGAATTGTATAAGTTGCTAGAATTTTCCAGACATTGCTGTGGAAGGAGAAACATGTTTGTTTATTCTTGCTTACGTTTTCCACACCATCAGATCTGCAATGTCAAAGCAAGCTGTGAGATGAAGCACTGAGCAAAGGCTGGGCAGTACAAGCAAGAATAATCACCAAGGATATCCTCACAGACCTTCTTAAAAGCTGACTGAATAAATGATCTCCCAGAATAGATGGGAGTGGATGACTTTAGAGAAGCAGAGAAACTAAAGTCAAAACATATTAAATAGGAGGAGATAAAATCACCACAAGCATTAAAACTGCTACCAGGTCGAACCCTCAAATTCTTTGAAAAGCATAAGTCCTAAGGGCTCATATGTTTATGTTTATATTTTGGGATGACATAATTGTATGTTTGAATACTCTTAAGTGGCTGTTATGGATTTTTATGAATTTGAATGATGGATTTTTCTTCTTTATTTAGGAACAGCTTCCAGCCCTCCAGCTGCCCCATTCCCCTCCACCCACACCCCAAGTGATTTTTCAACAGAGACAGTACTGCAATGAAAGATAGCATAAACTTGAATACTGATCAGAGAGGGAGGTTCCTGCACAGAAAAACAAAGGCCTAATTCAGCTGAGGCCAGCATTGATTTTTATCCAACAAATAACTTCCACTTAACAGGTTGTATCCAAGCAGCTGAAGTAAATTTGGGAAAGAGTTGGGACCTCCTGGTACTGACTGCCAACTACACGGGTTAGGACGGTTGTTCTTCTGTAACTTGGAGTTCAGTTCAAAGAGAACTGACAGGAAAGTTGATCATCCAAGAAACTATTTGCATCAGAAGGCTCCCTGGACTCATTAGTGAAGTTTCTCCAACATGCCAGAACTAAACATGCTGCCCTTTATCATTACAGAGAATCAAGCACATATCTCTTTAGAAAGAACTTTGTTTTTTTAAAATTTTCCCTGGCTCTGCAGTTCACACCTGTACATGTCTTGACAGAAACAGTCACACATTGTAATGCCAGGCTCAAATCATTACAATAGTTAAACTGTTTCTACAACAACTTTCAATTATATAAGCACCTTTATCATAGTGAAATGTCCCAAGGCTTTTCATAGGAATGTTATCAAACAAAATTTGTCACCAAGTCACATAAAGAGGTACAGTAACCAAAAGCTAGGTCATAGAGGGAAAGAGTAGGGCCAATTAGGGACCATAGAGGTAATTTGTGTGTGGGTCCAGAAGACGTGGATATAGTCTTAAATGGATACTTTGCTTCGGGCTTCACAGTTGAAAAGGCTGATGCAGGTATAGACATCGAGGTGGAGGACTGTGAAATATTAGAGGAAATTAACATAGCGAGAGAGGAGGTACTAGCAGGTTTAGCAGCCTTAAAAATGGATAAATCCACAGGCTCAGATGAGATGTATCCCAGATTGTTGAGGGAGGCAAGGGAAGAGATATCAAGGGCCCTGGAAGTAATTTTCAAAACCTCTCTGGCCACAGATGAGGTGCCAGAGGTCTGGAGGACTAACGTTGTCCCATTATTAAAAAGGGGAGGAAGGGATAGACCAGGAAATTACAGGCCAGTCTGTCTAACCTCGGTGGTGGGGAAGTTACTAGAAAGAATTCTGATGGACTGAATATACCTGCACTTGGAGAGACATGGATTAATCAGAGATAGCATGGATTTGTTAAGGAAAGGTCATGTTTGACAAATTTGATCGAATTTTTTGAGGAAGTAAGCAGGAGCGTTGATGAGGGTGATGCATTTGATGTGGTCTACATGGACTTTAGCAAGGCTTTTATAAGGTTCCTCATGGCAGACTGGTCAAGAAAGTAAGAGCCTATGGGATCTAAGGCAAAGTGGCAAGTTGGATCCAAAATTGGCTAAGAGGCAGGAAGTTGAGGGTGATGGTGGAGGGATGTTTCTGTAGTTGGAAGTCTGCTTCCAGTGGATTTCCGCAGAGCTTGGTGCTGGGGCCCTTGCTGTTTATGTTGTACATAAATGATTTGGACTTAAATGTAGGGGGTGTGATCAAGGAGTTAGTGGATGACACGAAAATTGGTAGGGTGGTAAATAGTGAGGATGTTAGCCATAAACTGCAGGAGGATATCAATGGACTGGTCAAGTGGACAGAGCAGTGGCAAATGGAATTCAACCTGGAAAAATGTGAAGTAATGCACTTGGGGAGGGCTAACAAGGCAAGTACTGAAGATCGGAGGGACCTTGGTGTGCATATCCACAGATCCCTGAAGGTAGTCGGGCAGGTAGGTAAGGTGGTTAAGAAGGTATATGGGATACTTGCCTTTATTAGCTGAGGCATGGAATTCAAGAGCAGGGAGGTCACGCTGGAACTGTATAAAACGCTGGTCAGGCTTCAACTGGAGTACTGCGTGGAGTTCTGATCACATTATAGGAAGGATGTGATTGCAATGGAGAGGGTGCAGAGGAGATTTACTAGGATGCTGCCTTGGTTTAAGGCTCTGAGGTATGAGGAAAGATTGGATAGGCTGGGGTAGTTTTCCTTGGGGCAGCGAAGGTTGAGAGGGGACCTGATAGTGGTGTATAAGATTATGAGGCGCATAGATAAGGTGGATAGGAAGGCACTTTTTCCATTAGTAGAGGGGTCAAAAGCAGGGAGCATAGATTTAAGGTAAGAGGTAGAAGGCTAAGAGGGGAGTTGAGGAGAAATCGTTTCACCCAGAGGGCAGTGGGTGTCTGGAATGGACTGCCTGAAAGGGTGGTTGAGTCAGAAACTCTTGTAACATTTAAGAAATATTTAGATTTTAACTTGCGTTGCCATAGCCTCCAGGACTATGGGCCAAGCGCTGGAAAATGGGATTAGTGTAATCAGATCTTCTTTGACCAGTGCAGATACAATGGGCTAAGTGGCCTCCTTCTGTGCTGTGAACATCTGAGTCAATGAGGTAGGTTTTAAGGAGCATCTTAAGGGAGGAGAGAGACGGAGAGTTTTGGGAAGGGAATTCCAGAGCTAAGAGCCTATGGAACTGAAGGCACCAACGGCGGAACAAGTAATATCAGAGATACACAATAGGCCAGAATTTTAGGAGTGCAGAGTACTCTGAGCCATACAAAGCAGCTTACACTTTTGCAAAAGTATGAACTAAGCACTATTGTACTGTTACAATGTCACCTGAAACATCAGCATGCTAGACTTGTAATTCCCTGCGTTTTGATTCAAAACCATGAAAAAATTCAATACTTGACTTTCACAATTAAGTTTCAATTAAGTGGTTACCAAGGAATGTCTATTTGTAATTATATATGGTAATTCAAGCAAAATATTGTTAAGTATCCTTTCACTTCTTCGGAGGCAAATGATGGACTCTTGAAGCCACTTCCTTGATTTACCTGTCAGCAGACATGTCTGAGCAAGAAATAAAACGTAAGATGCAATGTGGGCAGCACAAGGAAGAATAATCACCAAGGATATCCTCACCAGCCTTCTTAAAAGCTGACTGAATAATTGGTCTCCAAGAATGGGGGCGGGGGGTGAGTGAGAGGGACAACTTTAGAGAAGGAGAGAAACTAAAGTAAAAACATAACAAGTAGGAGATAAATTGACCACAAGCACCATTAAAACTGCTACCATGTGAAGCTCCTCATTTTTTTAAGGCAGTCCTAAAGGCTCATTTATTTGACTTTATATTTCTGCTAGTTCTGTTCAACTTTCCTGTCTTATATTCCGCCAGACTCTAAAGGACAAATCTGAATATGAATTCTAATTATCACTGCTATAGCACTTTTTGTATGTCCTTGCTGTGATTCACAACGCTTTACCATTCATTGTAGTTACTTGATTAGTAATGGAAAGAAAAGCTTATTTTAAGAAGTGTATTATTTTTGCTAGTTTGACAGTTAATGCTAGAAACAAAAGATAATTGCATGAAAGTTGAGCTCTCTTCATTTACATGGTGGGCTTTTGAAAGTGCCCAAATAAAATCAAAAGGTACTTTAAAAAAAATGAAAATATTCTACTTTTTTGTGCTATCTTCCTCCTTCTACATTGAGAAAACATATTTGCTCAGCTCAGCATCAGCTCCCTGAGATCAAAGCATAGAACTCTGGGGCTACTTACAGCACTGAAGGAGGGTAATTTTAACTGGATCAGATCAGCTGCCCATTTTACACCCCACCCACGCTTTGCTTTCCATTTAAGTCAGTTAGTAAAACTGCCTTGAGGAGTTTGAGTGCCAGTTAAGAAACAGTCAGGTGCCACTATAACCTGCTCAAATAGGAGAAGTGGAGGAAACAACCTCCTCCACCTCAGCTAAGACTTAAAATTTCCAAATATAGACTAGTTTGTGATTTTTTTTTTTATTCGTTCAAGGGATGGAGGCCTCACTGGCCAGGCCAGCATTTGTTACCTATCCCTAGTTCAAAGGGCATTTTAAGAGTCAACCACATTGCTGTGGGCCAGAGTGAGTAAGGACAACAGATTTCCTTCGCGATAGGACATTAGTGAACCAGATGGCTTTTTACAACAATCGACAATGGTTTCATGGTCACCCTTCGACTTTTAATTCCAGATTTTTGTTGAATTCAAATTCCACCATCTACCGTGGCAGGATTCAAACCCAAGTCCCCGGAGCATTACCCTAGGTCTCTGGATTGCTACTCCAGCAACAATATCTCTACTCCGTCGCCTCCCCACTATACTGTCAATGTCGGGGTTTTTTTATTCATAGGGCTGGGTAAGCAGTTAAAGTTTGATTTTAAGGTTACAATCTTCTTAAATGGCTTTGGTTGATGCAGTGTGAATGATTGTGATGCCACCAGGAATGGATCTCTCAGGGCAGAAGTTCATATATGGGCGATGGTCTGACTTGGATGGGCACAGTCACATTTTGAGCTTTTCCTCATTTTCCACTTGTAGAACCAGTGGCCACAACATCACTGGTCCATTCTCAAGTGTTTGAGGGCCATTCAGATTTTCCTTGGAAGCTTAGTCCAGTCACTTACCAAAGAATCATTTTGCGGTTGGTGATGTTTGCAGTCAATCAGGAGGTGCACCATCAAGAGGTGGGGCCATCGTCAGTTTGTAGGGTGTGGGGTGTGTTCCAGTGGGGACTAGAGGTTTTTAGGCAGGTGCATGGGGTTTTTAGAGGTCATGTGTCAATGAGAGTGCTTCATTAGCTGTCAGCCGATGGTGTTCTTTGAGGATGCTGTTTTCCTTGTGAACATCGGGAGGTTCAGTATGTGCTTCCATAGGAAGCCATTCGAGCTGTTGCTGGTCTCAATGTCCAAGAAATAATCTTTATAACTTCCCAGAGGTGGATATCTAACATGTTTGTATGGCGGCTCCTGAGTTAAGGTATGAATCATCGGCATTAATGGTCTGTTTATGCTGCTCACTCAGTCTAACTGCTAATGTCATAGGTTAGCAGTGCAGTGAAGCAGATCAGCTTACAGCAGGAGAGCAACATCAATCTGGAATTTTAGATACATTATAATTAACAATTATGAACCATTGAGCCAATGACATTATATTAACAGGGGAGTCATTGAGTTGGGAGCTTTTATTGGAAGCTATGTGCTGTTTGGCACATAGATTCACTTTACTGTCAGCAAACTTTTTAAAAAGAACTATTGTATGTCAAATAATACCCCCAAAGCCTCCTTCAGATTTTGTGATTGTGATGTTATACAATACAAACTGTGTTTTTGATAAAAAACTGTTTTGATATAAAACTGTATTTTATCCATGCTTTTTATTCCAACTTAGGTTTCTGTTCCTTTAGAATCGCATTGTAACACGTATGAAATGACTAAAGAAATCAAAAATAACTTCAAAATCTTGTGATAGAATTTTCTCAGAGGAAAAACTTAATGCAGCAATTTGTTATGATCTGGAATGCACTGCTTGAAAAGATGACCGAAGCAGATTCAGTTCCATGGCTCAAATCCGGCTGTCAAAAACTGGAGTTGTCCCAAAACAGGATATTTTTAGAAAGCGTCATTCATCAATTTTAATTGAGTAAAATTTAAAAAAAACTTAGCTGGGCAACTCGGCTAAACACTGCTTTAATCCGGTGTTACACCAGGCCAGTTATCATCTTCGTTGCTTGCGCGCCAGCTTATTGCCACATTGCAAGTGACCCACCCACCCTGACTTGGCCGGAACTTCCCACGGTCCAAATCACTTGATCTGAAATCCAACTAAGATCCGAAATCCAGCACAGCCTCATCCCAAGCTTGCTGGTGTTCGGACACTTTACTGTAGCCATTTTCAGAAAGAAATTGGGTGTATACTTGAAATTTAATAAATTACAGGACTATGGGGAAGTAGCAGAGGAGATTAATTGGATAACTTTTTCAGAGAGCTAGCATAGGTGTGTATAATTTTATAATCAGTTTGGAAGAAAATTGAATAGATTAATTTAATGAAAATCCAGTATTTTGGGCAATTAAAGACATTTTGCAAGAAAAGAAATTATTTCAATGAAAGCGAGACAATGCTGGTTTGGAATCAGCTGTCTATCTTGCGCCTGCATGTGCCCACTTTGAGCAGAGGCAGCATGTGTAATGATATAATTCCCCATCATTCAAAGGATTATCAAAGACTAGATGGAGGTCAGGATACATAAAGCCCATATGGCAAACGTAGCTGCAAATCCCAAGAAATCAAATTCTATTTGCACTTTCATTATAATTTGCTGATTTGTCCTGTTTATACTTTTTGAGCCTGGCAGTTTAGAAATGCCTATTTTTAAAAACCATTGGTAGATAAATCCTACATCACAATACCTAGATCTGTTTGAACCCACAGCTTGAGATGTACATGTAAAGGTGTGAGAGCATATAGGTATTAAAAATCCCAAACCAAGTATGCACGTTCTGTTCACAACCCTTCTTGTTATCATGTTTCTTGGTCTCTCTCTTCTGTTGTAAATTACTTTGTCAACAGTTGTCACACAATTTTATATGTTAACTGCCACAATATAGTTGCAAGCTTTCAGCACTAAATGGTCTATGAAGCAAGTTTCTGAAGTGTGTTTCCCAGCTCCAGTCACATCTTTTATATGATAAAAATTTGTTCCTGGTCAGTTGGTGAACATCAACATTGATTGATTACTCATTGATTTTTAATGTATCGCCACTATATGTCGCCCTTTTGAGGACCCATAGTGGATGCTTAATCAGCCCCTGAAGAGAAAAAAAAACTTGTACCATTTTGGAGGAGACAGTTAACAGTGAAAATTAACTTGGAGGAAGAATACAATTTACATTCAGAAGAATATGAGTGCTCTTAAAGAACATCCTCTGTAAAATATCAGAGAAGGGGCCTGGGTGACTCATTGTGCTGTTCCACCTAACACTGCACTGGTCTAATTAAGTGTATGATGATCATCAAAGCAATGTCATCAACTGTTCCAAGGATCTCTAATAATCATGCTACCATTCAAAACATGCAAAGAGGTGACACAGCGTATTAAATTGCACCATGTGTACTGTTATGATAAACCCTGTGCAAAAAAAGATAAGTTCTTAGATTAATCATTTTTTCTTACAGCAATACCAAAGGAGATACAATGTGTTACTATGGAAGTAAAAGTGGCCAGGAGCCCAAAACACTGGAGCCAGGTTTGAGTTTTTATATTTATTAATAAAATTAAGTTTCTTAAAAAGTGGGAGTAGCAAAGTACAGAATGCAGGAATGGCTCTTGTGAATCGTGTAGAAATTACATTTTTCCTCTCTGGAATCTGAACAACCCAACCTTACAAATGTAGGTAGACAAGATTGGAATTCTTTGTTCAATTATAGTTCGAAATAAAATGTTAGCATTACATAGAAGGTGGCAATCATTCTGACCCACACCACTTAGCTCGATGTGCAAGATATCAAAATGGCAGATATGTTCTCTACACAGGTTGAAACTGAAAGCCATCTTCTGATGTTTGCCAATTATTGCTGGTCCATTCAGGACTGTGTCCTGTTCTGGAGTAATTTTGAGCTAGATCAAAAAAATAATTCCTCATAAACAGTTCAGCACAGTGTGATATTGAGACAAATGTTCCAGGAATGTCCCTGATGCTGATCCATAGTCTGTGCTGAGTTTGCTGATTCTCCTCATTCAGGTACTAAGTGGGCATTGGTGACCATAGACTTCCATTGGATTGGTCCATGATTATGCTTGGCAAAGTACTTCAGTGGTTTGCCATTACATTCGGCAGCACGGCAGACCAGGAAATTCCCCCGCTTTTAACGCCTGACATCAGGTGTATTGGAAGGATTTACAGGCTGATAATCAACCTGTTTTTGGCCATGTTATGGACATATCTTCCATGGCCATCAAGCCCTGACGTGGGACTTGAACCTCGAGCTTCTGACCCAGAGGCACGGATATTGCCACCTTGTCTTAAGGCCTCCTTCCATGTTTGCTGATATCTCTGGAATAATGATAGTGTCACTACAATTTGTCTCATCATCTTTGAACCAGAGAAGGCAAATTATCGTCAACCAGGGTTCTTGCTCCTGAAAGCTTTTCAAGGACTACCTAATCCTTTCCCATTGGAAAGTACATTCATGTGGATATTTGAGAATTAAAAAGGGACTCATCTATTATGTTCCTCAAGGTCAATAGCCTCTTGACACTTGCAGTCTAGGTTCAACACATGAACTTGAAAAATTGGTATTTGGGCAAGGTACCAGAGGCCTGCAGTTGCCCGAGAAGTTTTAAACTTAAGGACAAATGGTGAATTCTTTTAATGTTTGTGAATTCTTGAGTATTTCGGTGTTGCTTACAGCATTTGTAGATTTGTATCTAGAGACTGTGAAATCAGGTTTTGAATTCAAGGGGCTGAATTTTCAGTTGCAGTAGGGGGCAAGCCCAGTCCAGGCGCACATTGGAAATTGCATTCTTGGAGGGAGTCACTGGATTCCAACACCTCGAGAACGCAATTCTCAAGGGCAGCACGGGGAACCCACTTGTCTCCAATGAAATGTCCATTAAGCTCATTTGAGGAGCTTGTTAACAGGCCAGGGAGGGCCAGGAGATAATTTTCAAATCAGAAATCGCCAAACCTGAACAGTCTGGTGCATGTTAGTTGCATAGCTGTCAGGTTCAATGCGAAGCACTGCAAAGATTTTGTCTGAAACCAGAGAAATTTTGTCTCCAGGGTTTGTGCTGTGAGATCAGGTGCAGTACCATTTGTCTGGTTGTTTCACCAATTCTCTGAGTGCTGAAGCTTCGAATGTCTGCTTCCTCTCTTGTGCCAGGCAACAGCAGACCTTGTCTTGACTGCTGTCTTCCTTTGATGCTCCTGCTCCAACAGGCACCTTCCACCTTCTCACAAAGCTTGGCACCACTAATTGGACATCAAGCTCACCTCCAATCCAATTAGGGCATTCACATTTAAAGATTGTGTCATGTGAGTGATGCAGACATGTCGCAGGACTGGGACCTGGAAATGATCCGTTTGTCAGGTTCCCAACCCTGAATTGAAAATCAAACCTCAGTGATCTCCAGTGCTGGCTCAGTTTTCCATAGTGGTGACTTATTCTTCAATGTGTTGAGGCAGCTGTATCTGCTTAAAAGCGAAGTTGCACCACTCTGAGTCACATTTGAGTCATAGATGTCATCGGCACTGCCACTAGCTCATTCACAAGTGGTTCCACCACCTTCAAAAGAGTGATCTGCATGAAAAGATTGGAAATTTGACATTTTATTTGAGCCAACAATGGAACTCTGGAGTCAAACAACACTTCTGCACTCAATTAGAGTCATCGATCTTTCTTGCATTTATTTTTTTTTTTACATCCCTAGGTATTTATGGGCTTTCTAACAGTCTTCTTGAGACTCCATGGAAAAAACTTGTTCATGGAAAAAAACTTTTCACCGACACAATTAAGCAAAGTAATGAACTTTCTCCAGAGAACTTGGTGCAAGAACTCATCAATATGCTGAATAATGAGGAGGTGTAAGTAATATTTACAATATTTGTCCCAAAGCTGCTTAAATATGTAGAAATCAAAAGTTAACTAGGAACTGCTCAAATGGTTTGGTTGTTACAGCACTGCCATTAGTACTGCTAAGCCGTATAGAGTAGAAGACCCTAGTTCAACTATCAGTTTAGCTGAGCTTGGCTAAGGCAGCAAAGCTGACCTTAGCTCCCATAGACTTTAGGGGAAACCATCAATCATCGCTTCCTCATCTGATCATTTTTCATCGACACTGTCTGAAAAATGCGCATGGACGCTAGGTGTAACCAGAATTAGATTCAGCTGTGATGGTCTCTGTGGTAGATTAACGATCACGGACAAGGCTTTCCTGTGGAACTGTGATAATCTGGATGACATACCCGAGAGTTATTGGCACGTGTGAAATTACATCCTATCACTGATGCATGATGTTAGAGCACTAATGCAAGGAGTCATGATCTGACAAAGTACTGAGTTCCCAATCTTAGCTGCTGTCTTAAGTGTAACTCAAGTTGAACCATCATCAAATGGCACTTGTCCAACTCCTACCTGGTTCAGAGTAACATTGGGGTAAATCTGGACGCAGACAATTTTTCCCAGACTATAGTTGGCGCATACCCTAAGGAGACAATGGGAAAATTGGAAAAAGCAACTTTGAAACATCACTGGATACGTGAACAATTTAGTAGATTGGTCAGTGGAGTATCTGACTGGTGTAAAAAGCCTTGTTTTAAATCCTAGCTTTGATTGTGTTATGAACTCTAAAAAGAGAGCTTTTCTTCTGGATCTTTGTAACGTTGCTCTCTCCTTTCCTAAACCGCTTCACCTCCATTTCCAAGGTTGTACATTTAAACCCCATTCCAGGACTTGCATTTATAATCTAGGCTGACACTTCAGTGCTATTTGTTTCTGACTTGCAGTAAGTATCCAAGTCACAAATTAAATGCAATAATATGGCAATCTCCGAAATAAAAAGTGCACAGTAGAAGCTGTTTTCATGCTGTCAATATATTTAAAATAAAGAGCTTAATACTTGTTTTAGTACCAACACGTTTACAAGTCTGTTAAATGTTTGTGGGTGAACTCCACTGATCTGACTTTCTACATATAACATTATGTTTTAAATTTATCGTTTATAAGTTTGCCCTCTTTTATTACGTCATAACCTCCAAGCTCTCCAGTGTTGACTTCAATACCACAGATCCCATCTGATGACCACCTTTGGGTGGCTGTTAGTCAAGGTTGCAATTCAAACTTGAGCTCTCAGGAAGTACAGTGCTGTGCCACTCATGGACCAAGAATTCTTGCCCAAGTCTATAGGTGAATGTTATTGGGTTATATTGCACATCAGATTTAGCACTTATAGTGGTAAAGTTAAAGGAAAGAAAACATCATTGGTTTATGGCAGAAAATTAAAATCTAAGTAGCTTGACTGCATAATTGGTCATTGTACAGTTTGACAGTAGATTTTTTGTCATTTTATTATCAGCCAAATGCCAGCTACTGATATAGAAGAGCAGGGTCAGGATTTCATTCGACCCATCCTGAAGGAGGTATCAGCATTGTTTGTCCGCACTTCCTCTTATGGCACCCGGTGAGTTCTTCCTCATGAGTTGGAGTCAGCATTTTTCTATTTCACTGATCAGAGCTAAGTACGAATGGACTAACCATTCATATCATACCAGAGGGGCCCTTAAATAGGCATCTAGACTTGAAAGAAGAAACAGCATTTTGAATTTTTTAATTAGCTAGTGCCCTCAATTCTCCTAACCACTAGATTGCAATTTCCACTTGAGATATTGCCTTGTTTTTCTTGTAATGTCTGCAACTCAAAGTAACAGAGAGCAACATTGTGAGTAATTTTAACCCTCAGAATGGGTGGGTTTGGGTTCGGTGAGAAATTAAAGTGTAAAAAAAATTCCAAATCCAATTCGGTGTCAACGTGCACACTTTGGATTTTAATTGAGACAGGAAGGGGGTTGGGGGGTGCAGACAACCAGCCTGATCTTTGTCGGCAGTTGGGCATGTGGCTTCCTCATTTCAATATTTTAATGAGGCTGCGTGCATAAGATTTTACACGCACCAACTTGGTGCTGTCTCCTCGTTTGAATGATTGGAGCGTTCAGTCGAGCAGGATCCGCACTGCTGGTTGGCTGGCTGAACGCTCAGCTGGGAGCTGAGCCCCTCAATCTGGCTGGCTGAGGCAGGAAATAGGTTCCAAAATTGGTAATCGGGTCCTGCTATTAACTTCAGCAGGACCTGAGGAAACATGTTCTTCCAATTTTCCTGATTGTTAAACTGCCCTCCCCCATAATGATCAAAACCATTATGGCTGACTTGCAATGGGTGGTTAAGGTGCCTCCTACAAGAAAACCCTGACTTTTATCACTTTGGTGTTAATTGGATTAGAAAACATAGCGTTTTTAAGACTCCTCCAATCAAAATTTCAATCACATCATGTTTAAAATCAATCTGCCTCTCTGCTCCTCATCCAGTTATACCAATGTATAAGTTTAGGTTTTAACTGTAGTCTGTGTTGGGTTCAGCTGCAGTAGTAGTGGTAAGGATACTAAAATTATCCTTAACACCACCTAATATAAGGAGGATAGAACAGGCACTTCTGATCACTATCCACTGATCCCTATTGAAAATGTGCGTATCTTAGCATTGGATGAAACCTAGCTGTGGTGCCTTATATGGTTCATAACTGCCACAACTACTCTTAATTCTCACGCTTGAGTGATGGTTGTCCTCTGCTACCTCACCCAAGTCACCAACGTCATGGAGCTTTCCTGAGTCAGGATTCAACACCTCCAGGAGAGATGGAGTTTTTTTTTCCAAAGAACAAAAGACAAACAGATCCATCATTCCAAAACGACATAGCATGTATTTCCATCATTCATGCCAGGAAGTGAAACTGAAGTGATTTTTGTGCGTATCTTTTGACAACTTGGCCTGGATTTTCACCGAGTCAAGATGACTCAGGAGCCCTTTAGAAATGGCAATGTGTGCCGATTCCGGGATTCCCAACCCTACTCCCAGGTTGTCTGATTTTCGGGAATGCCTTTAAAACGTGCAGGCTGATTCCTGTCAAAAGCCTGCATCCCATTCTGGCCTGCTGCATTGTGGAGATAGGTACCTCGTACTTCTCCACAATTTTCCTGGAGTCAGGCCAGGTTTTTATAGAGACATGGTTCACGACCCCTCAGAGGAGTTGTGAACCCTAGACTGCATGAGGGATCTTCTAAAATATAAGTTCAAAAGGTCCTCTTCGTGCCCCCTATGTCAAACACTGACCTACCACCCACCCCAAAGGCCCCTCATATCTGCCATGACAAGCTATGGAACTTCCATGCCCATTGATCCACCCTATACACTGGATAGAACCAATGAACTCTCTATCGACAGTAGGATGTGTAAAAAAAAAACTTTAAATAAAGAAATTCATTCATAACTTTCCGCTGTTGAAAAAAAGGTCTTTTCACTGCAAGCCAATAAAAGTGTCAATTATCCAAACCCTTTAAAATATCAATAACAAAAACCACAAACCCTTGAAACCACTTAACCTTGTGTAAATAAACAGTGAAATTGACAGCAGAGATCAGAGAGCTTGAGCTGTCATTTAAGCATCAGTTTCTCTGGGGCTCAGGTGTTTCAACAAGCTTAATAGTTGCCTGAGCTCTCAGCCAAGCATATACATAGGCTTGAGTCATGGGTCAATGTGCATGGAAGTGCCATAGCTTGGCAGGAGCATGACTGGCCACAGAGGGTGGGTGGTAGGGCAGAGCTTGTCATGGGCAGCACAAGGGGGCCACGGGGGCGGGCAGAAGTGCAGAGCTTGACATAGGGAACATGAGGGGCCAGGGGTGAGTGGCGGTATGAAGTGGCCTGGATGGGGCATGAGAAAAGTTTAGAGGGTGAGTGGGTGTGAGGGCTGGAGGGCCTTTACGTTTTTATTTGAATTGGGACAAAGTCCCACTGCACCAAGGTGGGCCTTTTGAACAGCCTGCCCTCCACCTGGCAGCACCTGTGGCTGCTTCCCAGGTCACCTGGCCCGACTCCTCCCGTCTTTGCGGGCACATTGTCCTCGAGGCAGGCAGGCTGAGCTGGCAATTTTTCTGACTCCTGCTAGCCGCCTCAAGAACGAAAATCAAGGTCCTTTTGAGGGTTGGATTACTCATACATTAACAACCTCAACAACCAAACCTTTCAGAATTACATTTCCCAAAATCTTGCAGTACTATAAAATATACAGCCCCAATATCCTGTGGCTGGTTAAAGATGAATAACAAACTAAAAGTAAAGAGGAAACCATTTAGACCATCAAGTATTTCTGGTGAATCAGGAAGTTGTTGTGGTTTAATTTCTCTAACTGAAATACTTCATAGTCCTCCAAGAGTTAACACTTGATATTTTTAGTTTAATCTACATCCCTTCATACATTTTTGGACCTGCTATAGTAAGAAAGGCAGTAAGTATTTTGGCGATCTTTAGATGGAACTTCATCTCTTTTTATGTTGCTGTTCTGAGTGACTTTTGTTCCCTATTTTTTGTGTTTTTCTCTTTTAGCTTCAAAGTTCTTTTTAAGTTCATTGAAATCTTTGATTTATTTTATTGTCAGGACAAACACTGTCATCCTAGTTGATGCAAAAGGTCACGTAAACTTCACAGAGCGTACCATGCTTGCCCCTGACGTAAACCAATGGAAAGTCAGCTCCTTCCAGTTTGAACTTGAGATTTAACAGCTTCCCATTCAGCACACAGTGAAAAAGAAAGGCACAGAGAACAAAGTTGAATGGATTTGAAAGCATACTTCACAGAGGCTGCAGGTTTCTGGGGCACTGAAAATGTAAATGGTTGATTAAATCATGCTGCAGCCTAACAACTGTCTTGCTTTTAAAACGCACTATCTTTACTACTTTGTGTTTCGGAAGTTGATGGTCAATGTATGTGAATTGAGTGTAATGTCTCAGTGCGTGAATGCTACTGAATGTATTTCCAAGTGTGTGTTAATTTGTGCAAGTGTGTGTTTGTATGTGTATGCGGGTGTGAATATGTGTGTATCTATGGGCTGGATTTTATGTTTCCCGGTGGGGTCAGAGAGGCGGAACGGAAACTGAGGGGTCCGCTCGCTTCTGCCCTGCTATCTCAGCTCATCCAATCAAGAGTCAGATGGCCAATTAGTGGCCATCCAGCGGGAAAGAGGCCAATTAGAGGTGCAAAGTGGGGCTCTGTGCCCAATTGAGACTGTAGGCTTGCGACAAAGGGGCACTGCTGCGAGCAGGAAGTCAGTCACAGCTATAAGTTTAAAGGCCCCGGCTCTCCGAATCATCTTTACTTTTCTATTGAAGGTTCAGAAAAGATAGAAAATGTGTTTTTAAAAACATACAGGCACTGCCACCTTCCCCAGCAGGATCCGCTGCTGCATTCAGCCATGGTCCCAGTAACGAGCCTTTTCTGCCAACCTTGTGCTACCACGTTATAGCTGCCGTAATACAATCCCAAACTTTTTCACGCCCAATGCCCAAAAAATGCAGCAAGCAACAAAATATTGCAGACAATTGGTTTGTTAACAAGCTTAATAGCTTGTTAATTAGTAATGGTGGGGAGGGCTGCTGATTTCCACACCCACTTGGCTTCTGTAATTTGGGAGACTGGCGTGATGACATTGTATTTCCAACCCAACCCCATCACAGCCTGTTTTACGTTTGTGTAGTTGGGCGGGGGGCTGGAGGAGGTGGGGGCGCAGCCCGCCTGATTTGCAGACATAGGGCAGAATTTTACGGCCTCTTGGTAGCAAGAGCATGTAAAATGCAGCAAGCCTTTCAAAAGCCCTTTGACTTCAGCGGGACCCTAAAATTCCGCCCGTAAAGTCCAGCCCTATGTGTGTTTGTGTGTACATGTGCAGGTGTGTGTTTGTGCGTGAATGACTGTTTCGTTGTTAGTATGCGTTTTGTGAGAGTGTTTGTGTGAGTTTGTGTTTGCAAAGCTGCTTTCGTTTGTTCCAGTTTGGTTAATAATTCTAGCATTGTTCAACGTAATTGTATCCTTATAAACAATGCAGTTAACTTCTGCATTTTTATTTTGTGTAACAGGTTGATCACATTTTTGTGTGGAATATCAGGATTAAGGTTTTTTTAACCCCATGCATCTCAATTCTTTGTTTTTCTGTCTTTGTAAACCTTTGCCCCCACCCCCACCATTCACAAACATAATTGTGAGGTACTAGTGACTTATTCAGAAACAGAAATACCTGGAAAAACCTATCACTGGCTGCTTGTGCCAACAACGCCCCCCCCCCCCACCCCCCTTAAACCAGCTTATATTTCACCCCTTTCCTATTTTTACTTAGTTCTGTTGAAGGGTCATGAGGACTCAAAACGTCAACTGTGCTCTCCTCCGCCGATGCTGCCAGACCTGCTGAGTTTTTCCAGGTATTTCTGTTTCTGTTTTTGTTTTGGATTTCCAGCATCCGCAGTTTTTTGCTTTTATCAGTAGTGATTTATTCCCTGGCTTCAGCTATATATCTACATAAGCAGACACTAGAGGACATTTAGTAGTCACTAAAGTAACTTTCCCCTCCTCAACCTTTTTTACCTTGCCTGTCCTGTGGGGAAGCCCTTAGGGTCATTTGCTGCACTCCCAGCAGGAAGCCAATTTTGAACCAAGCATAGCTGTGCGAATCACCACAGCAGTGTTAGAGCCCTATTCCCCAATCCGTGTTCCTGTCGGGAACTTGCTTCAAGCCACAGTGTTAAGTAATAGCATTGTTAATATAATTTGGTCTTCCCAAGATTGATGGACATAAATTATAATTGAAACTGATGGTGCATGTGTGTCAAAGTTGTTGGTCAATGCACTTAATCTCTCAAAGGGGGGAAGGGAATAAAACAATACAAATTTTCTCAGTATCTACTGTAAATTCTAAAACTGTGTAAATGACTTTATTGTACTGGATATTATCTTTAGAAATGCCTTAGATGCACTCAACCTTTTTAATTAATTATTTGAACATGCCAATCTTTTTTCAGCCAGCAATGTAAGTTAACTGTTGGTAGATGCAGCCTTACATTTAAGTATGGTGATGCAAGAAAACTCAACTGTATTAAATCCGCATACAGCACCTGCAGGGTGTTCGAATTCCCGTCTTGTGTGTCATTATTGAAAGCAAGATGAAGTGTGGAACCTTCAAAGTAGTTCCAGCGTATCGTATTTGTTATAAGATAGTTTTGCTGACTCAGGTATATAGTAATTTTTTAATTGTTGAATTAAACAAGCTATCTGGGTCTCCTAATTCTCTCAGTAAAGGCCAGGACTGCTGTGGCTTTGAGTTCATTGCATAGTCTACACTGTTATTGACCTTAGCCAAGATGGCAGTAGAAGTGCAGCGGTTTGCATTGGTGGGAAAATTAGTCAGAAAACCTGCTGCTGGTGGTATTCAGTGGCACCTGTGGGAAGTGCCTATGTGTGGGTTTTGGGTGGGTTGGGTTCAGCCCTGATGCCTTGGATGGTCAGACATGTATGCCAACTTTCATACAGGAAGAATGAGCACTTGGCTAAGATACTGGAGGATGTCCAGTGACTTTGGAACAAGGAATCCATGCCTTCATGAGGAGAGAAAATTTGTGGCAAAGTTGGGAGAGGAAAGAGCAGTAGCTGCCATGGTAGAAGACAAAGCCAGCCTTTTCGAATGAGCAATTCCTGGGCTCCAGTTCGTGTCTGTGATTTGGAAAGTCGGTTAATGTCAAAAGAGAATGAACCCACTTTGATCAAGTCCGTTAGTGTCCGATATAAGAGATAATGGTACAACTTTGGAAAAGGAACATTTCCAGTCTCTGAGATACAAGAGAACTTTACAGGCAGAAGAAAATACTTGAAAATGACACCAAAAGGAAAGATATTAGGGTAGGGAGGAGCTCACTTGGGCTAGCTGGGTACAAATAGTTTTCTGTATTAATGGTCACCTTAGAAATGGATGTTTTTCAGCAACTGTGTGACTCTCAACAAATGTCATCTGTGTTTTTTTATTCCTGATTCTTGAAATCAAGATTCTGGGTAACTGTAAGGTTTGTCTACCCACGCCGAAACACTATCGAACTGTGGGGAATGGGCTAATATTTGGCTCTGAATTTTCTGCCCATATCTGAATTAGCTTTAGCGTGCGTGATGTTACTATTCCATAGACTATTTTTTAACCCCCTAGGGGGAAAGACCCCCACTCCCCCTTCCCGGTCAGGAAGGTTGTGAACCCAATCGGCGCTGCCATTTTACATGTGGAGGCCAATTAAGGCCCACCCAGCGTGACACGCGCCCGGAAGTGCTGAGCACTCCCTGCGAGGGCAGGGGCTATTCCCTGAGTCGGGGCCTGCGCTCAAGAGCGCAAAAATCTCCCTGAGGCACAGAGGTGCTTCTGGGAGATTAGTTTAAGTTTTTAAAAGCTAAATAGAGAAAAGAAAACATTTTAAGACATGTCCCCTCATGTGACAGGTCAATGAATTTTAATAAACATTTTTATTCAATTTATAAAAACATCATGAAACCTCATCCCGCCAATGGATGAGGTTCCATGAAAAATGCGAAGGCCGCCTGGGCTCTTCGCCTGCCTGCCAATCTTAAGGTTGGACGGGCAGCTCAGCTTATTGGTTTAATTAGTTTTTAAATGGCCTTAATAGGCCTTTGACAGTTCAGCGGGTGTGCAGCCGACTCAGCTGTGTGCCTGCCAAACCGAAAATCTAAATGACGCGCAGTGATGCCAGGATGCACGCCTGACGTCACCCTCTGCTATTTTACATCTCAGCGAGCAGGCCCTGCCCCCCACTCGCCGAGCCAAAAATCCTGGCCCTTGTTACTTTTGTGATGATTGTGAAGGGGATTGTATTCAAATGCTCCTTTACACAATGCCAAAATTGTTGCTAATTGGAGCTATTATTCTGGCTTCAAGTTAATATAGTTTGTAGAAGGAGCAGACAGTTCAACCCCTGGATTCTTTTCCCCCAACATTCCATTAAATTATGCCTGATCTGTACCCTGTTTCTATTACCTGCCTTTATTCCAAATCCTTTGATAACCCTTGCTAAAGAAAAATCTATCAAACTCGGCCTTAATAGTTTCAATTGAAAAGCATTCCCAGTCTTTTGAGGGAGAGTGTGTTTGAGACATCATTACCCTTTAAAAACATTCTTCCTGATTTAAATGATGTCTCTCTAAATTTAAAATTATGCCACCTAGTTCTGGATTCCCACACTAGAGGAAATAGGGTATCTGTAGAAAAACTATCAAATCCATTATTTTCAATATCTCGATTAGATTTGCCCCTCAAACGCAATGAAATATGAGGCATGTTTATGCAACCTGTCTTTTTAATTTAACTCTTTAAACCCTGGTATTATTCTTTGTGAGTCTCAGCTGTATCCCTTTCAAACTGTGTCCCTTCCAAAGCTTTTTCTTGAGGTTTGGGGTCTGACAAGAGTTCTGTACAACTTCACTTCCTCCACTTTGTATTCTTGCCTCATTGAGATAAAAATAAATATTCCATTACTATTTTTGATTACTTTTTATACCTATATTGTAGTAATTTGTGTGCATGAATACCTGAGGCCCTTTTATCCTTCACAGCTCCCAGTCTCTCACCTGTATAACAGTGGCATTATGGTGCCTCTGATCAATGGTTACAGAAATGAAAAGTACATTTCTACAGCAGACGGGCCCAGTTGTACTGGAAAAATGTATAACTGAGAACACTAAAGTTCTAATTATTAAAGCAAGCCATAGATTTTTCAATTTTCTAACCCTGCCCTCCTGGGGAATCAATGAAATATATCACCAATTTAAAATTGTCACTAACACAGGAGAGTGGTTTAGAGAAACTTATTTTTGGGGAGAATTGTTGGAGCATATAATGCTTTGCTGAAAGAAGTAGTTGAGGCAAAGATTACTGAATCTTCTAAATGAGAAGTAGATAAAGACTTGAAGTGGAGGAAGCTACAGAGGGAGCAAAGAGATTAATTTTTGGATTGCTGTAGCCAAAAGCCAACACAGACTCAAAGGACCAAATGGGTCCTCCTGTGCTGTAAGCTTCTGTTATATTCCAACTGTTCCACTTCCTTCTTAGTGGTTTTCTTTTCCTTTTGTTTTCATTCATATATTCTCCAACTTTCATTCTCTTTTTATGCTTTCACATTCATCGCTGACTTCCCCTCTGTTCCGTGGCATTCGTCTTCCTGGTATCTCTCTGAAGAAAAGAAAGTTGTTAGGAATAGAGAAAATAGGAGAATGAGGGAAAATAATAGGATATATTGAATAAATGGCATTTTTTTTAAAAATGAAAGTGAACACTCGAGGGAAAATAAGAGGATAAAAACTAGCAAAAAAACGTGAATTAAATAGAAAAAATGGTGAAATAAATAGCAACAGATAATAAACTGGAGATGGGACAGATTGGCAAAGGATAAGAAAGACTTAAATAGTGAAATGGAAAACATTTTTACATTCCCGCTGTCACCAATGGCATTTATAATGGCCCGTCCCTGCCAAAACAGGGCCGTCAAATCCTGCCCATAGAATGCCACAATGGAACGAAGTTTGAATACTTGAAACCATAACATCCAGATAGGGTCTGAAAATTCTCTTTTTGATGAGAATGGGAGAAAGCCTGCTTTTCACTATTGTTAATGGTATTAATGAAGTGATTTGAAACCTGCAATGAGAACTCAATTTCCTTCTGTAGACTACTAATTTTGGAGAAAATGTCTTTTTTTTATTGTTAACGGAATATCTAGCTTCTGGTTTTGTTCTTGTAAATGTACCCCTGTGCGGAAGCTCACCAGCATTTGCAATTAAGCTCATTGTTTTGAACTGTATTGGTCTCTAGAAGTTCAATTATGTTTTCATGTCATATTGTAAGAACTGTCCCTTTAACCTAACATGCCTTCGCAAGAATCATAGGTAATTTTAGTTATAGTTTTACAAATGCCAACATTTATACTTTTAACATACCTTTACCAAATAATAAGCTGCTTATGTCAAAGCTCTGCTCAGTTGTATGCTGTATGTTACGTTTTAGTGTTCAGAGTATGATGTATTGGATACAGGTATCAGCAAATGTCACTGCAGGGATTATTTTTTGGGCTTTACCTGAATTTAAAATATATTGGTGCAATTCTAGAATCATTTAAGCGATGTACGTCACTATTCCTGTGGTCATGATTGTAATTCTTTGCAACTTCTCGTTGAAGTTAATTAAGCAGAATACTACTCAAATATTGAATACATTATATTTTATGATTCGAAGTTTCTTTTTGCAATAACAATATAAATTAGAATTTACATTTCCTAATGATTGTTCTTGCTTATCGTTAAGTTTGTAATAAATAGTTATGTATTATTAACAATAAAAGTTGCCCAAATTAGAAATTTATCATGTTGAAAATACTTTGTCACTTTCCTAACTCAACTTCTGGAACATAATCTTCTGGTAAAATAAATAAACTGACTTTACATATTTTGAACACTTGAAATCATGGGCCAGAAAAAATCCTCGGAGCTGCTCTCACTTGGCCAATATTACTTTGCCGGAAATGAGGTAGAAACCCTCCATTTATGTCAAAATTGTTGGAATGGGGAGGAATCTTCCAGTCCCGCCAGCAGCCGGAAGCCTGGCAGGAAGGGGAACTTAATTTTGCGGGAGGCCTAAAATCAGTTTCCCAACGGCAGGATGAGCATTAGTAATTATGGGCAGAATATTCTGTTCAGTATGTGGCGGTGGGCCCCACATGCTGACGCAAAAAAGGATGCGCGGTGACATCAGGTGTGTGTCCCAACATCACCGCGTGTCATTCTGATCTTCTGTTAGGTGGGCACGCACCAGCGTCGGCTACGTGCCTGCCGAACTGTCACCTGTTTAGGCCATTAATAAACTAATTAACCCAATTGAGAACGCTGCCTATCCAACCTTAAGGTTGGCGGGCAGGCAAAGAGCCCAGGCAGCCTTCACATTTTTCATGAAACCACAGGCGGGATGAGGTTTCATGAAGGATTTATTAATGAAATAAATTTTTTTAATCAAAATTCACAAGCATGTCCCAGCTCATGACACTGTCACATGAGGGGACATGTCTGAATAACTTTATTTTCTCTTTTTTTTTCACAACTTCACACCTGCACCATCTCCCTGATGCACAGAGCTGCCTCGGAGATTTCTGCGCTCTTTCACGCGCATGCACGAAAGAGCGCAGGCCCCTTCTCTCCCTCCTGCGCGCACAGGTAATGCTGAGCGCTACCAGGCACACGTCACATGGGCGGGCCTTAATTGGCCCGCCCACGTAAAATGGCAACACACAGCCAATCGCAGGCGGCGATTGGCTCCACGCACCCCCCCCCCCCCTCCCCGCGCCAGCTCCTGACCGGCCCACCCAACGGGGAGAAAATTCTCCCCTATGTTTTCAGGACTTAAAAGGCAAGTCAAGATTCCCAATAAACAATGTTGGGAATCCCTTTGGAATGCATTAACATGTCATGCATGCTCACTTAAAGGCCACCTCGCCAGAATTAAGTTTCCCCTCCAAATTAAGTTCCTCGCCAGTGAGAAGTTAGAACATTCACTTTTACGACTGCACGTAAGTGGCATGTACCTGGCAAGGTAGACTCCTTCCATGATTAACTGAGTTGCCACTGCATTGTCCGCTCTGGGGAGCATCTGTTAATGCCAGCCTACGCTTGAGACCAGGTGGTGGCAGTGCAAGGAAGAGTTAGCGGGGAAGGCTGGCCAAATAAAGATGGAAGGCATAGTGCAAGCTTCCCGGATGCCCTCTAAATATGGTAGCCGGACTTTCAACCCCATGAAGTAATAACGGCGACTTCCTACCTGCTTCCGTCGCATGAATTGGCGAGCTCCTTGTGGTTGCAAGCGTAATAAGCTAAACGGCACAAGATCATGCATGGTCAGCCATCTACCCCCGCCATGGCCACCAACCCCCCCCACCCCCCACGCCAATAGGAGACACTTCCACGCCCACCATAAAGCTCTGTCTCTGGAACAGAAGATTCCAGCAGGGGTTTCTGTCACACTTACAGCAAAGCATTGCCAACGAAGCAGCAGCAGCACTGAGAAATTTTCCCTGCCAATTTGTGTTGCCATGTAAACTTTCAATGATCTACTATTGACCTCCCAAGATGTTGTACATAGGGCCGGGAGATAATTGGACCAAGGTGCCAGAGGAGAAATGGTGGGGGAGGGTGGCAGAAAGGGCTTAGTAGAAAGATTGAAGTGTGAGAGAGGGTTTAAATGGAAGGGTGAGAAAAAGGAATGGGGCATGAGGAGGAGAGGGGAAAGGATTAAAGATAGGAGGAGGACAGAGCAAGAATTTCAGGGAAGAGATCTTTGGGCCAGATTTTGTAGTAGAAATAACAGACCCAGCATTATTTAGATGCTTGTGAGGCAGCAACTTGTTGGGACCACACGCACAGTTAAATGCGGAGATCCAGAACTCTATGTCCGAGTTCTCCTGTTCAACCAAAGGCTGTGCTGTACAGGTTTCTTACTGAGAGACACAGCATTCAAAACTTGAAATGACCGGAAGTATTGGTTCCTATGTGATAGATATCTACTAAACATGCCAGAAAAAGGCAGGGCTTGTCTATCCCAGTGCAAGAAATTTTAACAGCATGATAAGTTTTTATTACCGCCAAAAAACCTTTCTGGTGTGAAGTTTCATTCCTTTAGATTTTCGTTATTTTTGGAGATTTTAAAAATATGTTTTTACTTTTCCTTCTGTTATTCTTGCCTCTCATAACCCCATTTGTTTTTGCTTCTCTTTGTTTCACTTTGCTATACCTGATTTGACATTGAAGTCAATTGACACTTCCTGCGCTCCACATTAAAGATTCTTCAATCTGATTGGTTAAAGAGATACCAACGGTTTCTCACCTGTTCACACAGATCCCAGATACCCTGTATAAAGCACTGAATCAAAATCTTTCTGTAACTGCAATAGGTTCCAATGCAAAATCTTATGGAATGTTTGTGGTAAATGTAAGCCCATTAAACAGTTAAAACTAAAATATTAAATCAGTAGTTCATCACTGAGAACAAAATCAGGTTCAATCACTTGGTGGGTAGAGGGTGACTCCAGTTGAGTGTAACAGTCACTAGAGGGTTGTATATAAACAGAAAGCAGGAAAGGCAGCGGTGGACCAGTGTTTATGCCCATCATTAACAAAACTCATTACTGAAGAGAATTCCAGTGTTACATAAAAAATGCTTTACTGCTTTTATTTAAATGTTGCTGGTGTACTAGAGATATGAACTGTCCTTAATGTCATTAAGTTGCGTTTTGCTAAAATGATTGTGCAGAACTGGCTTTAGAATCGAATTGCAAAAAGATTCATAAAAACAAATTTACAGTGCAAGCTCATATTTGGTAAGTTGATGTTAGGTGGGGATTTTAATATTACAAAGGCCTATGAACCTAGAACAGGATGTATTTATGTGTTTATGTAATATCCATGCATTAAAGATTGAACAAATCATTTTCACTGAAAAGGAGCTGCTTATGGCATGTAGCCCTGGGTTCACATTACATCATGCTAATAGATCATTCTGTTTTATGTTAATTTCAAAAATACAGTTCCATTTAGAAAATAGATTATTTATTGATCTCTTACAGTTGTTATTCTCTGCGCATGGCAGAATTAATGTGTAAATGAATTTTCTTAAGCTGAAGCTAAATTTATTCAGAATAATTAATGTCCGATATTGCAAACTGTAATCATTCCCCTGGCCAGCACACAGTATATCATCGTTGAATTAGATGTAGCGCTTCCCCAAGCAGCTGAGCGGATAAATGCTGTACTATCATACAGTCCACAAAGGTCTGTTAAATTGGTTATTCTCAGCTTGGGAGGTCATGACTATTCTACAATTGACTTCAGCATTCTTCAGCTGGAGAGAGAAATATCAGCTAGAAAGTGCACATGTTGATGTCAGGTCAGGACAAGAATAGCAACTTACACTTATAATGCATCTGCAAGATAATATCATACCTTGAGGCAGGAACCCAATGGAGGGTCTGGGTAATTATTAGTGTGGTGCAGGATGTGGCTGCAGAGTTGGAATGAGCTCAGGAGACTGATGGGAATGTTACAAAATTATGTTGTGCAGATAACTGAAGCATAGACAAAGGTTTCTGTCTCAGTGGCAGGCAAGGCAATGATGAAAGTGAGCGATAGTGTAACAATAGGATAAATGAAATCAGAAAACTCTTGAAGAGCACAGCAGCGAAGGCAGCATTTAATGTTGCATCACAGATGCTGCCTGACCTGCTAAACCTTTCCCATATTTCCTGTATTTATTTCAAGTTTCCAGCGTCTGCAGTATTTTGATTTTACATAAGTAAACAGTCTGGAAGAGTGATGTATAAAACATGGAGGAAAATTTTAATCCATCCAGAAACAGCCTGTGGTTGTTTGTAACCAGGTCTGCCCACCCCCCCACACCCCCCAGATGCTATACTTGCACGTTGATTCCCTCTGAGATTTGTTGTAATAATAACGTTGCATTGCTGAGCTAGGTCATTTGCTTGTCGACCTATTCCAGTGCTCCATTTCTACCCTAATGTGGAGGGTCAGCTCACATGCATAGCTTAAGGCATTGGCTGAATGCAGGCGGCTTCAGGAGAACGTTTGAACAGGTGAACACAGAACAGGGGAAAATAGATTAAACTTCATTAGGCTATTGTCTGCAGTCAAACAACACTCACTGACCAGTCTCATATTTGGTATGACTTAAGCAAGCAGCTAGGAAGGGGAATGGAATCAGGAGCAAGAATAAAGAGTATCTGACAGAGCTTAATAAGAAGGCTTGCAGTTCTCGCTCTTTCATGTGGTTGGCTACACCATCCTGTTCTAAAGTCTCTCCTCCATTGTCCAACTGAGTGGGACTGCCCTCACCTACTGCTGCTGTTGCTTATCCAGTCATAGCCAGAAAATCATTTACAATGACTTCTCTTCACACCCGTCTACTAATATGTCTGAAGCCTTCCTAAGCATCTATAATTGGTCCCCTCCTATTTCTCATACACATGCTGGCCCTTGGTGACATCACCAAAGACACAATTTCAGGATTCACATGTGCACTGATGGTACCCAGCTCTGCATCACTAGCAAGTCTCTCAGCCCCTCCACCGCTTCAATGTTGTCAGACTTTTTGTCCGACATCCAAAGTAGGTCAACATTCCCTCCAATAATGAGGGGTCAGCCATTCCCTGCTTCATTCCCCATGGCATTGCCTTGACTAACCATAGTCAACCTGCCTAGTTTGAATTTAAACAAAAGCATGGCAGTTAACTGTTCCCTGGTGCATTCTCCAAGGAAACGCTTCTTCCAATCAGAGTCCACTTACCAACCAATCAGCAGTCTCTTTGCATGCAATATAAATAGTTGTTCCCTTCAGATTTGGTATTCATGCAATTCTGTCCTGATGAGCGCATGACAAAAAGCTTCAACAGCATGTTTCTTTTTGCAGCAATACAATATGAACAGTTCAATCCACCTGTGACTATGGTTCCCAATTCCGGGCATCTGAAGGATTTGGTCGGGTGGTGGTGGGCTAAGGGGGGGGAAATAAGGGGCCCAGAAACAGAAGAAGCACCAGAGCCCATGATTTCTCTCCCTGGACTGGCTCAACTGAGGCAGTGGTCAATGATAGGCATGGAGTTGGTGTTATAGGAGTAGAATTTGTGGAGAGGGCCCAAAATAATAACATCAGTCTTCCCTATGATCTGAGCAAGTTAGTATTATCCTACAGGCAAGGAAAGCTATCCTGCAGGAAAGTTCTGTCGAAGGTTCATGAGGACTCGAAACATCAACTCTTTTCTTCTCCGCCGATGCTGCCAGACCTGCTGAGTTTTTCCAGGTAATTCTGTTTTTGTGCAGGAAAGTGGCTGCTCTGATCAAATCATTGCTCACTGTAGATCATGCAAACTCATGAATGGGCCAAAGGCTGCCAATTTTGGTCCTGAAACGATTACCCTCAAATGGTAAGGTGTCACAAAAATTTGAGCAACAGGTGAAGCTAGCCGTTTAATGCTGCTACTATGCAGTAACAACACGAGTGGTATTCTCCACTAACAGGATACTGCCATCAAGCCAAAAATATGTTCTTCCTATCACACTAATGAATAATTTGGTGTACAAACTTTAGTGCCTGTGCGATGCCAGCTTTGTAGGCTGTACATCCCAACGACTGAGGGATCGTATCGAACAGCATATCCCTTCAGCTGTTCACAGCAGGTGAAGTACTGACCATACCCAACCAGCCCCTGCTTCCAAACATAGTGTCTAACATGAGATGTGATTCTGTGATTGGACAGCACCTGCTAAACAATCCTGACTGTGCTAAGAATTACACAGACAACCAGTTTAAGATTATCTGTTGGTCTTGCAGTGTGGCTCATTTATGCATGCTGGAAGCTACATATATTCACACATAGGAACCTGTCCTTTGCAAACAGAAAGAGCATGTCCGCGCTTTGCACCTTTTTCAACTAAACAAAAGCTCGGGGGACAGCCATTCCCTGGTTAATTCCCCATGGCATTGACTTCTCCAGTTGGAGTTGACCTTCCTGGTTTGAATTTAAACAGATGATTGGCAGTTAACTGTTCCCTGGAGCACTCTCCATGGCAATGCCTCTCCAATCAGGTCCACTTGCCATCCAATCAGCACTCTCTTCTCATGCAGTATACATTGTTATTCCCTTTAGATTTGGTTTCATGCAAATCTGTCCTGATGAGTGCAGGGCGAAAAGCTTCTACAGCATGTCTTGTTTTTCAGCAATATGCAAGTTCTGTACTATCAAGTGACTATTTGCTTCTAATAAGTTTAGCAAAGCTTCTTGGCTTTTGCACTCTATGTCTCTTTTTATAAAGTCCATCAAAAGCTCAGGTTTCAGTATGAAACACTTTATAACCATGGCTTTGTCACACAATTAAACACAACTTAGTCATTCATATTGTGCAACCAGCTCTGCTTCTTTGAACTGGCCTTATGCAATATCCAGACAGCAACATCCAAAATACTTGAACCTCAAACACCTCAAACAACAATCCTAAGTACAAATGAGAATATCTTGAACTAACAGTGACATAGCCTATTAGCGCAAGACTCCTGGTTTTACTTCCAAGTTTAGAAATGGCAAAACCTTCCAGTAAATTAGCATCAACCAATTCACTTGCAATAATGTGCTATTTCTATCCACACAAATGGGCTTTGTTAACAGAAAAACTACACTTTGCTTTGAGTGATAAATACTTTCCATTTTAAATTGAAACTAACCACACTTACAAATGCCCAGCATGGAGCATGTATTAGGAGAGCACTGCAGATGATGGAAATCTGAAATACAAGCAGAAAATGCTGTAAATACTCAGCAGGCAAGGCAACACCTGTGGAGAGAGAATCAGAGTCAATACTTCAAGTCCGTGATCTGTGGTAGTTCTGTTTCTCTCAGCACAGATACAACCAGACATGGAGCATTTCCAACACTTCCCATTTATATTGGAGTAGAAAATAACTCCTTTTCCAGCCCTCCAAAAAGCAGTCAGACTTCTTGTAAGCCTCTCATGCCCCTTCAACAAGAAACCCAGCAGCAGCTGCCCAAGATCTGGTTTGGCACAACATTAAACATGAATTTTTTAAAAAAAGGTTCAGGTATGAGAACATAAACAATTTGCTGAGTGAAAAAAAAAATCAATGTCAAAGCAATAAATTGATCATTTTTAAAAATGAGTAATTTTAAAAAATTAAAAAGTGCCAAGCAGCAGGACTAACTAATAAAATATTTTTTGCCTTTTCGCCTAAGAAGCAGAGGTAGAGACAGACGGACTAGGCCCCAAGTCCTGGTCACCAGAGAAGGGGGAAGGAGGCCAGGGCTGAGCTAAGGAGTTGGGTTTAATGGACACTGACTTTGCGTTGGTGTATGGTGGCGCACACTCCAAACTGGCCTCAGCAGAACTCATATGAAAGTTGGGATTGAAAGTGGGTTGCCTTTCAGGCTGGGTTTTCGCCTTCTCCCAACCCAGTGTATGGATAGGTTTTTGGGGATGGAGGACGGGGAGGTGTGTGTGTATGTGCATGTGTGTGACCAGCTCACTCCCGGTCTCAGGGTTCTTGCTCACTTACCCACTCGCTCACCCACTCACTTGCTTACTCGCTCGCCCACTCACACTCTCATACACACTTGCTCTCTCACAAACTCACTCTCACATACACTCAGTCACACTGACACACATTCACTCTTTGCAGCTTTATTGAACATGTCTTCTCAAGATTATCTTCCTAACTCTGCCTTCTCATCCTTCGTAATATCCTGGTGAACCTAAAATGCACCTTTTCTATTACTTTTATATCCTTTCTATTTGAGGGTGCTCAGAAGTACACAGCCTATGTCCTGCTACAGTGTTACACAACTGGCACTCACTCATTCACCTCCCCCGCCTCTCCACCATCTGCTCAGTGCACCTTGTGAAGGGCATTAATGCAGTCTTGTCAGTGAAATCCCACAAACACATGTAAAAATAAAACTGGGAGAATTTGTCGAGGGAAACAATGGCTAGAACATGAGGAAAGAGCAAGAGAGTGGGACTAACTCTACAGCTCTTTGAAAGAGACAACACAGGCACCTCCTTTCCCTTGCTGTGTGATTCTATGATAAGAAAAAGATCAAAGATGTTGGGCACAGATTTTCTGATGCATTTTTTTAGAAGGAGGAAATTTTATTTTTAATGCTTTGGTAAAAATGGGACAGTTGCCCTTTTATCAGCCTGAAACAGGAGTTTCAGTGGAGTGCAGCTGAGGTTCACCAGACGAACTCTTGGGATGGTAGGACTGTTCGAAGAGGAGAGATTGAGGAGACTGGGCCTGTATTTTCTAGAGTTCAGATGAATGAGAGGTGATCTCATTGAAACTTACTAAATTCTTAAAGGGCTCAATAGGGTAGATGCAGGGAGGATGTTTCCCCTGGCTGGGGTTCAAGAACCAGGGAACATGGTCTCACAATAAGGGGCAGGCAGGCCATTTAGGACTGAGATGAGGAGGAGTTTCTTCACACAGAGGCTGAACAATCTTTGGAATTCTCTACCCCTGAAGGCTTTGGAGGCTCAGTCATTGTGTATGTTCAAGATTGATAGATTTCTAGATGCTGATGACATCAAGGGATATGGGGATAGTGTGGGAAAAATGGAGAACCATGATCTACAAACATACAAATTAGGAGCACAAGTAGGCCATTTCGCCCCTCGAGCCTGAGCTCTGCCATTCAACAAGATCATGGCTGATCTGACTGTGGCCTGAACTCCACATCCCAATTCACCCCGATAACCTTTGACTTCCTTGTTAGTTAAGAACATATCTACCTGTGCCTTGAAAAAATCAATTGAAACTGCTTCCATTGCTCTCTGGGGAACAGAGTTCCAAAGATTCATGACACTCTGAGAGAAAAAATTTCTTCTCATCTCTGTCTTAAATTGGAGACCTCTTATTTTTAAACTGGATCCCCTTGTTCTAGTCTCAATCACAAGCGAAAACACTCTTTCAGCATCCACCCTTTCAAGTCCTCCAGGATCTTATATGTTTGAATCAGATCACCTCTCAATCAGGACCCAGGGACTCGTCAGCTTTTCGTTCTAATAATTTCCTCAGTACCTTTTTCCTGGTGATTGTGATTGTTTTAAGTTCCTCCATCCCTTTCACCTCCTGATTCAAAATTATTTCTGGGTTGTTATTTGTATCGTCTACAACAAAGACAGATGCAAAATTTCTGTTCAATTCATCCGCTATTTCCTTATTTTCCATTATTAATTCTCCATTCTCGCTCTCTAGAGGACCAACGCTCACTTTAATTACTCTTTTCCTTTTTAAATACCTGTAGAAACTTTTACTATCTGTTTTTATGGGCTGAATTTCCCCCCCCCTCCCCTGTCGGGGGCAAAGTTGAATGGGCGCGCACAGGCGCGCTTCCAATCAGCCAATTAAGGCCCGCCCAGTGTGACGTCCGCATAGAAGCACTGTGCGGACGGGGGGAATCCCAAAATCGAAAGTGCGCTCTTTCACACTTGCACACAAAAGAGCGCATTCATCTCCCTAAGGTTAAGTGCTGCCTCAGGGAGAACGGCTGTAAATATAAAAAACCTAAAAACAGAAAAATAAAATTTCCCTAACATGTCCCCTCATGTGTCAATGTCACATGAGTTGTCACATGTCCATAATTTTCACAAAAACTTTATTAAAAGCTTTGAAAACCTACATGAAACCTCATCCCGCCCGGTGGATAGGGTTTCATGCTTTTTCTAGTTCGCACTGGGGCTCCCGGCCTGCCCACCAACCTTAACATTGGACGGGCAGGTCCTTTAACAACCTAACTGCCTCTGTCAATTGGCCATTGACAGGTTGGTGGGCGCACAGCTGATTTTCCTGCGCCCCCACCTTCCTGAAAATTTAAATGGGGCGCGGTGACATCGGGAGTTCCCCCCAACATCACCATGTGTCATTTTACATGTCCCGCACCCACTCGCTGACGTGTGAAATCCTGCCCTATATTTGTAATGAGCTTTCTCCCTCTTTATTAATCTTTTAGTCATTCTTTGCTGTTTACATTCTATCCAATCTACAGTCCTGCCACTCATCTTTGCGGAATTATATGCTTTTTCTTTCAATTTAATACTATCTTTAACTTCTTTAGTTGGCCACGAATGGTGAGTCTTTCTTTATCGCTGGAATGTATATTTTCTGAGTATTCTGATACGTCTCCTTAATTCTTGATTAACAAGGGGGTGAAAGGTTATTTGGGGTAGGCAGGAATGTGGGGTTGAGGTTACAATCTGATCAGCCATGATCTTATTGAATAGAGGAGTAGGCTCGAGGGGCTGAGTGGCCTACTACTGCTCCTAATTTGTATAAGAAACATAAGAAGTAGGAACAGAAGTTGATCAGGAGTATGTCTGCCACTGCATTTCTACTGACATATCCCTTAACCTAATTTTCCAGTTGACTGGTGGAGCAGGCCCAAGGGACTGAATAGTGTTAATACTCCCAGGTTAATTTATTCTTTCATGGGATGTGGGCACATTTGTTGCCCATTCCTAACTGCCCTTGAACTGAGTGGCTTGCTGGGTCATTTCAGAGGGCAGTCAAGAGGCAACCACATTGCTGTGGGTCTGGAGTGACATGTAGGCTAGACAGGGGAAGGATGACATATTTCCTTCCCTACAGGACATTAGCCAACCAGATGGATTTTCACAACAATCAGTTTCAATTCAACACTAGCTTTCAATTCAAGATTTTAATAATTGACTTTAAATTCCACCAGCTGCAGTGGTGGCATTTGAACCCCTGTCCCCACTGGGGCTTCTGCATTATTAATCCAATGACATTAGCACCACACCACCATCTCCCCCTTTATATGTTCCTATACATAAACTCTGTTGCTAAGTATTTCCAGCATTTTCTGTTTTTATTTCCCATTTCCAGCCTCTGGAGTATTTTGCCATTGAAAAATGTTTTCTATCTGCTTTGGAGGAGAAGGCGGTGCCAGAGCTTTGATTGACATTCAGCTGGAGTGGGTCGTGAAGGGGGGGGGGGGGGGGGGGGGGGGGTGGGGAGCGGTGTGTTGCGGTCACCTCTCTGGCGTGGCGATTGGCTGAGCGGAATATCAATCAATTCACGGACGCATGCGCAATTGACGGGTTGGTGCCCAGGCTGCGGCTCGTGCCGGAACGGCTGAGGGGGAGGGGGGGAGGAAATGAAGGCGGTGCCGCTGTGTTGATTGACATTCATTTCTACCCCACCCCCCCTACCCCGCCCCTCGTTGCTGGCCCGACGATTGGCTGAATTGGACGTCAGTCATCGTAGTGGCGCATGCGCGCCGGCTGGCTTGGGGCCGAGGCTGTGGCTGGTGCCGGAGTCGATGGGTGAAGGGAGGGCCATGAATTTTTCTGTTGTTTATCAATGTGACGAACTATAACGGTAGGCGTCTTACGTTAAACTATTATAAACATAGCCGTCAAGGCGCCTTTTGTTTATTTGTTAACAGATAACGTGCAGTTTAATCTCTGAGGAGCAGCCTGCCGAATAAATTCATGTTTTTTGTTGGAGTCGAGACCAGGCCTCAGACTAGGCCTCGGGGTCCTTTTTTTTCCCTCCTCCACTTAACTTTTGATTTTAAATTAGCCACAGTTGGGGTTGGGTTGCAGTTTAAACGCTGGGCTCAGTTTTTATTTTAAAGTATGTGCAGTTTTTTTTTTAAATTGATGCCCGTAATCAGTGATAGGCTCATGGTCGAAGGGTGAAGCTGAATAGGTTTCACCAAAGGCCTGTTGCTGTGGGGCTTCCACCGGTTATAATTTTCCTTCCACCTGCCGCAGTGCTACCAAGAAGAGGCAGAGAGGGCTGAACTCGTTTGGAGTTTATGGGGAAGATTCATATCAATTTGTTGGATTGGAGGTGACCAATCCAACTACTTAGGGGGGAGGGGGGGGTGTAATTATTTTTCCTCGTGTTAGGAATTGTTTTTGAGCGCAATTTGAGGGTTAAATTCCACCTTTATTTTGCCTTTTTTTAAGTTAAGGAAGTGTTTTTTCTTAATTTTTAACAAAGTTTGGATGTATTTAGAACTGGGAAACTTTTAAATGCTGAAATTTTGATTACTTTGCAATTTTGAAATTTAATGCAGTGCTGTTTAATTCACTGCATCAAATTCAAAAAAAGATTAAAATGTGGTCATTCACGTTTGCTAGCATAACTAGTTGCTGCACTTGGGAGTAATTGTGTTAAACGACTTGGGAGGATTTTCTCGTGAAGCGTTGTATAACTACAAATTTCTCCCTTTTAATGTCAGGAAGATGTGGTTAATGTGCTCCTTAACATGAAATGTTTTCTGTATCCTGATTACTGTAGTAATACTACATTTGGTACATTAACAATTTTTTGCATTACTATAATGTATGGGTTACTTAATCAACTGCTGGGCTACTTGCTTACTCCTTGGTGAGTAATTTTAAAAAGGGATTGGACAAGTTACAAGTTATAGATGTGGGTGATCTAATACAATGAGGTACTTCATTTGGCAGATTTAATGTGTAGTATAATATTGCTGCTGAAATTGTTTCTGATCTCACCAGGGCTTCAAATAAAACTGCAGAACAAAATGTACCTGTACAACTTAACTAGTCTTTAGAAATAAAAACATGACTAATTTTCAAATACTTTATCCAGTCCAATAAAACCTTCAACTCTGAAATTACATTTGCAAGATACTTGTGTACAAATTTCTTAATGAGTTAGTTTGACAATTTTCCTCACGACATCAGTAGAGGTGTTAACTTACTACTTTTAATACCGCAGCTAAGGTAGCAAAAAAGAATGAACCAACAACATAACCACTGAAGTATAGTAACTATCCTAATATAGGGAGATGTGATACAAGGTCATACACACACCAGTGCAATAAATGACTGAATGTTGTATTGCAGTTGGATTGGCTGCATGATAGGTAATGGCTAGGCTCTTGAAATCAAGTTATAGGATCTTGTGCATTGATCTGAGTTGGCAGACTGGATGTTGATTTTTGCCTTGCATCCAAAAATATGGCACCTCCAACAGTGTAGCACTCCCTCATTATTGCATTAAAGTGTTCCTTTAGATTATGTGCACAAGTCTCTGGAATAGGACTTGAACAAAGAGCAGACGGGAATTTAAGAGTGTGCTGGTTAGCATAGTTGTGAAAGCTGGGTTTTTGCTGACAGTTTATAACCTTTTGGTGGAAATGATTAATTGCATTTTATTGTATCTCTGCAGGTGGTGATCAGTAGAAGATGGTGTCATGGACTCAAGATGATGAACTCTGTCTAATCGCAGGCGTTGATTAAGCTGAATACATTGTGATTTCCAATAATTGAGACAGTGATTCTGAAAGCTGTCTACTTTAATGAAAAGAACAATGTAGTCAGCTTAACTGAATCATCTGTAAAATTTGATTAGTACCATAACTCTCAAATAATTCACTTGGACTGGCTTATGTTTAGTTTTTTTAATTGGGTATTTGATTAAGATATAATTTGTTCAGGACTCTGTATAGCTTAGAATTAATATTAGGTTTTGAAAGATGGAGACGTTTGGAAGTATACCACCTATGCCCAAAGAGCCACTGAATGTGGAGAATCAGCCGTGTCCCCCACCTCTTCCTCCAAGTACGCCGCCGCCTCCACCACCTCCCCTGCAAACGTCCAGTGACGCAGAAGTTATGGACGTTGGCTCTGGTGGTGATGGACTTTCAGACACTCCCGCTGGGGACTGTAACACGTGCAGCCAAGACCAGCTTGTTACGATGGAATCCACTGTCTTTAACAATCAATTCACAACCGTATCGGGATGCTGTCCACTGAATCCAAGAACAGCACGTCACGCACCAGCTGTTCCTAAGTTTGCCCCTGATATTAAGTTGCTCAAAGATGTAAAAATTCGAGTTGTCTTTACAGATAATAGTAAAAGCAAGGACAGGCAGGTAGTTTATACTGGTGTTGAATCTGGTGAGAAAAATATCGAATTTATCAATAGTGTTAATGGAGATTTGCATGGCACTCCTTTTGACAGTAATAGAATAGTGGGGTCAGGGGGCTTCTGCAGTAAAAGTACTGATAAGCAAGAGGTTGAAGACAATCAAGAGAAAAAAGTGGAATTTGCAGTACTCGATGAACTAGAAGACTTTACAGAAAACTTCGAAACAGATGATGTTGAGGGAACAGGTTTCAAATCTGAAATGATCATTCAACAGGATCACGTCGATGAAGAAGCTCTGAGTTATTCATTTGAGGTATGTGAGCAGGGTTCAAAATACTCACGTGCACATGTGATTGCACGTGGAGTTATCCTTGTGTTATATAAATGCCTTGTCTACCTTTTCCGTTTTGTCCCTTTCACTTGCCTGGTGCATGTAACCTTTTATTAAAGATGGGCCAAAAAAACATGCTGGACTTCAAAACTTCTCAACTGTTGACATTTGCAGGCCATTGTGATCAGGCTTCTAATTGTTCACTCTGTTTACATGCATCAGGTAACATGTATAGTATTTTGAACCCTGTGTGTTTTTTTTCCAGCCCTTTCAGGCCAGCACATCTTGCCCACCGACATAACTTTTCAATCTGGTAAAGTTTCAGAGTGCAAGTTATTTCTGTCCACAGTGCAGCAAGCTATATTTATATCTACACATAATTAGTGAGGGGAAAACATTTGCATTATTGGTGGATGTGCAGATTGTCTTAGTTTTTTTAATGCAAAAGTATCCTTCCATTCCTACTTCGCTTCTGTTTCTGGAACTGTGGTCCTTCAGTCAGTAGAGTGGATGAACAGAAATGCAAACTGCTGCGTAGTTCTGATGCCAGTCTCTTGTCTATGAATTGGTTAGTCGGAGTTGTGTCCACCCATCTGTAGGTGTGTATGGATGAACCAACTCTGAAGACTGACCAGAGCATTAGATAAAGCTCAATACAGTGATGGCATCGAGCCCAGGCTGGAACTTTAAACTCTGACAACGGAAATGTGCAACAAGTATCTTTTGCATCTTCATTGTATTGTGTGTGTTTCAATTTAAAATAACCTGCCCACTTTTTAAATGGCTGCAAGGCCATTTATTTGTCCGTGTGTGTATGTATATATGTATGCATATATATATACACACACACACGCATACAAGAACCTATTTTCAGTGCTTCAGAGGAATTTATTGTCATCAAATTTAAATGATAGCATTCCACGCAATGTTATTGTAGTTATAAACTCCAGTGATAAAATACAAGCTTGTCTTTGGGCTCACCAGACCTAATTATTCAGGTATGTTGTAATGCTTTTATTAGTTTATGAAGTGCTTTTTTTTTGAAACAACTGTCTTCCATTGCTTCAAAGGCATTTTAAATTGCTAACAGCATTCTTTTAACTTTTTACGTTATTAAAAATAATTTAATATTGCCCAGAAACAAATTGGATATACCAGAATGGTCGATTCATTGTTCCTGAGAGTTCCAATTTTACTTCATAGAGGAACATCAGACTTTTTTTTAAGAACATGCGCTCTGAAGTTAACTGACAGGCTTAAGGTGTACATATATATTTATTTCAGCCACCTAGTATTCCTGTTGTTAAAAGTTTTGGGACAGCTTGGTAAATGATCAGTATTTGTGGCCATTGCTATACAACTTGGTGCAAAATCCTATGGCTTTAGTTTAATAGAACAAACAAGATTTAAATTACACAATTATTGTGTGAATGCAACTAGACTTAAAAATCATTTTTTTCCTTTGAAATGCCCCATTTAGAAACCTTAATACTGTTATAGTGGGATGGCCTTCAATGCTGTATTTTACAGGATGATTTTGATAATGATGTTGATGCGCTCCTGGAGGCGGTGCTACCTCCTCCTAGAAAGAGGAAACGGGTAGAAGAGGAGAATACTGGTGACAGCGACCACCAGACTGATGAAGAAACAAGTGTGCAGCCAATGATGACCAAAATTAAAACTGTGTTAAAAAGTAAGTGGGCTACACAACCTAACCTGGTTTTCTTCCCTTTCCTCCTGAAGATGTCGTATGGTTCAATAGATTCTGGCCAAACCTTACGAAGATGACAATTTTTCACATGTAATATTGTGTTTGCCAGAGATTTTACTATGAACAGAATTGCAAACTAACCTAATTTTAAACTAAACTATCCTTAAGTACCATTCACATATGCACACTTTCCAGCTGGGATCATTGTCAGTTAGAAACTGTAAATTGCTGATTTATTTTTTCCCTATGTTAGCACCCAACTAAAATCAAATTGGGACAGGTTGGAGTTGAGCCTCAGACTTTTCTGGTCATTTTAGCTCAGTAGCAGTATTGTTGATGGAAGCTTAAACTATGAAGTGTTCTGTTGGGGACTTTTTGGCTTGTTCTGAACTCAGACAAATTTCGTCAGATTTATCACGTCTCCAACAATAGCTAGATTGTTGGATGGACATTGTTAAATGTGGTAGAACTGTAAACTGCAAAATTTTATTCAACTTTAAAAGGTTGGTGTCCTTGTCTGAAAGAAGAGTTGCAGAGTTGGATAATGTCAGTGAACTCAATCAAGTCGATGAATTTGAAGCTTTTGGGAATAATGACTTTCTTTAATCAGATTTTATAGTGGCTATCCTTAAACTCCTCTCAGGCAGTTTTAATGCTCACTATTCAAACACGTTTAAAACCAATAAAGAAATGCCAGATTTGTAAATTTTTAAGATGGGGACTTGATGGTGTTTAAGAAAAGGTTACTCATTATCCATTTTTACATCTGTGGTTGAAATTAAATGAGTGTGGTATACAAAGATTTGGCGTAGGTGAAAGCACCTTCTACTCTTGTCTCACTGCTACCCTTATCTTTTTGACACAAATCCTAGTTCTTGATACTGACATTGTTCCTGTAGGAGGGTGGGGGTGGGTGGGGGTTGGGGGGAGGGTAGGGTAGGGGTGGGTTCGGGTTGGGGGGAGGGTAGGCTAGGGATGGGTTGGGGGGTTTGGGAGTGTGGGTGGGGTGGGGGCAAAGGGAAAAGGATATTGCAATATTCATCAAGGAATCAGTTACAGCAGTATGGAGGGATGACATCTTAGAAGGCTCCTCGAATGAAGCCATATGGGTAGAACTGAAAAACAAAAAAGGAGCTATCACTTTGCTGGGACTGTACTATAGGCCCCCAACAGTCAGTCAGAGAGAAATAGAAGAGCAGATATGTAGGCAAATTTCAGAGAAGTGCAAAAATAATAGGGTAGTAATAGTGGGGGATTTCAACTTCCCCAACATCAACTGGGTTAGTCATAGTGTTTAGAGGGAGTGGAATTCTTAAAGTGCATCCAGGAGAGCTTTTTAAGCCAGTACATAGAAGGTCCTACAAGAGCAGGGGTGGTCTTGGACTTAATTTTAGGGAATGAAGTCGGGCAAGTGGTAGAGGTATCAGTGGGGGAGCATCTTGCAGAAAGTGATCTTAACTCCGTTAGATTCAAGGTTGTTATGGAAAAGGACAAGGATGGGCCAGAAATCAGAGTTCAAAATTGGGGGAAGGCCGATTTTAATAAGCTCAGATATGATTTGGCCAGAGTGGATTGGGAGCAGCTGCATTTAGGTAAATCTGCGTCAGAGCAGTGGGACTCATTCAAGAAGGAAATAGGAAGAGTACAGGGCCAACATATTCCAGTAAAGATAAAAGGGTGGGACCAGCAAACCCAGGGAACCCTGGATGTCGAGGGATATACAGGATTGGAAAAAGGGAGGCTTATGGCAGATGCCGAGGGCTTAAAACAGCGGAAGTCCCAGAACAGTATAGAATGTGTAGGGGGGATCTTAAAAAGGAAATTAGGAAAGCAATAAGGGGGCATGAAAAAACATTGGCAGGTAAAATAAAGGAAGCTCCAAAGTTATTTCACAAGTACATTAAGAGTAAGCAGATAACTAGGCAAAGAGTAGGGCCCATTAAGGAGCTTAATGGCAATTTGCGTGTGGAGCCGGAAGACGTAGGTAGGGTTCTAAATGAATACTTTGTGTCAGTGTTCACAAGTGAGAGGGACGATGTGGGTATGGAAGTCAAGCAGAAGGACTGTGATATAATTAAAGAAATTAGCATAGAAATGGAGGAGGTTCTAAGTGGTCTGGCAGGCTTAAAAGTAGATATATCTCCAGGCCTGGATGAAATGTATCCCAGGCTGTTGAGTGAGATAAGGGAGTAGATAGCAGAGGGGCTGGCAATAATTTTCAATACCTTTCTAGCCACAGGAGTTGTGCCAGAGGACTGGAGGACAGCCAATGTGGTACCATTATTCAAGAAAGGAGGAAGGGATAAACCAGGGAACTACAGGCCAGTCAATTTAACCTCAGTAGTGGGGAAATTATTGGAAACAGTTGAGGGACAGAATTAACCTACACTTGGAGAGGCAGGGATTAAACAAGGGCAGTCAGCATGGTTTTGATAAGAGGGGGTCATGTCTGACCAATTTAATTGAATTTTTCGAAGAGGTGAACAGGTGTCTAGATGAGGGCAATGCATTTGACGTAGTCTACTTGGACTTCAGCAAGGCTTTTGATTACGTCCCACATGGGAGACTGATAGCTAAGGTAAGAGCCTATGGGATCCAAGGCAATTTGGCAAATTGGATCCAGAATTGGCTGAGTGGCAGGAAGCAGAGGGTGATGGTCGAGGGGTGCTTTTGTGACTGGATGCCTGTGTCCAGTGGGGTTCCACAGGGATTGATGTTGGGTCCCTTGCTGTTTGTGGTGTTAATGAACGATTTAGACTTGGATGTAGGAGGGTTGATCAGTAAGTTCGCGGATAACACGAAAATTGATGGGATGGTAAATAGTGAGGAGGATCGCCTTAGATTACAGAAGGATATAGACGGGCTGGTCAGCTGGGCTGATCAGTGGCAAATGGAATTTAATCCGGATAAGTGTGAGGTGATGCATTTGGGCAGGACAAACAAAGCTTGGGAATACGTGATGAATCGTAGCACCCTGGAAAGTACCGAGGATCAGCGGGACCTTGGTGTCTATGTCCAACGGTCCCTTAAGGTAGCGGGACAGGTAGATAAGATGGTTAAGAAGGCATATGGGATACTTATTAGCCAAGGCATAGAGTATAAGAGCAAGGAGGTTATGCTGGAACAATATAAAACACTGGTTAGGCCACAGCTAGAGTATCGCATGCAGTTCTGGAAGCCACATTATCGGAAGGGTGTGATTGCACTAGAGAGAGTGTAGAGGAGATTTACCAGGATGTTCTCTGGGCTGCAGAGTTTTAGTTATGAGGAGAGATTGGATAGACTGGGGTTATTTTCCCTGGACCAGAGGAGATTGAGGGGGGGAACATGATTGAGGTGTATAAAATTATGAGGGGCATAGATAGGGTAGACTTTTCCCTTTGGCGGAGGGATCAATAACCAGTGGGCATAGATTTGAGGTAAGGGGCAGGAGGTTTAGAGGGGATGTGAGGAAGAATTTTTTTTCCCAGAGGGTGGTGAGAATCTGGAACTCTCTGCCCGAAAGGGTGGTAGAGGCAGAAATCCTCATAACATTGAAGAAGTATTTGGGTGTGCACTTGTGATGCTGTGGCATACAAGGTTATGGGCCTAGTGCTGGAAAATGGGATTAGAATAGTTAGGTACTTGTTTGACCGGTGCAGGGTCGATGGGCCGAAGGGCCTTTTTCTGTGCTGTAGACCTCCATGGCTCTGTGCTTTGTTAGATCTCACAAGCCAAGTTGTGGTTCTTTGTGTCACTGTTTTTATGGGTCACCTCCATGGTGGTCCGTGAGTTTTACGATATTTTCATCCCTGATTCTGTTTTTGTATTGTGACTGAATTAAGATGCCTTGTGCTTTACCTGGTGTTAAATTTGTTTTAATCTTTATAGATCGTGGCCGGCCACCAAGTGAACCCCTTCCTGACGGCTGGATCATGACATTCCATAATTCTGGTATCCCAGTTTACCTGCACAGGGAAACCAGGGTGGTTACTTGGTCACGACCTTATTTCTTAGGAACCGGAAGCATCAGGGTAGGAAATAAATTAAATAATACGTCTTGAAAATTATTATATGATTCATTTTCTGCTGAAGGCAGTGACTTGTATTGGGAAACATTCCAAAGGTCCTGCTGGCTCTCCAGTTTTTCAAATTGATTCTTGGGACATGGGCATGCTGACCAAGCCAATATTGTCATGAGATGGCGATTTTGGGGTTTTAATTCATGGTTTTTTTTCTTCATTCTTTCATGGGATGTGGACCTCACTGGCAAGGTCAGCATTTGTTACTCATCCCTAATTGCCCTTAAACTGAGTGGCTTGCTCGGCTATTTCACAGGGCAGTTAAGAGTCAACCTCATTGCTGTGGGTCTGGAGTCACATGTAGGCCAGACCAGGTAAGGACGGCAGATTTCCTTCCTTAAAGAATATTTGTGAACGAGATGGGTTTTTGATGACGAAAGCAAAATACTGTGGATGCTGGATATCTGAAATAAAAACACAAAATGCTGGAAAATCTTAGGCCTGACAGCATTTATAGAGTGAGAAACCGATTTTACGTTTGAGTCCATGTGACCCTCCTTCAGATTTTTATGATGATAGATTCATAGCCACCAATAGTTTTCAATTCCAGATTTTATTAATTGAATTTAAATTCCACCAGCTGCCATTGTGGGATTTGAACTCATGTCACCAGAGTATTAGCTCTGGATTGCTAGTCCAGTAGTATTACCACTACACCACAGCTACAGTCTATGTAGTGAAGATATCTCCACTTGGGCAGGCTTAGTGAATGTTTTTGCATCTTTGCACCTGTAGTTGAGGTTGACTTGATAAGAATTGGCTGATTTTATCTCCTTTGTGTAACCAAGGAATTCTGAGTCTATTTACACCACCCCAGTTGCTCCTCTGGTTAATACTGCGTAGGTTATTTTTGACCTTCCTATTTGGATTCTGTGTTTTTTCCAGAAAGTCATTTTGTAAGTATGTTTAGCTCCATGAGTGCTATGATTTATTATCACAGACCTACTTTATTTCTTCTCTGCCAATTTAACTCTGTAGAAAATAAGCTGTAGTGGTATAATGTATTAATTTTGAAAGCAGTGCATTTGGTTTATGTACAAGATGGATTGTGGTTATTTCTAATTGGCAAGGCATATGTATGCCTAATGCAGTTTCTCATTTCACTCTTCATGTGCTCTTATCTGCTGGAATGGTAAATTATGCTGCCTGCAATTTTTTTCAAAACCACAATCCTTAATGTAGCATTTTTTCTTCTTTCCCCCTATTTCCCCAGCCCAGTGTTGGCCTCATCCAAACTGAACGTATTGTTTACTGTCACTCTCCTTTTCATTATCTCAACAGTGCACATAATTTGCTCATGGAAAATATTTCTTCTTTCGCAAATGCTCTGTTACAATTTGTTATGCAATGTACAAGAAAAATATGGGTGGGGTGACTTTGAACATGGTACTTTTTATTTTTTCCTGTCCCCACGTCTTTTCCTTTACTGGCCCTTAATGGACAATGTGCAATCTACAGGTGCCTTCCTCTAGGTTGATTGCTGGGAGACACGCAATCAGAGTAGGCTTGTGAGGATGGCCCATCTTTCTTCCTGTTTTCTTTTTGGCACTTGATATTGTGGTCTTGTCTTGGTGTTTCCAGCTTATATTCTTCCTTCATTAATCAGCAGTTGTCTTTCGCGAATGTTTCTTAGAAACCTTACCCATAAGTGGATTAAAAGTTTCTTTTTATTTTTGTTCTGTGCAGAAACATGACCCTCCACAGAGCAGCATTCCCTGTCTACATTATATGAAAATGAGAGACCAAGAGGAGAGAGAGCAGAATAAGCTGGCTAGCAATAGAGAGATAACCAAAGTGACCACGAACGGAGAAATGTCCCCAGAAAATTGTGAGAACACAACAATGGAAGTAAATGAGAAACTCGACTACACTGCCACTGATCACAACTCTGTAACTAATTCAGTACCTCTCAGTAGCTCAGGTACATTATACTGTAAATCCTTAGATGAAAGAGACTCTTTGGGTGGAATCATTGCAGCAGGAGCCCTTGGACAGGTGAAGGCTAAAGTAGAAGTATGCAAAGAAGAATCTATTGGTAAGATGATGCTTGATCTTTTCTAAAATAGTATGATAAACGGTTATTCAGGTTAGGAATTTAACGTGTCTCTGTCATGGTGTGGATGTGTGCATGTGTATCGTGGCTTTTGCTTTTTTTTTCCCCTCACTTCTTAAGATCTCCATGGCAAAGAGGACCTGCTGCCAGGCCTCTCCCATGGTCGCTTGGGCTTCAGTTGCATGGAGGAGGTATGAGGTGACTCAGCCACTTTATTTTTTGTTGCATGCTCCCTTTCCCTTGGCAAGTATTAAGTCCACTCTATGCTGCCCCATGATGGCACAGCTGAGATTCAGAATATCTTAATTTAAGATTTTGAACTGTTCTACAAATTGTGTTAAAAATTGGAAGGCAGTCCTGTGCACCTGGCATTACTACAATTTGTAGGTGCTGTGGTGTGTTCTGAAATTGGTTATCAGATCCATATAAATCACCATGCAAAATGAGTTATTTTGTGCTTGCTGATGGTAAATGTGGCCATTGTATTTACCTGACTTAATTGTGTTAAGCTGTCTAATCAGAATATAAAAACAAAGCTTTGATGTTTTCTAAAGTTTCATGTTTAAAAACTACACCTGTCTTTTGGCAAATTACATTTTTGTTTCTTGTAAGAGCTTCTGGTTTCTGAAGTCTGCTACAAATTTTACGTTTAACCTAGATGTTCATTTTATCACATTAAAATAGTTGCCATTATTATTTCCTATCACAGCCTTTGATTAAGTAGTACAAAATGAATCTTAGGGAAATTTATATTTATACGTAATTATACTTTAAGTAACCAAATTTGTTTGCCGGGACTGTCAGCCTAGAAGAGTACACTGAATACAGGTTTCTCCCATTCACTTCCCATTTTATTATTTATGCAATTTTAAAAATCTACAACGTTTCCAGGTATTGAGGAATTTAAAAAATACCTGGAAAAACGCTTTGATTTCGAACAAGTCACTGTGAAGAAATTCAGGACCTGGGCTGAACGGCGTCAGTTTAATCGGGAGATGAAGCGGAAGCAAGCAGAAGCTGAACGGCCAATTTTGCCAGCCAATCAAAAGCTCATTACACTCTCTGTCCAGGATGCACCCACAAAAAAAGGTAAAAGCAATATGTAAATTTTCCACCAATTTCTGACATAAACTGTTTATAATTATGCCTCCAACATCTTTCAGAAAGTGAACTTGTACTTTGTGAATGCATATAAATGATGGGTATGCAGACTTGGTGATATGCCTGTATATTAGGGCGTTGGTATTGGCCTAATGGTATTGGGTTTAATTCCAGCTACGGTGATTTTGTTTTTCTTCCCCAAACACCCCCGTCCCCATTTGAGTTGCAGGCTGAAAAATGTTCAGTTTAAATCATCCCAATTTGATTTCTGTGTGATTTGAATATGTTGGTGCATCTCAGTTGTACAAAGAATTTAATTGACTGTTTGGTATTATGAACTGAAAATCTTGGTGTAATTTTGCTATTAGTGATGTGTCGGTACACCTGTTTAATTGTATGTACTAAATAGACCAAGCTCTTGTTCAATTGCAGCACGTACACATGGTTTTTATTCAGGTTTCTATAGTGTCCCAACCAGAGGAAATAATCATTTCCTATTCAATAGTGCTGCTAAGTGAACCATGCTAACAATGTTGCTGTGAGCGTTAAGAACTTATTTCTGGTGCATTTGTATTTTTTGGATGGAACATACACATTTTAAAAGGTTTACCCTTTTTATAATTTTCATTGTTAGCTAGGTAGTGAGCAAGAATGGCCTGGGGATAATGGCTTTCTTGTGATTTTTCGGTTTCCTGCCTTCCTGAGTTATATTATGGGAGATTGGTGTTGCTCTTGTGTGACTTGCCTCTTCTGTTAAAGTTGGTTTTTTACTTTGCCATTGTCCAAAAACACATTTTTGTTCTATTTCAGACATCTGACTTTTTTTTTCACGTGCGTACATTTGGGCCATCTCCAACCAAAAGGGTTACCTCAAAGTTTGCTCTTGGCCCTGTGCGTGAGCTGTTCTGGGATTAGTAACAGGGTTGTTACTGTGTTGATTGCACTCCCTGGGAGGAAGCTCCTTTCCTGTCAAGTATCTCCTTATGGCATGGCTGAGTTTGAGCTTGCCACATTTGCAGCCACAAGGATAACTAGAAAAATGGAAAAGAATTTCTTGGATCATTTTCCACGGGGGTAGTTTTTAAGTAGTCGCATGGATTGCTTTGCTGTGAGAAGCTACACCATAGATCGTTAGGATACAAGTGATCACCATGACAATTGTGGAATGCAATTATCTACATTTAGTGACTCAAGCTTTTTGTCGGCATTTACATAGAATAGAAATACTTTGCTGTTAATTATGTTTTTAGGTTAGTAACATGAAAGGACATGTGAGAATGTACAGTGAATATAGATTGTCCTGTTTGAGATTTACTACACCTGACTTTTGCAATATTTTAATTTTAGTGATGTAGCACAAGTATATTTTAAAATTTGTTTTAGAATCAAGGGAGGAATTAACTGTTACTGTATTTCTTAAACCAAAGACACACTCCTGCCAAATCTCCCTATAGTGTCTCAGTCCTAGGGTAAGCCCAATTGCTGCCTCTCTCACCCCAAGTTTTAGCAACCCTTCTTGGTTTAGTCTTTATGTTCAATTTTTATGGTCAGCTTTTGGCATATTGGGAAACCTAAACAACTCCATGGTGCTTCACAAGTTCTATAATGGAGGTAATATTCCTTTCCAATGTAGTAAACTCAGGTTTTTGGCAACGGATTCTAGCTCTTAACTAACAGTACTTTTTTTATTCATGATTAGCTTTCAGTCAGTCTACAACATTTTAGTTTGAAAATATTAGTTTGGGAGGGCAACCGAATGAGCCTTGAGACCTTCGTATGTTTTTCTTTAATGCTTTAAAGCATCTTTCAACAACTAGTCTCTCTTGATTTGAAAGTCAACACCTGCATAGAGGAATAACTGGCAGGAAAGCACCTGAAGCACTCATGTCTTGGAGGTGGGGTTGTTAGGTCTATGGTCAGGCAGTTGAAGTTGCTGACAGCTGTTTGGGAGGCTGTTCAGCACCAGCTGATTTTGGCAGTCTCAGTGGAGGTTAGTATCACTGAGGAAACAGGATGCAGAGAGCTGTTTATGGTTCAGAATAGTAAATACCAGCATAGGCAAGATGGGCTGAATGGTCTTTCTCTGCGCTGTATCACTCTATGATTCTAAGTTGAACATTCTTGATCAGCTGGCATTTTCCTTTATCCTTGGGGTGAAAGGCCAAAAAAAAAATCCAAGATTTGCATTTATATAGCACCTTTCATGCCCTCTGGCTGTAAACTCTTTGGAACATCCAATGAACTGTTTGAATTTTACTTGCTTTTGTAATGTAGAAAATGTGGCAACCAAATTGTGCACAGTAGAGTCCCACAAACAGTGATGTGATAGTGTCTAAATAACCTGCTTTGATTTTGGGGGATAAATATCAAGCTACAGCTAAGACATCTCCTTTGCAGTGAATAATTGAGGTTTCACTATATAGAACTATTTAATCAGTCAATGGATGCCGGTGAACTGATTGTTTCCTAATCCGAGCCACTAATCCATTTTTTATGAAATTTAAAGAAATATTTTAGGGATGTAAGCTTTAAACAGAAGACTGAATACACTTCTAAAGTAAACAAAGCATTTTACAATGTCAGGATTGAGAGTAATTAAAGTTAGGCTAACAAATAACTTCTCTGGATTATTCCTTTGATGTGGAATAGAATTTTTGTCTAAAAGGAGATTCACGGACTGGTAAGTGGTAGCACTTGTAATCAATGTCTGTCAATGTTTCCTGTCACAGCAATCCCGAATGTTCATGTGCTGAACAAACAGACTGCACGCAACCAATGTTCCCCATGAGATGCACGTTTGTGTAGCCATGCAGCAATCTTAAAGGGACTGCACAGAGCAACAAACAGGTTGCACATAACAAAAATTGAAGGAAACCCTGGCCCGCTGTCAACAAAACTCCATTTTGTGAGGGAAACAATAGAGAAAATTGCACTTTGGTATCCTTTTCTCCTCTCCTCAATGGTGTAAATCTGGATGCGCTCCCTAATCCAGGCAACTCAGACCTCTGTGAAGGAGAATCGGGGAGGTTGTTACTCTTGACAGTTCTGCTCTAAGACAGTTTATAAAGGTCTGCAGTAAATGGTTTAGACCTTAAGGGAAAGCTGTTTCCATTGAAAAATTAAGTTGATGAGGTTTGATGGTCGACAACCCTCCTGTGCACTTTATTCTTTTACTTGGAAAGTAATGAGGGATTGAGTTCCATAGGCTCTCAAAATAGAAATGCGATTTTTTTTTTAAGTTCAGAATATCAGCTGGCACTAGGAATGAAACAAAAGTAATTTTGGTAATTATAATGTCTCACATTATCTTCCTTTTGTGAAGTTGGTTAATGTTTGTATTTTACTATAGCATTTCAAGGAAATATGCATCATTCACAGTGTGAGTGCAAACTTTTCTGTTTGCTGAAAAGCCAGTTTGCAACCATCTTCAGCCAGAAGTGCCAGGTGCCACTTGGCCACCTCCAGAGCTTCGAACCATTACAGAAGCTAGTATTCTGCCAATTCGATTCACTCCACATAATATCAAGAAATGGCTGGCTGTCCTGGATACAACGAAAGTTGTGGGTCTTGACAACTGCCCAGTAGAAGGCTTGCGCTCCAGGACGAGCTTTGTGTCTAGCCAGGCTATTCAAGCACAGCTACAGCACTGACATCTACTTGACAGTGTGAAAATTTGTCCAGGTATGTCCCGCCCACCAAAAGCAACAAAAATCTAATCGGCTAATGACCGCTCCATCAATTTACTCTCAATCATCAGTGCAGTGATGGAAGGGGTCATCGACAGTGCTATCAAATGACACTTAGCCACCAATAACTTGCACATAGATGCTCAGTTTAGGTTTCACCAAGACCACTCAACTACAGACCTCATTGCGGCTTTGGTCCGAACTTAGACAAGAGAGCTGAATTCCAGATTGAGAAGAGACTAACTGTCTTTGACATCAAGCCAATATTTGACCAAATGTAGCATCAAGGATCCCTAGTGAAATTGATGTCAGTGGGAATTGGGGGCTGGGGTGGGGAGTAACTCTTGGAGTAGTACCCAAGATCTTGTCACTGTTGGAGGCCAATTAACTCAGCTTAAGCACATTACTTATGTGCTTAACTATGAGTTTCTTGGGGACAATATCCTGCCTGACCATCTTCAGCTGCTCCATCAATGACCTTCCCTCCAACATAAAATCAGAAGTGGGGATGTTCATTGATGGTTGCAGTGTTCAGTTCCATTAGTAATTCCTCAAATACTGAGGGCCCTCTACCTGAAGGAAACACAACATTTGGGCAGGGGCTGATAAATGACAAATAACATTCTCACCAAACAAGTGCAAGGTGGTAATCATCTCCCAAACCCCCCCCCCCCCCCCCCCCGATATTCAACAGCATTATTATTGTAAAATCTTCCACCATCGACAGCCTGTAGGTAACTATTGACCAGAAGCTTAACCGGACCTGGCATATAAATACTGTGGCTACAAGAGCAGGTTAGAAACTGAGTATTCTGCAGTGAATTACTCACCACCTGACACTCCAAAGCCTGTCCACCATCCACAAGGCACAAATCAGGAGTGTGACGGAATATTGCCCACTTGCCTGGATGTGTCTTCCTCCAACAATCCAGGAAAAAGGAGTTTGCTTGATCACCTCACCCACCACCATAAACATTCACTTCCTCTACCACTGGTGCACAGAAGCAGCAATGTGCACCATCTGCAAGATGCACTACAGAAATTCGCCACAGCTTTTTTGACAACACCCCTCAAACCTACTACTAGAAGAACAAGGGCAGCAGGTGCATGGGAGCACCACTACCTGCAAGCTCCCTTCCAAGTCACACACCATCCTTACTTGGAAATATATTGGCATTTCTTCACTGATGATTTGTTCAAAATCCTATAGCTCTCACCTTGACAACACTTTGAATACCTACTCTCCATGGACTGCAGCAGTTCGAGGGTGGCTCATCATCAACTTCTCAATGGCTTTGACAGGAAAGCCCACATCCCATAATATTTTTAAAAAAGATTACTCCCTCTGTTCATGTTCATTTATATTTCCTTTGGTTGTGGAACTCATCAAATCTAAAAATGAAGCTGTCTTCTTTTTGCTTGCACCTCCACGCACATCACAATATTCTTTTGCAAATTTTTGTCATCTGGCTCTATTAATATCCCTAAGACCTTCAGTTCCTTTAATTGATAGGATTTGATTTAGTTCCATTGTCAGGTTGGGAGGAAAGGGAGTTCTTATAAACTTGAAGCTTGTGAATTTTAAAACACTATGCCGAAGCTTTGTGCCTTATCAGCATCTTTATTTGGAGGACCTGTTTCGTTTTTTTCTGTCTTTTCCCAAGTGAAAGTAAATTGTCATCCGAGTCATTCTTTATAAATTAATCTCCTAAAACCTGGAATCATCCTTTCCGTTCTTTGAACGCCTTCCAGTTTTTGGTGTGTGGGTAATGTCTAATATTGCACGATAGATAGTGAGCCTGTAATATTGGTGGAGAGCCTATACTAACCGCAAGGTTCCGCAGCTCAATTAAGTTTTGGAGGTAAATTTCAGTTTTCAGCTGCCATGAGTCCATTGCCCCCTTTCATAATTCTTTGCCTGGGACATTTTTCCCATTCCACTTGACTTCTGCTCCGTCTGAAACTGAAGATGGTTGATAAGAAAGTAGCTCCCAAGAAGGGAGCCAAGAAAGCCTTAAAGAAAACAGCAGCAAAAGGTGGGAAGAAGCAGCGAAGTTTGCAGAAGGAGATTTACTCCATCTACATCTACAAAGTGATGAAGCAGTTTCACCTTGACACCGGCATCTCCTCCAAGGCCAAGAGCATCATGAACTCGTTTGTGAATGACATTTCCAAGCGCATTGCGGGTAAGGCTTCCTGCCTGCCCCATTACAACAAGTGCAGCACCGTCAGCTCCCAGGAGATCCAGACCACCGCGCACCTGCTGCTGCCCAGGAAACTGGCCAAGCACACTGTCGGAAGGGACAAAGGAGGTGACCAAGTACTCCAGATGCAAGTAAAACTCCGCAATGGACTGAAAAACACACCCTCAATTCTCCAACCATGTTCCACCCTTTATCTCCAAAGTCTACCCAAGAGCTCCAGCTTCTGCCCTTTACTAATACCAGGTCCACTGGAGTATTCTAGGTCTTCCTCCCTTTTACAGGGACTATTTCAACTACTTGAGCTTTCACTCCAAATATTTCACCTGACTTCCCACCTGAAAAGCTGCTTTGCTGCATGCACTCTTGGATGCAAGGCAGTATTGAAACTGTGATCGGTGCAATGGGCAATCTCTGTTTGTATCTTTATTTGTTATGGCATAATGACCAAATCTGTGCACCATACTCCATTAGTGGCATCACCAGTGACCTATGCAATGTCATAACTTCTGGTTATCGATTGCTGTCCACGTGCATCACAGTATTCAATTTGCCTTATTGACAGGTTCTTCACCTTTCGATTTGGAGTTCCATTACATTTCAACAACAACTTGCATTTGGGTACAAGAAATACTGTTACCTAGAATATAAAAATGTATAGAATGACCTTGAATGATGGGGAAAATTGTGCCATTAAATAGATTGTATAATAGATAATGAACCATAAAAAATTAGAATAAAGAAATGACTTGTACTGTATGTGTTTATATGTTGCATTAATCATCATTACTGGATTGACCATTTAATGGAAATTTGATTGAACAAGTATGAGGCATTCATCAAGTGTATGATTTATTTCATAAGGGATGAATGATTAATTTAGTGATGGTACTTAATCTGGATGCTGCAGTGCAGTTAATGAAATTTTAATATTTAGCATTCTGAGCACAATCCATAATGAACTGAAGCTGTTTGTGATTGAGCCTTTCTTTGAATTAAATCAGAATTAATATTCTGTCATTTCTTTGTCAGAGTTTGTCATTAATCCAAATGGGAAATCAGAAGTTTGCATACTGCACGAATATATGCAAAGGGTCCTGAAAGTTCGCCCTGTTTACAATTTTTTTGAATGTGGTAAGTCTCCTTTTGTGAGCATGTTTTACAAGTCAGTTTTGAAGCTGTTTCTATTCCATTTGTCTCTGTTGAAGAGGGCAGCTAACCAGAACTGCAGAGTGCCTTAAAACAATACTGTGTGGTGGGAAAACCCTCCTTATTGTAAGTTTTTTCAGCTTGAGTTACCAGGTGTATAGTTGGTGTTATGGCACAGCTGATGGTAAATGTTGAGTTGTTCAAACCCCAAAGAGAAACTTGAAATGACTGCCACAACTTATTTTGCAATTTGTATAAATTTTGAGATGCGTGCCCTGAATTCAGTAGTAATGAGGCCAAGTCTTAAAGATTTTTATAAAACTAGATTAAACATTTATTAATAAAAGAAATGTTTTTAAATATACATAGATCTACAAATTACTACTATGATAGCTTCTAAATCCCCTAATCAATCTAACTCCGAGTTACACCTCCGTTAAGGCAACAGTAAGATACACAGATTTTAAGACCCAGGCAATGAAACATGATAAAAACAAAAACAGAATTACCTGGAAAAACTCAGCAGGTCTGGCAGCATCGGCGGAGAAGAAAAGAGTTGACGTTTCGAGTCCTCATGACCCTTCGACAGGCGAAAGGGTCATGAGGACTCGAAACGTCAACTCTTTTCTTCTCCGCCGATGCTGCCAGACCTGCTGAGTTTTTCCAGGTAATTCTGTTTTTGTTTTGGATTTCCAGCATCCGCAGCTTTTTTGTTTTTATCTCTAATGAAACATGATACCCTGAACAAGTCGTCTTCCAAGTGAGTTTTCTTAACTTCAGTCCTTTGAGGACAACAGCTTGAGGCAAAGTTGCTGAATGCTTTCACACACTTGTTAGATCTTACAGATGCCTTCCATTACACATAGCCCTTGCTTCTTCTTTATACATATCTTTCTCTTTGAATGCCAATACCCATTGTTTAACTATATCTTTGGACTTTATCTTCCTGATAATAAAACTCTCTCTAAGTTTTGCCAATAACCTTTGGGAAAAATAAACACACTGTTTCTAAACTTCACCTGACTAGGTGACACATTTCACCCCTCCTTTGAAAACAATCTAGTCTGGTCTATTTCAAAATGCAGATGTTCCCTTGACACCTATGTTTCTAAAATTCCCCATGTTTATCTAATTAACATTTCAAACCTAACCTCTCTTCAATCAAAGCACCCAGACTAGCTGCCTCTAATTCAATTAAATATCATACACACAAATGGACACACACAGACACATCCCACTATTAGTTTACAATAAGTTCCAATAACATTTTGAGAATTATTATATTTCCTTGACATTGGACAAAGTGAATGCTAATCTTAACCTGCTGCTTATCGCTATAGAGTTATGGTGAGTGTATCAAAACGCAGTGATTTTGAGTGCAGCCCAGTTTTGAATTTTAAAAATCGGATTATCATTGCCTTGCTATTGGCAAAGTTAGTTGCGTGAAACAAAATGTTTGCTAACAAATATAAGAAGCACAATAGTATCATGGCGATGATTTTGGATTGAATGCAGATGTTGAATGCTCAGACCCTACTATAGCAAATTGTGAAATTGAATTCAGTAAATATGGTAATTTGTGGATTGATGCTGGAAATAAAACTTATCCAAAAGCTGCAGGATTGTCATAAAAGCCCCGTCAATTTAATAATCCCCTTCAGGAAAGGAACCTGCTACGTTTGCTTTTCCTGGCCTATGTAACTCTAGATCATATTATCTGGCTGATTCTTAATGTCCTTATACGTTAACAAACGACTCAGTTGTCATGGTAACTGGGGATAAGCAATAAATGTAACCTTACCGTTATTGTTCACATCCTGAGAACCAGTTTTCTTCAAGGGAGGTTGAGATAACTGTGTATCTGACCGAGCCAGTGTATAAAATGCCCTGGAAATACAACTGAGATTTTCAAAGCTCTGGGCATGGAAGCAGGCCATTCTTAGGTATGAAAGTACTATTAATGTTAATTGGCTGAGCTCTAAATGCTATGCCAATTTTTCCCCTGTTTGTTTCCAAATAGTCTTAATATATTTCTGTAAACCCTTTTTTATAAAAAAGGACTACTTAAAAGCTACAGCTTCAAATTATTCTGCAAAACATTACTGGTATATTTGACTTTTTTCATCAAATAGTGCTAACTTTTCAGATGTACGTACATTTCAGAAAATCCAAGTGACCCGTTTGGAGCCTCAGTCGTTATTGATGGAGTAACCTATGGTACAGGAACTGCCAGCAGCAAAAAACTTGCCAAGAATAAAGCTGGTACCTATTGTTTATTAAATTTTAACTTTATATTTGTCACAAAAGATCACTAAATAGGTTGCATGAAGAGCGTGGATCTCATCCTTACAGAATACAAGCTTACATTGCTGCATCTAGGTTTTTGGTGAGTCCAATAGCCTATGCCACCTTTCCTGGCACATATTCCAGCTATTGGTTAGCTTTTGTAGAAATAAATATTTCTTGACATTGCCCTAAATTTGCATTTCACAATTTTAAACTCGTACTTTTTGTCTGGCTGCATTGATAGATTGAAATGTAGCTTCGTAGAGATTTTTTTTTTGCTAGCCTTCTATCCTTATTCCTTTAAAACTGTTGCCTTGTGGCTGAGATATGGTTCAATGTGAATCTTCACCAGCTATATGTCCATATGTCTTAGCCTTAACTACAAGTGTCAACAACCAATTCCACCATAAGTTCATCACATTCTTGCTTGAAACTATCCTTTCCCACATTCACATGTGCTTTTTCCACAGGCTCTGGAGTCCAGAGCCCTTACGTTTTTTATCTCCTTCCTAATCGAGTGATGCTGAAGTCAACTGTAGCATTCCCACTTTCATCCTAGCTGAGATTGTCTTAATTCGGCTCAAACTGAGACTAACCCTCCTAGAATCTCTGGTTCAATTACTCTTCTGTATAAGCTGCTGAACTACTACAGGAGCCTTTCATTAAAGCTTGAATATTGAATACAAGTTCTCCCCTGGAATTGCTCACAGTGAGACAGAGAATATGACATTTTATAAAGAGGGCTGTGAGCAACAAAATGTGACTGGGAAAGTATTACAGGGAGTAACAGCGATATTTATAGCAAAGTTTGCACAATATGCAAGGTTTTTGATATATTGACTGTAAACTTTTTCAATTCCACAATTATTTAATACACCTTTATAAGTAGTGTTCTATGTTACTAGTGGTTTACCAGATTTTTCTGGTACCAATTATTTTTAGTAATTTTAATTATAACTACTGTGCAAATTTAACATAATTATATCTGTTAACCTTTCCAGCCCGTGCCACACTGGAAATCCTCATTCCTGACTTTATTAAACAGACCTCGGATGAGAAGCCCAAAGACAGTGATGAACTTGAGGTAATTGTGATGTTTTAACTTTCTTTTTGATTTCTATTTGTTGTTCTAACTTTTGCATTCTCTGGCTGGAATATCACAGAGCCTGAGGGAGCAGGATAGGAGGCAGATGGGTGGGATCTCAAAATCAGGAGGGAAGGCAGGGTGGTATGCCCATTAGCTTCCTGCCACCATGTCAACTTGCTAGCAGTGGGGAAGGTGGAGGATAGCCCTCTGGCCAGAGGCCAATTGTGCCAGTTAAGTGGCCACTTTAAGGACCTCTTCCTGCCACCACTGACATTTCATCAGCAAAGGGTGGGCTTTCCACAGGTGAACTGTGGGGCTTGGGGAAATGTGGCGACTTCTTTCTAATCAAGCACCTTGTGGTCCATGGAGGACCCCTCTCCAGCACCTCCCTTCCCACTGCCAGCAATGGCTACCCGTGCGGAACACCCCAACCCTTCATATGCCTGACAGGACCCGAGATCCCCAACCCCACTTACCCTGTTCCAAGCTGCTTCTCCTGGTTAAGTACAGTCCCAGCAGTGGCCACCGTTCCCAGTGAGGCTGCTGGGACTGAAGAACTGCTGGCCCCTAATTGGTCTTAAAGGGATAAGAGCCCTGACAGCAGCTCAGTGGTCAGATGAACACCACAAACCAGTCGGGGTCCCCCGAAATGGCTGAGGCAGGGTTGTGCTTGGCTTTCTAGCCTATTGTTGGGGCTGCTACCACTGCCCTGACAATACCCCAGCCTCTGTTGCTCCTCAACCAATGGTCCCATGTAAAGAATCGTGTATTTATTTTTTATTTTACTGTATTTTAATTAGCCTGTACTGCAGTGTGTGTAGTGCATTTATATTTATTGATTTTTTAAAAATCTGTATTCCATGATCAGCTGTTCCAATATTGTGCTTTTTTTCTGTTTATTTCTTTTTATGTTCCTCAAAGTGGTGAGTTAAAAAATAATTTTGTTTCAAAATTGTTATTTTAATTATATTTGCAGTAATATCTTGCCCCTTTTAGTCTGTCAGTAAATAATATAACTCAAAGCAAATGGGTGGATTTCAACAAAACTTGGTACAGAGATTCATTTTTGGTGAAGATGCTAATCTGGATCCTGGAAGTTTTGAAAGGATCTGTTAATAGGACAAATTGATTTCTTTTTAGAATGTTGTAGATTGTCTCATAGACTCTGGTGCAATTTGCCACAGCTGTCAAAACATGAGCAGAGTTTTCAGAGCAGGTTTTTGATGCCTCCTCAATGAGTTGGAAGGTCTTACTTTAAAAAATATATATTTTTTTCACCTTTGTAGTCACAGAGCATTAACCAGGCAGGGAAGAGCTGCATAATTGTAATAATGTTCAGCTAACACAACATGCAGAGGTGTGCACTTTAGTGAGTGCCCGCTTTACTTGTTAATAATGCTTCTGAGCCTCATTTCAAAACTGAGAAAAAACTAGCTTTGCCAGAATGTAAATTTCAAAAGAACACCATGCATATTTACTTTATTTTTCTCCTATGGGGATCAAAGAAGGACAGTTTATTATATAAGGTTAAACCTTGTAGGTAACAGATCTTAAAAATACTTCTTGGAGTGGAAACGTAGAAAATAGGAGCAGGATTAGGTCATGAAGCCCTTCAAGCTTTCTCTGTCATTCAAGATGTTAATGTCTGATCCTCTATCTCAGTGCCATACTCCTGCTCTCTCCCCACACCCCTTGACGCCTTAGAAATCTATCTATTTCCTTTTTAAATATATTCAGTGACTTGGTCTCCACAGCATTCTGGTAGACAATTCCACAGGTTCACAACCCTTTGAGTGAAGAAGTTTCTCTGCATCTCAGTCCTAAATGGCCTACCCCGATCCTGAGACTGTGAACCCTTGTCCTAAATCCAGTATTGTTTTGGACTCTATATTGCATGATACCATGCCATGATATATTCAACTTGAATGTTTCTAGGCTTTGAAGTAAGGAGAAAGTTGTATCCTGCTGACATGGCCTTTGTGACTTTTGAAATACAGAGAAAAGCTTCTGCATGTAGTTGTAAGATAAAATATATATGATTGTCCTTCCTGATGTCTCAAATCAGCAGTTTGTAGCTTATAGGAACTTATGTGACAGCTTCTATTTTTTAAAAAATGCGTCAAATACTCAGTGTTTCCATGTGAAGCTACATTCTAGTTCCGTGCATCAGATATTAAAGCACAAGTTTATAAAAATACGATTGAACAGAACATGGAAAGAAGCAATTAACATCTTCTGACCTTCATGCATATATTATTTATATTAAAGTTTGTTGGAAATTCCCCTTCCACTAATGAGGACCTTTGCCAGCTGTTGTGAAGGTCAGCTGCAAAATTACTAGAAATATCTTCTTCATTTCACTTGAGATTTTCACTTAGTTCTTTGATGAATGCATGGGTGTTGGTGTTTGTGTTTCATGGGCTTGGAGAGGTGTTTGGAAATTTTCTTTGGAGTTGGAAATGTGCACCATGCAACATGAATGGCTGATTGAAATATGAATTATTACACTTCATTAAAGACTTTGAAAAATTAAACCTTAACTGGCAGTTTTTATCTGGGAAGTTTTTGGTAGTTACTGTTTACCTGGTTTAAAATCACCATTTTATAAAGAGATTCCGATCTATTACATTAGGCGGAAAAATAACTGAATCGCTAAGGTTGATCATAAAATCATACAACAGTTACAGCACAGAAGGAAGCCTTCAGCTCATAGTGTCTGTGCTAGCCCTCTGAGAGAGCAATTCACCTAGTGCCACTCCCCTGCCTTTTCCCCACAGCCCAACTGCTCCAGTCTTTCTACGTAACTGAAGTTCTCCATCCCTGGAACTATTCTCGAGAATCTTTTCTGCACCCTCTTTAATGCCTTCGCATTCTTTCTTAAGTGTGGCGCCCAGGACTAGAACAATATTCCAACTGAGGCCAAACCAGTGTTTTATACAGGTTTTCTACTCTATGCCCCCATTGATAAAGCCCAGGATGCTATTTGCTTTACTAACTGCGCTTTCAACCTATCCTTTTAATGATTTATGCACGTATACACCCAGGTCCTTTAGAGTTGTATACTTTATATTCTGTTTCTGCATTCTTCCTATCAAAATGAATCACTTCACACTTCTCTGCATTAAATTTAATCTGCCACTAGACCCCTCCCATTGCACCAGTGGTCCTTTTGAAATTCTACAGTATCCTCCTCCTCATTCAGTATTTCCAAGTTTTTTTAATCAATCACAAATTTCAAAATTGTACACTAAGGTCTAGGTCTTTAATAAATCAGGAAGAACCAGGGTCCTAACACCGACCTTTGGGGAGCTCCACTATAAAACTTCCTCTAGTTTGAAAAACAACCATTCACCACTACCTTTTGCTTCCAGTCACTCAGCCAATTTTGCATCTATGTTGCCTTTTATTCCATGAGTTCACAAGTCTCTTGTGCTTTATCAAATGCCTTGTGGAAGTCCAAGTACACCATAACAAGACCTTTGCACTCATCAACCCTCTCTGCTACCTCATCAAAAAATTCCCCAAGTGTTAGCTAAACACAATTTGCCCGTAGCAAATCCATGCTGGCTTTCCTTAATTAAACCGCATTTGCCCAAGTGACAATTAATTTTGTCCCGAATTATCATTTCCAAAAGCTCCCCTGCCACCTAAGTTAGTAGGTATTGATATTTGGTAAGTTCCAAGTGTTTGAAAAACCTACTTGCCTTTTTTGAAATAGAACTTATTAAATTCTAGCTGTATTCTATTGGCTTCTTGTTCCTAATGGATTGGATTCAAAGCCCCTTTGTATAAATTCTTCCAAGGTTTAGTCTCCCGCTACCTTTAACAGCTCACCAGCCCTAAATATCAGCTTTGTGTCCTTTGGGCCCCAACTCTTGAAGGTTCCAAATAATCTTGCCCTTGTCCTCTGCAGCTTTCTCTGTAAATCCGTCTGTCTTGCTATTTTTCTCAAATTTCTCCCTTTAAAATTTTCTTCTTTCTCCTAACTTTGTTATTGCTCAACATCTATTAAGCAATTTAGAATACTTCATATGTTTAAGCTCCCTAAATGAACAGAGACAGTTGTAGAAATTAAGAAGTTGTGGGAATTGGACATTCATCTCATCATTCAGGTTTGCTATTTATCCCTGATCTTCAGGCCTCTTGACTTTTGAGTTTGTGGTTTGATAGATTTGGATGTGGCTGAGATCCAAAACGTATTGGAACAATGGCTCAAATGTGTGTCCCAGCACTCCATGTTATGACACATTGGTACTGGCTCGATGATGTCTCAAATTTAAATGGCAGCAATACATTTCCATGAAACTGCCTACATTTGCTAATATTGTTTTCATAGTGTGCTTTATTACTTAGATTTTGGTACACTAGAGAACATATACACTAATTTTAGTTTTCTACTAATCAAGTTTTAATGTTCGGTGAGGGGACAGGATGGAGAATGTATTTGGCACAATTATATTGCTGTCTTATATTAGTCATTGTGCAAATTTAGCCTTCAAATTTTTTTAAAGAACTATTTTGCTTAACACTGGCAGTAGCAAACTAGGACAATATTTGATTGACATTTTAAGATGGCTAGTTATGAATTATATTTTTCTCCCCTCACTCTCCTGAAGATTTTGGCTGGCAGCCATTGCTGTTCACATCTTTTGGATGCCCTTGAATGCCTTCCCAAGTAGTGATTCACCAGGTCAGTGAGTGTCAGCAGTCTGTTTGAACCGGGAGAAGATGTGTGTCTTGTCCCAGGATCCTAATTGTTCACTTTTCAGCGAAGACTATTAGATAACTATTGAGAACAGAAACCTGGCAGGTTTTATTTTCCACTTTGACCTTGGACATTGGGGTGCTGAAACTAAGGTAGCAGAGATTTCTGAGATGATCTAACAGCACAGACAAGGAATTGAAGCTGGGATCTTCTGAACTGATGTACTCAGCATACAAACTGAGCTGGTGGGGCATATTATTTTGGCTCAGTGTACAGCATGATGTCTTGGCTCAGCTGATGAGCTGGTATCCTGATGTCGAGACTCACCAGTGCTGCACTTCAGCTGACTGCAAGGAAATATGAAGGAGTAAATCCAGAGCAGTCATGATTTATCTTAGCTTGTGGAAAGAAGCTACTTCTCCAAACAGCACAACTTACCCTTTACAACCCTCAGCCTTTGTATCCTTTTCGCTATGTTACCCTTGTACCTCATCTCTGCAATCTTGCAGTTTCTTTTTTGATCAGTTTTTCTACTCTTAATAGTTCATCAGTGCCATCTAGTTTTAATACTTCTTGTCAAACTACAACTGAACTCATTGCATCATAATTGGATTTTGCAGTATCAGCTGATATTCAGAGCTCAACATTGATGTAAAAGAAAAGTGAGACTCTGCTTTGTACAGTATTGATGTGGCTTTCTTTCCATTTTAGTACTTCAACCACATCAGTATTGAGGACTCGCGGGTATATGAACTGACCAACAAGGCTGGACTCTTGTCACCATATCAAATTCTCCATGAGTGCCTTAAGAGGTAAGTATAAAGTTGAAAAGCTCCTTCATGTCATCATCTGTATATCTTTGCTTTGAAAGGAAAAACTTGTTTTGAACCTTTTGGTTTCTGCCATTCCTGTAAGATCACTTAAATCCATACAAACAAAGCCTCCATTTCTGTGTGAGCAACCTTGGAGTTTATTCTGAATAATTTTGTGGTTCACTAATAAAAAAATGACTATGAATTTATTGCCATTAATTACACTTCAATACTATACATGCTTTAGGAATGCTTTTGTACCCAGTACAGCAATGTTATATGAAACAAAACTATTAGCTTAAGGTTTACAGTACACTAACAATCTTCTTGCAGTTAATTGTCACAAATTGCAAGAATAGTATAATTCATGAATATAGGACCACAAAATTTATTCCTATTTACATGTTTACTCTTTCAAACTACCCTGTAGTGCACTCATCTCTTGGTTAGGTTGTGTATTGAAACCCAACTCCAGAGACTTAATCACAAAAATCAAGGCCAGTTAGTCCAATACATATCATTGGAAAAATGCTAGAATCCATTATTAAGGAAGTAGTGGCAGAACAGTAGAAAATTGTAATAGAATCAGGCAGAGTCGGTTTTGTGAATGGGAAATTGTGTTTGACAAGTTTAGTAGTGTTCTTTGAGGATGTAATGAACAAGGTGGATAAAGGGGAACCAGTAGATGTTGTGTGTCTGGATTTTCAAAGGTATTTGATGAGATGCCACATAAAAGGTGCACAAGATAAGAGCTCATGGTGTTGGGGGTTATTATTAACATGGATAGAAGATTGGCTAACTAACAGGGATAGAGAGTCGTGATAAATGGATCATCACTGAAACAGATGATCACATTGTTGGCTGTGGAGCTTGCTGTGTGCATATTTGATTTCCTATGTTGCACCAGTGACAGTGCTTCAAAAGTATTTTGTTGGCGATAAAGTGTTTTGGGACATTCTGAGCTGGTGAAAGCTGCCATAGAAATTGCAAGTCTATCTTAAGGCAGCTCCATCACCCTCTGTGGAGAAAAGTTGCTGGAATAGCATTCCTCTACATCTTTGCATTCTTTGCAGCCTTGGCATTTCCAAGCTTCATAGATGCCCTGGCCACTGGCCAGCGCCTCATTTCTGTTCCTATTTTCAGAAAAAAGTCATTACTGTTGCATTTATTTTTGTCTTGTGCTCCAGCCTTTGCTCATTGCTATCTGTGAAGCTTTGCTGCCCTCTTCTGGGTTTGGTGGAGGCTTCTACGTAAATCATTTTTGCCAAGGGGAGCTATGTTATACAAAGCTGGTGAACGTAAAAGATGTTGCAAGCCTTTGGTGCTCAAAGCAGACCTCAACATCACATCTTAGTTGGTTCACACCCAATTTATTTATGACTGTGGTGGCAGAACAAGATGTGGAATGTGATCGAATAAGGAAGCCAGATTATCAACCAGTAGTATGTTTATCAATGTCCTTTGTACATAATTGATTTTCCAAATCGTCTGCTTTGCCCCCCTCTGCCACAAATTTCTAACATTTTGAGTATTTTGCAGTTCAATTTTTTAGTCAGTTCAACAGAACTGAGGCCTGGTCTGTTGGAGACCTCCCCAATCTGGAAGGTTGCCTCCAGGCAACGGCTGTGTTGCTGACTCTATGGGGACCCACAAGGTGATTGACACTTTGGCTGGCAGCTATTATCTACTAACTCACCTATGTTCCTGCCCCCATATTGGTAGGTGGGGGAAGGGGTGGGTGATTCCTGCCCTTGTCTCTGTGATCTTGGACTTAAGGGGTATGTAAATGAGTGACTGTTAAAAGTATGCAGTTGGTATAGTTGTGCCTCTGTTGTTAAAGATGCTATTTCTAACAGTGATAGTGTAATTAAGTTAAAAATGTTGTCCTTGTGTATTGCTGACTTGAAGCACAGGCTTAATAAATTTGACTTTTATTTGTGAGGGTATTGTTTATCTACATTTCAATTTCTTGCCACATTAATGTCACATATCTGGCTTTAATTCTTCGTTGCTGTGTGGTTATTAAAATCCATTTATATTGAGCACTACAATACAGAGTAAATTTGTTTTAATTTTCAGAAATCATGGAATGGGCGACACAACCATCAAGTTTGAGGTAATTCCTGGTAAAAACCAGAAAAGTGAATATGTCATGACCTGTGGCAAGCACACAGTGAGAGGCTGGTGTAAGTATGGAAATGAACTTGGATGCCATTTTGTGTTCTGTCCGGTATTCTGTAATGTTTTCTCTTCAAAGTTAGTAGATAGTTAAAACTGCCATGAGGTAATTTTATATAATTTTCAGTTTGATTACTGAAAGATGTATTGAATGCTGGTGTATTTCAGGTGTCCAAGTCATTGTTGGTTAAAGACAGTGTGCTCTTGAAGCCATGCCTCATTCACCTATCAGAAAACACTGGGTGGAGGGAGGGATAGAAAGTACCCTTTTTTCTTGCATTATACTTTCATTATGTGGGTGTAGTTTGAAATTACCAAATTGTTACTTTCATAATACGAGTGCTCACAGATTACTATGTTGACTTGTTATTTGATTTCATCTTCTAATATCTGACCCAAACAATACCATCGTAATTTTTGAATCAGACCTAGCTGGTTAACTTACTGCTTGAGTGAAGATTGATATTCATTAGGTGCTTTTCTTTAGGACTGTAGCATTATTTGTGGAAGATTATTTTTTATTTTAATCAATACTAATATACACAAATTTCTGATTTTTACCTGTTAGTAGAAATTTAATAGAGCATTTTGTACACCTGCGATTAACTGTTGCTGTGAATCTGCATCAACTCAAATTTGAAAATGACCACTGCACAGCTGTAATGTAATTAAGTGGCTGATGTTTTAAATTGATTAGACACTGGTTTCAACAATTTGCAAACCACACACACTGATGCTGTGCAGGTATTAATCTTTCTGGTCTCATTTCTACATTGCCAGCCTTTTTTAATAGACTGATTCTTGAATGTATTTATTTTCTCTTTATCTTACCTAATTTTTCAATGTACTTTTTAAGTACCTACCTGATTAACATGCTGTTGCTCCTAAGGGAATGAATATTACTGCCCATTTGTAATTTTTTTGAAGGGTTCTGTATCTAAATGCTGTTATTTTTGTCTCTAAATGTTTTCTTAACAAATTTTAGCCCTAAAAATTTCTCTATTTAAGATAGAACCAAAATCATTCCCTTGTACTACCTTGTCTGTGTTGGGAAATTCATTCCTTGCTTTCACTTCAGCCATTCCATTATTGAATCCAGCCTATTCTAACATGTTAATGTGTTCAAATTTGTCACTGACTGCTAATTATGTATCAGAATGTTTGCTCATGTTATGGGAGATTTTAAACTTGTTTATATAAATTTTTTCCATTAATAATCCTAACAGGCTGTGCAAATAAGCAAATGTAATATCTGTAAGTTTATTTGCATAGGAACACTATAGACCTCTGCATTTTTCCTGATTTGTTTGCCTATTCAATGAATAGTTAAACTATACAGATCAGTTAGCTCCTTGGTTTCAACCCTGTGTCTCTGATGAATTAAATTGTATGTCAGAACAAGAAAGATTACTATCGTCAGTTTCAGAACCTGAGAGATATAGAAGGGAAATCTGTCAGGCTTGCATCTGCTACCCAGTGAGCTATGCTGGAAAGGTTCATTGTAGACTCTGAGGTTGTGACACATCCCACTTGTGCCCCCACCCCCAAAGATGTGTGAGAGGCAACACTCATTGTCAGGGATCTCATGTGGAGAATGGTCACCTGAGAGAGGTACTGATGAACATCTAATACCAGTAAAATTGTACCTCCATGAGGAGTCAATACCTTCAAAGGAAGAAAGCTAAACTTGATTTGCAGCTCTTTGAGAAGCAGTAAATGCTCACTTGTTAAAAAAAAAATTGGGATTGTTGGCAAAACTGCAGTTATAGCTCAGCTTTCACAATAAAATGAGCTTTTATCTTCTTTATTAAAAGATTTTCTAGTTTCCTTTTGGAAAATTCTGTCTCTGGGGTAATGATAGGTACCTTGTAGTGATGAAGCGTTATTTACACTTCACTATTTCATTATCCATATTTCTGGTGGTGAAAAGAGAGAACTTTACTGCAAAAACCTAGGAATTAAATTTAACAATCTGAAGCCTTTTGATGTGTTGGCTCTTGATGGTATAGCTTTACATAGTTAAACTCTGTGTAGATGGTAATGGTTTTCAGTTCCTTGCTTTATGAACTGTGCCAGGCTTCCTTGAAGGCTGAATTAAAGTTTCTATCCAATGCAGCAATCCTTCATGTAAAAAGGGCTGCCGGTTATAGTTATTTACATGTTTTTGTTTTTTATTTGTTTATTGGGTAAACTTTATTCTGTTTTTCTTCAGGTTTGGTAAGTGCTATCTAAACTCTCGACACTTGTATAAAATGTAAATCTCATGACCAGTGCTGTGATTTACTCTTAAGTCTGTGTACATGGTATTGAGGGTTAACTTAGCGTTTACATGTACTTGATCACCTCTGGTTTAAATCTGACAATACCTGACAGGAAATGAGGGATAAGTTGTTTGCACTTTTGAACTGCTGTACTTAAAAACTACTGCAATTTTCAGGCAAGAACAAACGAGTTGGCAAACAGCTGGCATCTCAGAAAATCCTACAATTACTACACCCTCACGTCAAGAACTGGGGGTCACTACTACGCATGTACGGCAGGGAAAGCAATAAAATGGTCAAACAGGTAAATTGTGAGGTAATGTGATGAATGTTGTATTTCTGTGGGGATGGGATCCAGGCTTGAACATAGAGCTGCTGTTTTTTTTATGGGAACTTGTTAAGTTTTGAGGGGATGTAAATCTCATACTTATATTTTTCAATTTCACAGCACTCTCTCAAAGCTAAGTGAGGTGGGAAAATGTTTTAAATCTAAATGATATAATTTTTGGCAGCACTTATGGCAGCATGAAGTGAAATTTTCAAAGCGTTCCAAGTGAGAAAAGAAATGATTTTACCAAATTGTTGAATGTTATCGCCAAGAGAACCAGCATTCCAACATAAACTTTCTTATGTCATTTTTGTGTCCCTAGGGCACCGTTTCATTGCTGTATTTTTATTCCAGTTACATGAACAATTGAGCGTTTTGCTAATGCTTTTCAAACTTCTTTTGAGTATACAAAGCTTGCAAGATGGGCTAAGTAAAACTTTATTTATTTGATGTCGAAAGCACATTTCATCCAAGCGCTCGGCTTAAAATAATAAATTAGATATTTTAATTGGCTTTCATATGCTTTAGCGGTGCTTCACAGCCAAGTAGTCCCTCTGCAGTGCAGCTCAGCTGCTGTGATAACAGTAAATTTATGCATAAGGTCCCACAAACAGAAATGAGATAATTGGCCAGTTGAATCTGTTTCTGTAGTGTTGGTGTCCTAGCTGCTAGTTATTCAATAACCAAAAGAACTGATTTATTTTGGGAAAAGTACAGTAGCAACTTTTATGTCCACCTGAAAAGGCCTTGGTTTAATGTCTGATCTGAAAGATGGTACCCTCAATTAAACAGTACTGTACAGACATCAGTATAGACTGTGATCAAATCCTGTAGTGGGATTTGAACATGCAACAATTTGATTCAGGTGAAAATACCACCACTGATTCCATTGATTAAGTATGTATTTCCAAGGCTTTCTGGTGGCAGTTTCTTGCTTTATTGGAGAATGCAATAGTAAGGACCAAAAAGTTGTTCTTTATATTAAATAAAGCACTTAATGTTTTATTCAAATGGGAAATTTATGATGCTCTCAATTTTCCCTTATTTTAGAAATTACGAACAATATATGCAAACAGAATTGATACAGTCACTATTATTAGACCCTAGTTTGAATTAAATAAGGAATAAGTGTAATATTCTTTGTAAAGTTGCTATGGAAATTCAGCAACATTGAGTTTTGACAGGTTGAGGGTCCCAAATGAATTTTTTTGGGAAGGTTGAAATTCAGTTCCCAGAGAAAGCACTTAGTGTTCAAGGCAAAGATCAGCCCATACTATTGTACAGTTGAAGGCAATGACAGCCATGTCGAAAGAATTTTCACATTGAGTAGAGTTTTGTGTTTCACCTTTATGGTTTAAGGACCTCTAATGTACCAGTATTTGCACCTGATGAGCTCTGGCCTTGACCTGGTTGTGATTTTTGCAGATGGAAGAACTTAACATTTCCTTGGCATTCCTGTTACTTGATTTCTTGAAAACACATTTTTCTTTTCTTCCCCCCTCTGCCATAAACTGTGGTAATTTTGGTATATTTGTCCATAGTTTATGCACTACCTAGTTAAAATACATCTGTTCCTACTATTTTAACACAGGAAATGTCTGATAAAAGTGTGATTGAACTGCAGCAATTTGCCAAAAAGAACAAACCGAATCTGCATATTTTGAACAAGTTACGAGATGAAATGAAGAAACTGGCACGGGATAGGGTAAGTATTTTTATTTTGGGGGGTGGGTCAGGGAGCAGGAGCTAATACCTGGGAGTGCTACAAAAGACTTGAATTCTGCTGGGCATGTCTTAGCATTTTTGTTTTGTGTCTGTTCTGGTGTCTTGCCATTTTTTTTTGCCTCCTATGCTTCCTCTCCTGCCAGCTTATTCTTTCAATGGTTCCAAGCACCCACTAGTACCTTAAGATAAAAGCAAAATACTGCAGATGCTGGAAATCTAGAACAAAAACAAAAATAGCTGGAAAAACTCAGCAGGTCTGAGCATCTGCAGAGAGGGATGCAATTGACGTTTCGAATCCACATGACCCTTCATCAGAACTAAAAAAAATATAGAAATGAGATGAAATATAAGCTGGTAGATGGGGGTGTGGTCTGTCCCTCCCACCCCCCTCTACCAGCTTATATTTCATCTCATTTCTGTTTGTCTTAGTTCTGGTGAAGGGTCACGCGGATTCTAAACGTCAACTGTATCCCTCTCCGCAGATGCTGTCAGACCTGAGTTTTTCCATCAGTACCTTACCCAGTTTGTGTGAGCCTTGACAATGAGTGTCAACAAACTGCATTACAAAGTCTAATACTGCCCTCCTGTGAAATCAAAAATAATTTAAGGGTTTTTTTTAAATTGTTATTTGTTTCCTTCTCTGCTCCACAAAGGAGGAAACTCGGAAGAAGCCGAAGATGACAATAATGGAATCAGCACAGCCAGGCAGCGAACCTCTTTGTACTGTTGATGTGTAAAGCACTGCAAAATGGAGAGCAATAACGCACTGGAGAAACTCATCCTCAACAATTTCTTTGTTACCTTCTTACAGAGAATTTATTACATTGCAAAATGCAGAACAACTTTTAAAGGTTCCCCAACCCAGCTTGACAGTGTACTGCTTTAATTATGATTAGTGTTTTGCATTACAACAGGGCAATCTTAGTGAACTTGAATCCGTACCTCTATTTCAGGAAAGGGCACAAGGCTAAGAATAGATTCAGATTGTATTGGATTATATTGTTACCCCAGAAAAGA